>NW_027551568.1:5691394-5696250 GCF_008692635.1 Crocuta crocuta | reverse complement strand
AATGCTCACCGGATCTGCGTGCGCCCCCCTCCCCGGGCCAAGCCCTCCAGACTCCACGCAGGACAGCCCCAGGCAGCCTTTGCGGCGAGCCCTTGACACCGCAAGCCAGCAGGTCAGCGGATGTTAGAACGCAAAGTATCTGGCGTTGGACGTGGGGAGGGTGGACGTCTCCACGAATGGAGGCCTTGGCGCAGAGTGGAAACCGAGTTAGGACCCACTGCGCTGTTTCCAGCCCCAGGCGCCGGAGCTCTGCCTAGCGTTTCCAAGGGCGCGCAGGGTTGCGCGCACGCACCCGGGGCGGGCTGTGAGCGTTCGCCCGGCAAGTTCCGGGGCACCCTGGTTCTCGGGTCCTCCAGTCCCTTCGGACCCCGAGGCTGGGGCTGCAGTGTGAACATCCCCTCCCGAAGAGAAGAAAACAAGCTTGCTGTGGAGTGCAGTTCCGACGCGCCAGACAGACTGGGGGAGCCCGGCTTCTGGGCTCCCAGAAGTGTGGTCAGAACCTGCATCTGGCCCTCCTTGTCCCCACGAGAGGGCAGTTAGACCTAAAAAGGTCTCAGACTCAAGTAGTCCTTGGAAGGCGCTTGCGGGCTGAGGTACATCGCTGCTTCCTTCCGGCAGACGCAGAAGGGGGTTGTTTTCGCCTCCCCTCTCTAACTAAGCAACCCGACAGCGATGCAGCGAAGGACACTCCCTCCTACACCGATTCCAGGTTCCTTCCTGGAACACTTCTCGTGATTCTCCTGTCCTGGGGATAGTATTGAACTTGAAGTCAGACAAGCCGGTGTGATTCATCCCAGTCCTGCCACTTACTTTGCCTGACTTTGGAGAAGGAAGATACTCCATGTCTTCGTTCCTCAGTTTTCTCATCTGCAAAATGGGCCTGGAAAGCCTTCCCCACTCCCAGGATTCTGGGAAAGCAACAACCAACCCTCCCCCAGCCCCCACGCGTGAGAGGGCTCCTGGGGAAATAGGGGCTGGATCTGAATTTTTTTTCTCAGTTCCCAGCACAGCCGGGAACTAGTCTTTTCCTCTGGTGCGGGTAGGGGATTGGTGGGGCAGGATCAGGTGTTTCTGGCTCAGACTCCCGGGCCTCCTGGCTCCTCGAAGTTTGGCAATTTAGGGTCGAGGCAAACTTACAGCAACATAATTGCAGTAATGAGCGACGGCTCGCGCTCTGCAGACGCGCCCCGGCTCCAGAGAGGCGGTAGCTGCAGGCCACGCGGGCGCGCCCCCTTCCCCCACCCGGCACCTCAGAGGGTGGGAGGAGGTNGTCTGGGTCCGGGTTTCCTTCCACTCCCGCATCCCCTCGTTTTCCCATTTTTTGTTTCTTTTCGTCTAGCTCTTTCTTTCCCCACTTTTTATTTCTGAATTCCCTCTCTCAATAGAGCATGCACACAGAAGGTGCCCAATAAATGTTTGCCGGATCGGAGCGGTGCCCTGGTGTGGGGTGAGTACCCCGAGTCCCATTCAGCCAGGTCTGGTGGGAATTGGAGAGGCGGGGCTCCAGGCACCGCTTCTCTTTCAGTCGTCTGAACTAAGTTGCTTGTTTTTCGAGCGAGGACAGAGTGGACAGAGGGTTCCCAGGCCTGGTCCTTTACGGATCAGTTTCCTCCTTTGGCAGAAAACATCAGATCGTTCACTCGGAGTCACCACCTACGGCGCCCAGAGGAATTCCCGACAGCGCCGCCTGCCCCAAACCTTAGGGGATTGTTTTACAAGGGAGTGGACAGCAGTCCAGAGAGGTGACGTGTTTTCCCAAGGTCACACAGCCCATAAAGGATAGAGGAGGGATTCGAACACAGATCACACTGCGGCGTCTACGCTTTCCCCACACTGCCCTGCCCTCTCTCCTTGAGGGTCACCCAGTGCCCGAATGGCTCTTTGGGGCTGGAAGAGGGCTGCAAAGAGCGCGTATCGCTGGCCAACCGGCCCCGGGAACCACGAATTTAACTCCTTCGCGCTCTGGCCGCGAGCAAGCCCCGTCCCTTGGGGAACAAAGGGGCTTCCCACCTGCCCCGCGAGCTGTGAAGGCATTTTCGGTTCGCTGGGGAGGAGACAAAGCCTCGATCTGCAAACTCAGCTTCTGACCACGCCGCTGGACCCAACGGCCCCAAGGCCGGTGGCGGGAGGCCCCAGGTAGGAGAGAGCTCTCCGCGGCGGGGGGCCTGGGGCGCTCTCGCTCCGGGTGGGTCGGCGGGGGCGGTCGCGGCTCCGCGAGGCCGGGGAAGCGGCGGGGAGCTCGCGCCAGGCGCGCCTTGTTTCCGGGTCCTTTTCTCCGCTCGTTGATCCCGGGATTGAAGGCCCAGGTCGCGCAGGAGGCCCAGGGGAGACAATCACTCGGGAGGCGGGGGAACTCAAGTGCGAAGCCAGCTCCGGGCCGTGAGGCTGGCGGGGTCCCCTACCGAAGGATGCCCCCCTTAGTGACCCGCGGCCCCGAGGTGAGCCCGCCCTACGCCCCGCCTGGAGCTCTCGGGGGCGCGATGGGAAGCGGCGAGGAGAGGCTGCGGCCGCCTTTCAACTTGGCGGCTGGCGCCGGCCTGGCCGGGCCCCCGGGGCCGCGCGGCCTCCCCGGCTCCGTCCCCGCCCTCCCAGCAGCTCGCACNGGCACACTCCCCCAGCCCCGACTCCGGCCGCTCCTGGGAAACACCTTCACTGTCCCCTGCCCACGGCCACCGAGTGTCCAATCTCCAGCGCACGCGGAATCCCCACTTCAGACCCTCGGATTTCCTTTCGTTCCACTCGACAGTTTCCACTCCCGCCTCGCACAACAGCCCTGCTCCAGGCCTGGGGTGACCCTCTGGCCGCACCCGCCGGCCTCCCGCACAGCGCCCTCCCGCGGCCCCGCGAGCCTCCAGCTCCCGGCTCTCTGCGCGCTGGGGCCTGAAGCTGGGCCAGGCTTCCTCCGAGACGCAGCTATTACGCACGCGCGCCGTCGTCATCACCATCGCATACGCCACGCACCAACGAACACTGCAACACACACATCTAACACAACACATGCAACACGTGTACAACAAGACAGACACCCAACACACATCCAGCCAGCGCGCGCGCACACACAGACGCACGCGCACAACCAGCGCACACCACCAGCCATACGCGCCCAGCGCATACACACGCAGCCAACATGTTCGCACACTCAGACAACCCCTCTCCCACAAATGCAATGTAACACGCATACACGCACAACCCACAGACACCCAGCCACACAAGATCAACGTATGCTGCACACTCCGAACACACAGAACTAACACACACCCCCACACACCCACCGTGAACCCACACATCCCGGTAATTACACAGCTGCAGTTGGTAGAGGCAAACGTACAATGGCAAGGCGCCACCCTTCGACGTCCCTACTGAAGTTCTGTCCCCCAGAACCTGGCGACACCCAGAGGCACATGGAATCTTGGTGCGAGAGAGACATTGATTGGAGCCAGATGAACCCCGAGAAGTTACGGACAGCCAGCCACAGCAAGAGACTCCAGGCAGAGGCCTATCAAAGCCACTTGTAGGCACTCAGACTGGGCAGATGAGCGGACACAGGAGCAAGATGGGCACCTCCGGGCACAACGGGTGGGGGAGGGGCTGGCACACTGCGTGCACAGCGGGCCAGAGGTTCATGCCTGTGCACGAGTCAAGCTTCAGTCGCAGAGCTTTTACTTGAAGGCTGCTAGAATCGCCAGAGGGAACGCCCGGGAGCTCCCTTACCTGAACCCTGGGTGACTTCAACTTTCCTTTCTCCTCCTGGGGCTCCTCGTCTGGGGACCACCCCCCACTCCATTCCCACCCCTTTCTGCACACCGCCTTCTCCTGCTTCCGAAGAGACTTAGAACGCCTTCCCAGGAATCAGATCCGAAGCCTGCTCTCGCTGGGCTGAACCCAGGCCGAAGATCTGGGATGTCCATCCAGTCCCCCAGCANCCCCCCCCCCCCCCCCCCCTGCACTGCACCCTGCTCCCCCACCGAGAAGGCGGTGCTTTGAGAAGTAGCCAGCTACTCAGCATTAGGACATTGATGGATCGCCAGCCGGGAGTCAGACCATCTGGTTGTAGGAATCCTGGTTTTGGTGCTCATTAGCTGTGTGACCTTGGAGACGTTACTTAACCTCTCTGAGTCTCACTTTCCCTGTAGTAAAGTGTAGAATCGTGGTAATCTCTTCCTATTATTATGGGTATGAAATGAAGTGTTCTGTGAGATGCTTGGCACTTGCAGCATTAAACATCCATTATAAGTAATTAAGAGAGACGAATTTCAAAGGGATGTGTGTGTGTGTGTGCGCGCGCGCGCGTGCGCGCGCCCGCCCGCCCCCTCTGAAGACTCCAAAAGGCAATTGGGGCAGTCGACTCCACCCTGAGGGCTGGAATCGGGTTCTGCCTCTCCAGGTGGTGACGTCTAGTGTGTCACTACGCCTCCGAATCGGCCCGGAACGCCTGGCTCACAAGGCCTCGAGCGCCGCCCCAGGGGTGCAGGAAAGAATTCAATGGCCTGGTCTTCACTCTGGGCCTGATTGGGGACAGACGGCGGGAACGCCCGCCGACCTGAGACCAGAGTCGAATGGAGTAGCAGCCCCGCGTGGCGGCCTTTGCTGCCCATTTTACCGACGGGCAGACTGGCCCCAGGCGGCGCGGAGAGGAAGCTGGATCCTAGCCGGCAGCTCCGGGGACCGCAGGGGCTGCCTCGCTCCCCACCGGGGTAAAGCGGGTTTTGACAGACACGCGGGGATGGGATCTGTCTGCGAGTCTCTGCGAGGGCTGCGCTCCTGGCCGTGCGCGCCGGGTGTGGGAGGCTGCATATGCGCAGCTTATGCGGAGCCGGGTGGGGTGCGTTGGCGGTGCGGTCTGGGCGACCTCGAAG
>NW_027551568.1:5656237-5691093 GCF_008692635.1 Crocuta crocuta | reverse complement strand
GGGGCCGAGTCCTATCCCTCTGTCTCCGCTCAGATGGGCTGCCCCTAGCGTAGGCTGGACTCTGGTGCTCTGGGATGTTATCTGAAAAAAACAAAACAACAACCCTCTTTCTTCCCTGGTGACGCCCTTGGATCCCCCAGCGGCAGGAGGAGTGACTCACCCCTGGAGTTTCCTGGACTCAGGCTCCACTTCTGTTAAGTGGGCACAGCAATGACTCCTGGCAGGGGTCCAGAAAAAGAGAGAAAAGTTGGTCTGTTGGTCTGTTAGGCCATCCGTGTTCCCAGTTGGGGAATCAGAGGAGACTTGTCCCTGCTAGTGCGACAGCAGCTGACGCGTACAGAGCCCTTGTTTGATCCAGGCCCCCTCCAAGTGGTCCGAGGGGATTATGCCAGCAAAGCCACACTACCAGGCACGCATGCTCCATTGGTACCCCCATTTCACAGGTGAGAAAAAGGAGGCATGGGGAGATGAGTGACTCAAGCAAGGTCACACAGCTGGTGGAAGCTGGGACAGGGCTTCTGACCCGGGGAAGCCTCAGCTGGATCCTGTCACTTCACCTTTCTGAGCCTCCCTCCATTTCCTGGTTGGAGAAATGGAGGTCGGGTGAGGTGGGGTTGGCTGCTGGATGGGGGCATGGGTCTGAGGCTGGAGGGATGGGTGGGGCTGAAGGGGAGGTGTGTTCTCCTCTCTGGACAGTGACCCGAAGGATGGACAGAAGGCTGTGACCCTGTGGCCCTGAAATTAAAAGAGATTCTTCCTTGGATCCTCTCTCTGTGCCTCAGGCACCCTCATTAACTTCTATTACAGGGGAAGAAATCAAGGCACAGAGTGGGTGAGTGACTCGCTAAAGGTCACACGGGTGTCTAAGACGGGATCTGAGTCTACCAATTATGCTGCTGCCGCCAGAGGCGTGAATGCAGACATTCACCCAAATGCCCACCAGGTGACCGAGAAGCACCGGGCATCCGGGCAGCGGCACTTTGGCAGAATCGCCCCACCCCAACCGCAGTCAAGACTGGACAGGTCAGCTTGCTCTGCGCGCTGGGGCTGGGTGCACCCCTAAACCCAGCGGGAGTGGGGAAACCGTTCCGGATGCCACCTTGGAGATGTGCCTTTGTCACCAATGGGGTCAGGCACTCATTTACAGGTGAGGAAACTGAGGTTCGAAGGGGTACTTGGGATTTGGCTAAGGTCATGCGGTAAGTCCGGCAGAGCCTGAATCTCTGATTTTAGTCCAATGTTCTTTCATTCATTCGTTCAACAGCTAGTGGACGCATTAACGAACAGATAATGAATTTCGGGTAGAGATGAATGCTTGGAAGGGAGGACATAATAGCGTGAGGGCAGGGAGCAGGGTGGGGTGGTCAAAGTGGACCCCTCTGTGAGGAGCAGGGTGTGAGCTGGGACCCACAGAGTGAGGAAGAGCCTGGAGTTCCAATAGCCAGGAGAGGACCCTCCCGTGGGGAGGGACCAGGGCAGAGCCTCTGAGGCAGGGACAGCCATCGAGGCTGGAGCTGGGCCCTGGCTTGGTTAGGACAAGAGCCCTACAGGATGCGGCTCCAATGAGGCCAGTGCTGAGGGCAGAGTAGGCGAGGTCTCCGGCCCCAGTTAGGGGATAACCGTTAGTGACCTGGACCGCAGTGACCACCCGTGAGAAGTTTTTCCCTTGGCCTCTTCTCTTTTGTGATTCCCCCCCGCTCCCCACACCACCGGAGGTGCAGAAGCCTGAGGGCTTCTCAGGGTGAAGCAGCCCCAGACCCCACAGATGTTTCTCTTCTCTCAGATTTAAGACCCTGTGCCTTGGGGCCCAGCTCCCGTCCTGGAGTCTCCTGGGAGCCAGTGGGGCGGGGTTTGGGTGGGCATCAATTCTTGCACCCAGTACATCTGTCTTCTCTTTTCCTACAAACTTTCTGAAGGCAGGCTATGATTTGACAGATTTTCAAATTTTTTTATGCCAGCACCTCGTATGGTCTCCGGAGGGGAAGCAGCAGCTTCTGGGTGAACCATCTGGAATCTGATACCCAGTTTTCCCGCCTGCTCAGAGGTCTCCGGGAAGAGATCCGAGAGGCGGGGGCTGAGCTGGACCATCACCCCACAATGACTCTCGCGGGACACAAGGATGCGTGGTGGCGGGACCCTTCCCAGGGCTACGCCTTCTGGTAAAACTCACTTGAGAGGCTGGGCCTTAGGGCACAGAGATCTGAAGCTCCTCCCTGTCGATTGGGCCCCAGATGAGGCAGCAATCGATGCGCTGGGTGGGAAATTCCTGGTTCGCGGGTGAAGGCGTGGGACAGGTGCGTCCTGGGCGGGCGCCACGGGTCTACAGCTTTGCCCTTGCACGAGACCTTGATTTCTAGGAGGCGCACCCTGGATCTGACTCCCGAGGTTCCCTGATAGCAGGGCGGCGTGAGGCGGAGAAAGGAGGTGAGGACCCCGGAAAGGGGGTTCTTTCTGCTTTTCTTTGCTCCTCTTTCAACTAATTTTTTCCTTTTATTTTATATCCAATATGATAAATATACTTTTTCATGTTAAAAAGGTATAAAGTGGCCAGTAGAGGTTCCGGGGACACTCAGTCATTTAACAAATTATTGTTGCTCCTGGCTGGCCGAGAGAGGTACTGGGGACAGTGCGGTGACAAGACAAAGTGCCCGTCCCTTAACAGGATGGGAGTGGACGCCTCTGACACTGGGGATGAAAAGGAAAAGAAGGTTCCCAGGCCAGGAGGCGTATCAAACAGAAGGTGTGACTGGGGGCGGGGGCTGCTACCTTTGGAGGGACAGAGGGGACGTTGGATTGACTAACTAGGACTTCCAGGCCAAGGGACCGGCAAACTCAAAGACCCCCAATCAGTGACATGGGCAGAATGGCGAGGCTGTGGCCGGCCTTCCGCCGTGGAAAGGCACCGGCATGATTCATCTCGATGAGGAACGTCTCTGCTTTAACGCCGATTCACACATCTGAATTCCTATGACCGTCATCGTCTAGCAGGCAGTAGGGACAGGTTCTCAGTGCCCATTTTCCAGATGAGGGAACGGTGGCCCGGTGGCGTGGCCTGGCCACTCACTGGGTAAGGGGTAAGTCTGGCGTGAGAAGGCAGGCGCGGGTCGATCCATGACACCCCAGCTGACTCCGGATGAACTGCCTCCCCAAGAATGCTTAGATCTGTGCCTGCATCCCGTAGGCACATCTATTTAGGGACGGGCCACAGGAGTTTCACAGTTGGGGGCCCTCAGGTGCCTGTGAATCAGGCCTCGGCATCAAATAGCAAAGAGAAAACTCCTCGGCAGGGCATGAGTAAGACTACGAGGAAAGGAAAGGTTTTTTTTTTTAAACGTGAGTACCTTTCCCGGCACTTTCCCCTGCCCTGTTTTTTGAACAAGGGGCCGTGCATTTTTACTTGGCACAGGGCCTTGTAAATTACGTAGTGGGTCTTGCCCCCAAGTGCTAGGCGGCTTCTGGGTTTTTCTTCCTTTAGGCTCGTGGGCCGCTCACCCGGTCAGCAGAGCTGAACCTCCAGGGGTCTGGGCACAGGTAAGAGCAGCCTCTCATCTAATAAACAAGTCTTCGTAAAATAGGACGTGTCTTTCCCCCATGAACCTCAGCTTTACGAGGAGGGACACTTGGCGGCACGCCAGGAAGTGCCGCCTGGTCCAGGGTTGAAGTGTCCGCAGTGGGGACTCTGGGAGCACAGAGAGCTAGTGGGGCACATGGACGGCCAGCCGTAAGCGCGTGTCCTCATGTGGGGGGGGAGGGCAGGGCCGGAGAGAGTTGGTGATGGTCCTGATGTCCCACCAGAGCAGAAACGGAGTGAGGCCTGGCACTCAGGTTGCTGCGTCCGATTTCAGTGCAAAGCCTCTTCCTTCAACAATCTATCGGGAAGGGACTGACTCCCTCACCAGTTCCTTCGGAAGCCGTGGAGGGAGCGAGGCATATTCCATCTGGAGGGGATTCTGGAATCCTCCAGCCTGCGCCTTCTTTTCCGATCCTTGAAGACAATCATGTGAACACCTTTTTTCACACCTCTTAAGAGAGGGCCGTGTCTCTCTGTGATTCTCCGCTCTACATTCTCTTTCTTCCTACCACGCGTTACCCCCAGACACGATCTATTGGTTTCTTGTCTGGCTGCCCCACCAGAATGTTCAGTGCTGTGAGGCCAGTGCATACCCTGAGGTCTGGCACGTTGGGGCTGACCAACAATGATTGTTGAATGACTGAATAAATGAATGAGTGAGTGAATGAAACGAATCTCCACTCCTCTGCCTCCTTGTACATTTCCAGGAATGGGATGCTCACTACCTTGTGGAACAATGAATGCATCTATCTGTCTGTCCATCCACGTCCTTAGCATTTATCATACCCATAATTCACCAGGCCCTCTTAACTCCTTTTACAAGTATTTATTGGGCACCAGATATATCCCAGGAATTCACCCATAATGGGGGTCTACTGAGGAGGGGGGGAAAAAGATACAACCTTTGTCCTTATGGAGCCTAGAGTCTAGGGGGAGACAGATACTAATTAAATATTATACACATACATGTGCAATCACCGCTTCAATAGGTAACATACATTACGCTGTTTAATGATCACCCTTAACATACTGTCAGTGCTGCCTGTGGAGGTGTTATTATCCGTCCTTTGCTGGAAGGGGAGTCTGGCTCTGAGAGGAGGGAATTGGAGCTCAGAGAAGGTGGCCACGGAGGGAGCTGAGCAGCAGGGGAGGATGTGAACTCGGGTCTGGTTTTTATGTCCAGGGCTCCTTCCGCGGTACTCCACGTGAAGCCTTCTTCTGTGCTGCGTGGTCCCGAGTCCTTCCGTCCTGAGGGTGTACGGGAGCTGAGTTCAGTGAAAACAAGCAGAAGTGATGCAATCCCCATATTCCAGTGCCTGGGGGAGCTCTTGAAAGCATCTTGTCATTCATGGTGGGCACTGCCACTAACTCCATTTCTCGTGTGCCGGAATGCATCATCTGGGGCCCCTCAGGGATCGACCTTCCCCACCAAGTTCACACACCAAGTTCACACAGCTGGTAAGTAGCAGAACAAGAGGCCTGGATTCAGGTCTCAGTTCTGCCACTTCCTGACCGGGCGGCCTTGAGCAACCCCAGCTGTCCCCTCTGAGTGCCCATTTCTTCGCCGCTCCAACAGAATGAGCAAATGTCATTCCGGCTCTGTGGGTCCACTCTGCCAGGCTTTGAGGATGACCACTTGGCGTGGTGACTGCAAGATGATGTCCCTAACAACAATGTCCGGGCCACCATGCCGTGTGTCTGACATTGTGCTTTGTTGTGCTGTTTCACCCAGTCTTCTCCATGACCCATTTTCTAGATGGAAAAAGAGGCCCAAAGAAGCTAAGGAACTATCCTGAGGTCACATGACTTTTAAATGTAGTTGTCGTTGGCTTGAACCCAAGTCTGTCTGATTCCAGAGACTGGACTCCACGCTTTTGCGCCCACCCGGGTCTCTTTGGCTAAATGTTTCCCTTATGTCAGTCCTGAAATTGTTTCTAAGACCTTTTCACTTGCTGATTGGCCAGTGCTTTCCAGTCCTCCCCAGCAGCTGCGGCTTCCAGTCTCGCTCACAGGAAAATGCAGAGTCCTTATTCCAGCCCACAAGGCCCTATAGGATCCAGCTGCCCTGCCCCCTCCCTGTGATTTTCCCAGCCACTCATGCCAGACAGAGCCTCTGGCTGTGTCTCAAGCACAGCACACTCACCTGTGCCTCAGGGCCTTTGCACATGCTGTTTGGCCTTGCCTGGAATGACTTTCCCCTGGGTATTTGTGTGCCTCTTTCACTGTCTCTCTCATGTTTCTGCTCTGGTGTCTCTGAGAAGCAATTCCTGTTCTTCTTTCCTGAAATTGTACTGCTGTCACTTTATGCTACTCCTTCCATGGCTTTGTTTTTCTTCATTTAAATCATTACCCGAGAGCAGGGGACGTGCTTATATGTTTCTATATTCCGTTTCTCCCTCACTTGATGCCTAGACCAGGAGAGCAGTGGCTCTGTGTAGTTCCCTTCCCCACTGGATCCCCAGCACCCAGAAGAGTGCCCAGCACACAGTAGGGGTTCAATATTTAGTAATGAAATGAAGAATTGCCGTCTCGTATCCAGGAGGAGTTCAAGGCTCTGAGAGGTTCTGTGACCAGGAATCAGTCTTCCTATCTGTATAATGGGTGTTATAACAATTCCTGCTTCATAAACCATTAAAGGATTGTATGAGTTAGTGCTTGTGACATGCTTGCAATAGTGGCAGAGACCCAGTCATTCTTATTAGGCTCCTAGGACTCAAAAGTCAGAAAGCCTGAGGCTTCTGCTGTTTCCTGCCCTCCCACCTCAGCCCCGAGCGTGGGGTGGGGTGGGGGAGACAGAGAGCAGGGGTGAAATGCTGGGAGGAGAGGCGTCGAGACACCTGGATTCTTGTCTTGCAGACGGTAACCACAGATCGGGGAGCCCTGGCAAAGCAGGAGGTAGGATTTTCTTTCCCCAATGAGAAAGCCAAGGCCCAGAAAGGTTGAGGGACTTTTTTTCTAAGGTTGCACAGTGAGGCCTGGGCTGCAGTGAGCCCCGGAGTCTGGGTTCCTGGGCCTGACGTTTACACATTTGCACACGGCACAGCTTGCCCTTCTTCTCCTTGGATCTGCATTACAACTTTTTTTTTAAATGACTTGGACGAGCTGGAGTCTTGATATAATAGGGAGTTGGACCCCGTTTTGTCCCTAATCCTAGGCCAGGGCCCGGCCGCGAAACGCTGAGGCTGTCAAAGAAGTTTTCACCAGGCCCTCTCAGATCGTGATGTCTGCAAGGTAATTACAGACACCGATTGCCCAGAAGTGCTCAAAATGTAGATGAATGTAGGAAATCCAACTCGGATGCAATTATCATGAGCCATTTAAGTCATTAGTGTTTGAGTACTTTTCCCTGTATGTGGCTGGGGAACAGGAAGAGCTCTTTGTCGAGCACCTAGTAGGCTCCTCATCCGTGTTCCTTAATCTGTTACTTAATATCGGGCATCCCATCCCTCTTGTTTAGAGAATTCTGGAGCCCAGGGTGGGTAAGTCAATTGCTCAAGGTCACACAGTTAATGAGCCAGTATCTGGAATTCATATTAAATTCTGTGCAATTCTAATGCACACGTCTGTTCTCTCTACCCACGCTGGCTTTAAGTGCCTGTTTAACACAGTAATAAGCTCTGGAAGTGAAGGCAAAAATACAAATCAAGTAAAATACTCATAACAAGAGGAATTTTTTTTTTTTTTTTATTGCAAACAAAAAACAAACAAAGCCCAAACCCTCTCCTGGTGTTGATGGCTTTCACTGGAGATTATAAAGAAACAGAAACTCTTAAAGTCAGTCTTTGGACTTGTTAATAATGAGCTGGTAAGACAATACTAATGAAATGTTATTAGTTTTTTTCTTGTTAAAATCCCATTTCAAATAATTCCATTCGTCATCCTTTTTTTTTATGAGGAATGAAAACAAATGTTTTCCAAAGCTTCAAACCAAAATCTCTGTGTGGGTTTCTCGTTTTAAGCCAAATACGCTCCATGTCTTTTCCCAGCTGGGAATTCCTCCCCCTCCCCCAGTGTTGCTCCATGCTCTTCATGTGGGGCTGGCCCACCTTTTTCTGTCTGTCCTCAGATGGTAGCCCTGTCCCAGCAGAGTCAAGTCCTGGGCTCGAATTTGGGATCCTTTTTTGTTAACCACCAAAACATTAGTTTTCGTTTTAATAGAAGCCATACTTAAACACATTCCTGCTGTAAAATAAACTGGAGACACACGAGAGTGTAGAGCATATTTCCATCTTCTCCCCAGGGGTTATCAGTTTTTAAAGTTGTTTTTAGATTTAATTTTGACTTGTTATTAAGGAAGTAAGTTTATATGGTTTTAAAGGTCAAATGGCTCTAAAAGGCTGGTTATAATGAAAAAGAACAGCTTTCATCCTGTCCATGCCCACCTCAGTTCTTCTGCCCAGATGCAGCCATTTTCAACTTTTAATTCTTTCTTCTGGCATTTTCTTACTTTCTTCTAAATAGCGTCTCTATACTAAGAATCCTTGATTTTTCTGTATTCAGCATCATTAATGGACTTTCTACTACAAAGACAAAAATTTGCTTGACACTAGTGCCCCCAGTTACCCTCTTGCCCATTCCAATTGTACTTTTATCTTTTAAAAAATTTTTTTAATGTTTTATTTTATTTCTGAGAAAGAGGGAGAGAGAGAGACAGTGTGAGCAGGGGAGGGAGAGAGAGAGGGAGACACAGAATCCGAAGCAGGCTCCAGGCTCTGAGCTAGCTGTCAGCACAGAGCCCAACGTGGGGCTCAAACCCATGAACCATGAGATCATGACCTGAGCTGAAGTTGGATGCTTAACCGACTGAGCTACCCAGGCACCCCTCTTTTTGTTAAATCAATATTCGATGCTTATTATTTTGACCATGTAGTGTTTACTAATACACTATTAGTAATGCCACATAGTATGATAACTTAAACTGCATTTCCTGTCCTGTATAACCTTTTCTTTTTCCTGGAGTTGATAATTACTTATGTTTTACTTAGTTTCCTACCTGCCTGTCATTAATTCATCTCCTTGCTCTGGAAATTTACACATACCAGGTAATTCTCCTTTTCCCTCCTGTTTGGAGTCATTTCCTGTCTCCTAGGTCACTGTACAGCCGTCAGCCTTGAATATCTCTTCCCCATCATCCAAGAAGTTCCCTTTACACCTGTCTGGGTTGGATCTCTTATTTCCTGGGTTCCGTGTTTTTGTTTTTTGTTTTTTTGTTTGTTTGGTTTGTTTCCTGTCTTTTAGTAGCTTCCTGAGGCAGGGTGCAGTGGGAGTAAAAGTTTCAAAATTTTGCATTTTTAACACGGTTTTCATTCTGCTCTTGACAGTTTAAAGTTTTCAATGATAGTTGTACCTTGGAACCATTTCTCTGGAGTCTTCCCACTTACAGCCGTTGATAGTATGAAGTCATTCTGATTCCTGTTTTCTGTCTTTGTAGGCTTTTGAGATTCTTTCCTTATTCCTGTTGCTTTTCAACTTCACCATCATGTACCTTAGCGTGGTTCATTTTTTATACCTGTGTTGAGCTCCAAGTGAATCCTTTCAATCAAGAAACCCATGGCCTTGGTTGTAAGAAAGTGCCCCGAATTGTTAATATGATCAGATCTTTTTAGAATTCCTATTGTGTCCTATTATTTGGATGTTAGGTTACTTGGATTAATACTTTAAAATTAAAAAAAGAATGGGGCGCCTGGGTGGCTTAGTCGGTTAAGCGTCCAACTTTCACTTAGGTCATGATCTCGTGGTTCGTGGGTTCGAGCCCCACGTCGGGCTCTGTGCTGACTGCCAGCTCAGAGCCTGGAGCCTGTTTCAGAGTCTGTGACTCCCTCTCTCTCTGACCCTCCCCTGCTCATGCTGTCTCTCTCTCTCCTAGAAATAAATAAAAACATTAAAAAATTTTAAAAAAAATAAAATAAAAATTAAAAAAAGAAATCTTTTTATTAATCTTTTTTCTTACATGTTCTGTAGAGCTATTCCAGAAGATTTCTATTTTATCTTTCATTATTTTCTTTGATGTTTTTATTTATGTTGTACTTAAGAGCTCCTCTGTGTTCTCTGATGCCCCCCCCTTTTTAAAAATGTTTATTTTTGAAAGAGAGAGGGTGGGATGGGCCGAGGGAGGGGGGGACATAGGAACCAAAGCAGGTTCTGTGCTGACAACACAGAGCCCAGTGTGGGACTTGAACCCACAAACTGTGAGATCAAGACCTGAGCTGAAGTTTGACACTTAACTGACTGAGCCACCCAGGCGCCCCAGAATGCCCCCTTTTTATAGCATCTGTTCTCGTATCACAAATACAATATTTTCAGTCTCTGAGGCTTTGAACTATAGATTTAAATTTTTTTCTGCTGCTGCTGCATTGTCTTTCCTTTCCTCCAAGTTTTTTTTCCCCCTTTAGCCTTCTTCTTTCATGTTAAGAAGTGTTCCCCCAAATGGCTGACAATCTTTGTGCAAAAAAACAGTTCACCAGAAGCTCTGTGGGTCCGGGCTGGGCATGTGCACAGGTGGGCTACCTGGTTGGGCAATAAGACCACGACCCGCTTTTTCATGGGGGCGGCCCAAACCGTAGTTCCTGCGGGTCTTTCCCCTATGACAGTGGGCTTTCCAGAGAGGACCCCTGCAGTTTCTTTAGTGGGGAGAGCATCAGAGACAGAGCCTGGCCCCTGGTTCTGGTCCAGTAGACAAAGGTGGCCAGAGGTTTTACCGTTGTGAGTGAAGAATTTCTCCTAATGCTCTGTTTTCAGCCAGGTGCCGCCACATGCGTCCGGTGTCTGGTAGCCGGAGCCTGTTGGGATGCATCTGTCCAGAGAAGAAAGTCCCAGTGGTGCACCAGAACAGGAGAGGAATATATGGCTTACTGCACGTGATGGGGCACTTTCCACGAGTCCACCTGTGCTCACATCCATCTCTGGCCTGGCTCTAGAGGCACCTGGGCCTCTGATTCTGAGCTAACTGCCCTCTGGTTCTGGGGATGACAGGTTTACGTGTAGAAGTCTGTTCTTCTCAAAGCTTGGATTTCACCTGAGGCTGCTCTGATAAATTGCGTACCACCCGCCCACCTGCTTACCGTCTTCTAAGATTGTATTGACGTCTCTTGGTTCTTCCTTTCTTTGCCCCTGTATATTAATGCTTCTTTAAATTCTGTTACTGTCATTTTAGTGAAAAGAAGTGTGTGCATTTAATCCACAAAAGAAGTGTGTGCATTTAATCCACAAAAGAAGTGTGTGCATTTAATCCGCGATGTTGACATGAAAAAGAAACCTTTTTGAGACTTTTACACAATAATGAAGCTATGGATGATAATGAAGATGATAATAATAACAATCGGGGCACCTGGGTGGCTCAGTCGGTTAAGCGTCCGACTTCGGCTCAGGTCATGATCTCACGGCTCATGGGTTTGAGCCCCGTGTCGGGCTCTGTGCTGACAGCTCAGAGCCTGGAGCCTGTTTCAGATTCTGTATCTCCCTCTCTCTCTGCCCCTCCCCTGCTCATGCTGTCTACCTCTCTCAGTAATAAATAAAACATTAAAAAAAAAAAGGAAAATAGCACAATTTACATTAAGAAATAATAATAATGACAATAGCTGTTTTCCCATCACTTAAATGAACCAAGTACTTTGTAGCCACCATCTCATATCAGCTCAGGAGCTAAGCATTATTTCATCTCTGTGTTACAGATGAAGAAAGGGCAGTTCTACGAGGCTATGTACTTTGCCCAAAGCCAATGCTGATGGGTGGAAGGGAGGGGGTTGGGACTGGGTCTGTTTCTGGAGTCAGGTGTCTTAGTCCTACGGCGTGGAGCCTCCTAGCCTTGTGTGCACAGAAACACACACGCGTGATGGATAGAACACCACACAATTGGGTTTTAAGAATTATTGTGTAGTTCCTTTTCTGATTCAGTGGTAGGTCTTGGATATCACTCTGCATTGGCCCCGTTAGATCAAACTGGTTCTTTTTAATAGCAGTAT
This sequence comes from Crocuta crocuta, assembly GCF_008692635.1. NCBI lineage: Eukaryota > Metazoa > Chordata > Mammalia > Carnivora > Hyaenidae > Crocuta > Crocuta crocuta. Next base: position 5,679,561 of record NW_027551568.1, on the reverse strand, counting down.
AATATTCCCTAATGAGCCACACCAAGATGGGTGGCCATGGAGGGACATGTATGTTATCTCTAAACTTCAAGACTTTGTACCCATATGATTTGGGGTAAGTCACATAGTCTCCTTGGGCCTCAGTTTCGCCATGTTAAGAATGGAGGCATCACAAGAAGGTACATTCTAGTACAATTCTATTATGTAGGACACAAAAGTAGCTGAAAACTCAAGCAGGTGGTGGAGAGGGTTGACTGGTGAATCAAAAAGACGTGTCCACGTCCTAATCGCTGTAACCTGTGAATGTGACCTTCTTTGGAAAAATAGTTTTTGCAGATGCAATTAAGTTAAATGGGGAGACCATCCTGGAAGATCTGTGTGGGCCCTAAATCCAATGACAAGTGTCCCAACGGGAAACAGAGGTTGGGATGACAAGGCTATGTGCCCAGCAATGCCTGCAGCTCTCTGGAGCCACGAGTCAAGGAAGAATCCTCCCTTAGAATCTTGGGAAGAAGTATGGTCCTGCCAACACCGTGATTTTGAACTTCTGGCCCCAAGAAGAGACTAAATTTCTTTTGCTTCAAGCCACCACCTTTGTGGGTAAACGGCAGCCACGGGAAACTACTATATGCTGCTGGAAAAAGTTTAAAAAAAAAATGAAAGTATCAGGTTAGAGCATGTCAGGATTCTCCCACGGGTGAAGAACTGGCTTTCCTGTGGAATATGGTGTGGTTTCTGAGACCCACCCAGCAACCCGGGCTCTGTTCCCTTCCACCCCAGGCTCCTCTGATTTCTTACAAGTCCTTTAGTTCTCACCGTGGAGTGTCTGTGTCTCCACCCCAGAGCCATCTCTCTTGAGATGAGGCCCAGTCACCGCACATAGACAAGGTTCTCTGAGCGACTCAGGTAACACAGTCCTGGTGAAGAATCATGGTTCTGTAATCTGCTTTGGGCCCCGAGTGTCCGCGACATGAGACGTGAGGTAGGGACTGGAGAAGTCTCTCCGCCTGTTCTTGACCTCAGATGTCAGGGTTGGAACAGTCCTTTAGAGATCTAACCCCATTATTGAGAAACTGAGGCTCAGAAAAGAAAAGGGACATGTGACTAGCAAACTGTGGAGCTAGAATCTGAACCCAGACTAGAAGATGGGTTTATTGGCTGCAAACTCCAGCCTCCTTCCTGGAAATATATCACAACAGATCCTTTCATGGGCCAAGACAACGTGGGGAAATCTCACACAGTTCTAAGCCCCACGCATCCCACAGGATAGTGAGTGAGGCAGAAGAAAACAAAACTACTTTAGTTTTAAAATAAATTAGTTGACACGTTTCTTTTAAAATTGAGACTAATTAGGGGCTCCTGGGTGGCTCAGTTGGTCGAGCACCCGACTCTTGATTTCAGCTCAGGTCGTGATCTCACGGCTTTGTGGGTTCAAGCCCTGCGTTGGGCTCCGCGCTGACAGTGCGGAGCCTGCTTGGGATTCTCTTTCTCCCTCTCTCTTTCTCTCTCTCTGCCCCTCCCCCACTTGCACTGTCTCTGTCTCTCTCAAAATAAATAAATAAAAACTTAAAAAAATAAAATAAATTGAAGATAATTGCAGTGTAACAATTAGTGAGAGGAAACATCTGGAGGTTTATAGTAATAATTAAAAAAAATGCTATTTTTTCCTTTTCTTCTCACTCCCTCTACCTGTTTCTCCCAGGCCCTACCCCCACCAATTTGTTCTCTGTATTTCTGAGCTTCTCTTTTCTTTTTTAAAGATCCCATATATAAGAGAGATCATGTAGTGCTTGTCTTTCTCTGCCTGACTTATTCACTTAGCTTCGTGTCCCCAAAGTCTGTCATGTTGCCACAAACAGCACGATGTCATTCTTTTTTTCTGGTTGAATAATACTCCACTGTATATACATATACACGCCAGAATTTCTTTATCCATTCATCCACCGACGGACACTTCAGTTGTCTTGGCTATTGTAAATAATTCTGCAGTGGACATGGGGGTGCAGATATCTTTTTGAGCTAGCGTTTTTGTTTTCTTCAGTTAAATTCCCAGAAGTGGAATCGCTGGATCATACGGTAGTTCTATTTTTAATTTTTGAAATACCGTCATACCGTTTTCCACAGTGGCTGCACCCGTTTGCATTCCCACCAACAGTGCACAACTGTTCCTTTTTGTCCACAGCCTCCCCAATGCTTGTCATTTCTTATCTTTTTGATAACAGCCATTTTAACAAGTGTGAGATGATCTCTCATTGTGGATTTGATTTGCATTTCTCTGATGATTAATGATGTCGGGCGTCTTTTCATAAACCTGTTGGCCATTTGTATATCTTCTTCAGAACAATGTCTGTTCAGATCCTCTGTCCATTAAAAAAATTTTTTTTAATGTTTACTTATTCTTGAGAGAGAGAGAGAGAGAGAGAGAGAGACAGAGTGAGAACAGGGGAGGGACAGAGAGAGAGGGAGACACAGAGTTCGAACCAGGCTCCAGGCTCTGAGCTGTCAGCACAGAGCTTGACGTGGGGCTTGAACTCATGAACCGTGAGATCATGACCTGAGCCGAAGTCGGACGCTTAACCGACTGAGCTACCCAGGCGCCCCCCCCCCTTTTTAAAAAATTTTTTTTCTCTGTCCATTTTTATTTTATTTATTTATTTTTAAAAAAATTTTTTTTATATTTTTATTTTTATTTCTAGGAGAGAGAGAGAGAGAGAGACAGCGTGAGCAGGGGAGGGTCAGAGAGAGAGGGAGTCACAGACTGAAACAGGCTCCAGGCTCTGAGCTGGCAGTCAGCACAGAGCCCAATGCGGGGCTCGAACCCACGAACTACGAGATCATGACCTAAGCGAAAGTCGGACGCTTAACCGACTAAGCCACCCAGGCGCCCCTCTCTGTCCATTTTTAAATTGGATCATTTTCTTTTGTGCTAGTGAGTTGTATGGGTTCCTTATATAGTTTGGATTTTAACTCCCTATCAGATATATAATTTGAGACTATTTTTTCCCATTCAGTAGGTTGCCTTTCTATTTGTTGATAGTTTCCTTTGCTGTGCAGAAGCTTTAGTTTGATGTAGTCCCACTTGTTTATTTTTGCTTCTGTACATTAGTTTTGGTGTCAGATTCAAAATATCATCCCTAAGGGGCGCCTGGATGGCTCAGTTGGTTAAGTATCCAATTTTGGCTCTGGTCATGATCTCATGGTTTGTGAGTCTGAGCCCTGTGTTGAGCTCTCTGCCGACAGCTCAGAGCCTAGATCCTGCTTCAGATTCTGTGTCTCCCTCTCTTTGCTCTCCCCTGTTCAAGCTCTGTCTCTGTCTCTCAAAAATAAATAAGCATTAAAGAACCCCACAAAATATGATTGCCAAGACTTACCACCTGTTTCCTTCTAGGAGTTTTATGGTTTCAGGTCTTATGTCCAAGTCTTTAATCCATTTTGAGCTTGTTTTTGTGTATGGTGTAAGACAGTGGTCCAATTTTTTCATTCTTTTGCATATGGCTGTCCAGTTTTCCCAGCATCATTTATTGAAGAGATTCCTTTCACATTGTATGTCCTTAATTCCTTTGTCATAAATTAATTGGCCATATACACATGGGTTTATTTTTGGGTTCTCTATTCTGTTCCGTTGATCTGCATGTCTGTTTTTATGCTAATACCTTATTGTTTTAATTACTAAAGCTTTGTCATATAGTTTGAAATCAGGGACTGTGATGCTTCCTGCTTTGTTCTTCTTTTTCAATATTGCTTTGGTTATTTGCTGTATGTTTGTTCTATTTCTGTGAAAAATGCCGTTGGAATTTTGGTAGGGATTGTATTGAATCTATAGATTGCTTTGTGTAGTATGAACATTTTAGCAGTATTAATTCTTTTGATCCATGAGCAGAGAATATGTTTCCATTTATTTGTCTTCTTCAAGTCCTTTCTTCAACATCTTACAGTTTCAGTCTACAGGTCTTTACCCTCCTTGGTTACATCTATTCCGAGGTGTGTGTGTGTGTGTGTGTGTGTGTTTATGCAATTGTAAATAGGATTTTTAAAAAATTTTTCTTTCTAATAGTTCATTACTAATGTATAAAAGCATAGATTTTTGTGTATTAATTTTGTATCCTGTGATTTTACTGAATTCATTAATTCTAACATTTTTAAATTTTATTTATTTATTTTGAGAGAGAGAAAGAGAGAGAACACGCACAGGAGGGGCAGAGAGAGAAGCCCAAGCAAGCCCCATGCTGTCAGTAAAGCCCGATGTGGGGCTTGAACTCATGAACTATGAAATCATGACCTGAGCCACCCAGGCGCCCCGTGTTGCTGTTATGTTTAATGCTCGTCTCCCCTATCAGAATAAGAGCCCATGCACACAGGGGCCGGGCTGTGCCCTCACTGTGCAAGACCCCTTTCTACACAACACCTGACATGCAGGTGCATACTAGTTGTTGGCTGAGTGAATATACTAATTTGATTGTTAATATGACGTTGCACAATGTAGGATTAAGAATGGATAGAACATTGTAGAGATTAGCATATTAGTGACTGTCATCTACACAGCGCATTAGAGACTAGGGCTAGTCTTTATGAGCCGGGGGCCTTTTGCTGATCCATCTCTCTCTCTCTCTCTCTCTCTCACTTCCCTGGATTGAAACTCCTACTCTCTCCAACGGCCCCCACCTTCCTTTTGATCTCATGAGCTTAGCCTGATGATGTCGTTTGCCCATGTCCTCTCCTGGACAGGTTTGGACAGAAGCAAGCCGCGACCTTTCCCCCTTGATGCTCCTAGAAAGCCTCCATTCTTTCCCACGGGGCATTTCCAAGCCCAGGCTTGGGACCCTCTGGAGCCCCAAATCCAGGTTCTGGTGCAAGCCAGTGCCGGTCTCAGTGACAGGGCCGAGGCTGGGTGCAAACCTCCTGACTGACGTGAAAAAGATGTCAGGAATCTGAAAAAATATATGTTTTGGCTGGAGCCCCGCCTTAATCCCTCATGAGCTGTCTTAGTTGAAAGGCTTTTTTTTTTTTTTTTTTTTTTTTTTGTGCAGATTATCTGAGAACTATTTGGCACTTGGGAATTTTCCATTGGCGTGAGCTCAGCCTACGGGTGCCAAGAAAGGAGAGAAGAAATATCAGACAAAGTGGGCCCCGCTTTCCTGCCAGTCTCAATTTGGGAGACTTTTTCCATCCTTGGGGCCATTTGTGAGAAACCAAGCTCCAAGGCCTTCTAGGGAAAATCTTCGGACTTTTTTTTACTCTCCAGTGTGGAAATTCTCCACATTTGAATATTAAGTGGTGACATGAGAAGGGCGTGGGGCAGCGGGGCCAAAAAAATTGTGTGTGTGCTTATTTTTTTTTTTATTTGATTTTTTCCTCCCTTGATAGGGAGGCAGGGAGGTTGCTGCGGTCTGAAACCATGGCTTCACTGTGCACGGGGCAGCCTCTCATCTTCCGGTGCTGATCCTGTTTCCTGCTCTGTAAAAAGAGCTAATGGTACTTCCTTGAGCTGCTGTGAAGAGTCACCTGTGAATTCTGTGCTCTGCCTCCTTCTGGTGTGTGTGTGTGTGTGTGTGTGTGTGTGTGTGTGAGCTGGGTCCTTCGCTGGGAAGCTGGACCTCAGAGCGTGGGCCTGGAATGGCCGGGGGAGGAGACAGCCTGCATGTCTTCCTATGAGCGTCTGTCACAGGCAGGAATGGCTGGCCGGGTGGTGCGGGCTGTGGGGCACAGACGGAGGCAGGTGGCATCGGGATGGCATAGATACGGGACTTGTATGTTACTCTCCACATTTATTCCCTTTTGAAGTCCTTCGGCCCCTAGGGAGAGCTCTGGATAGGAATGCTTAGTCATGTCTTGACCGCACTATAGGATATTAAGGGGAAGAATCTCTGTGAAGAAGGGAAAGTGTGTGGCAGCCCTGAGCAGGCTGACAATTTGCCCTTCAAACTGGGCTCTCTAGATATTGACATGGTGTTTAAGAGGAGAGCTGGGCAGCATGGAGAAGGACCCCAGGTCCTGCCTCAGCATCTCCATGGCTGTGGGAACAATTCCACTCTGGCCCAAACTTGCAGGCTTCACAAGGTAAATAAGCCAAAAATGTCTGCTGTTAACTGGACCCTCTCTACTTAGGTGAGAGTTTGCAACCCTCTACTGATCCTCACACCTGACTTGGTGGTGGTGGTGGTGGGTCTTATCTCTTAGCCCATATGACTCCTCCTGGTATTTTGCCAGCCACACTACCGTTGAGAGAAGTTCTGCCAGATACAATTCCCTCCACCTTACGGTCCCAGGAACGATTGATCCCTGTCACAGTCACTGCACTTAAGGGGCACTTGTTAGAATGACTTCCCCAGGATTTATTTCATACGCGGTTATTCGGTGGCGTTATCCCTGAAGAACGTTGGCAGCAGGATGTAGAGACAGGCTGCTTTCCCACCCTGTGTGCTGGATTCCCAGAAAGCAGAGCCTGAGACAGAGGCTTCTTCCTGTGTGAGCACTCTGCCAAGCAGGCGTGTGTCCCGGGGGCAGCTGGGGGTGGGGAGTGGGGGACGACAGTGAGCCAAGCTGAGTGAAGGGTGCTCCCGCCCCACCATGTGGGACTGTTCACCCGACTGCCTCCACAGATTCCACGAGAATCAGCTCGGAACGATTTTCCAGGGAAGATCGCAGGGCTGTTTTTCCACGGGCTCCTGACCCCGCTGGTCAGAATCTCACTCGTGCGGTGTGATTCCTGGCATTTCTGGGCGGTACCTGTGTGCGCACCTGAGCCGGACACCTGAGCCCAGCGTCGGCGGAGCATCACTGACACTGAGGCTGTCAGGCCTCCGCCCCACCTGGGATCAGACTCTGCCGGCCTAGGTCAGGGGCTCCTGAAGTGCGCAGAAAGCGCCTCCTTTCTGTCGAGAAGGGTCAGCGCAACAAAGCCCATCTTTACCCCATCCTCGCTTTCCGCCCTCCATCTGATAGCTGTTTGCACAGTCTTTTTTAATTCTTTTCTTTTTAAAGTTTATTTATTTATTTATTTAGAGACAGAGAGAGGGAGGGAGAGAGAGAATCCCAAGCAGGCTCCATGCTGTCAGTGCGGAGCCTGAGGCGGGGCTCGGGGCTCGAACTCACATACTGTGAGATCATAACCTGAGCTGAACCCAAAAGTCAGATGCCTAAACGACTGAGCCCCCCAGTCTTAGCCAGGCTAACTGGGGAGCGGCCTCAGCCATGACCAGGCAGACCCCGTCTTCGCCTGCGTCACATCCTTCCTGAGCTTTTTGGATGATGCGCACAGAATCTGTTTCTTGTGGCCACTATAACAAATGATCACAAACTGGGTGGCCTGAAGCTTCTTGTCTCCCGGCCCTGCGGTCAGCAGGGTTGTGTCCCCACGGAAGGCTCCGGGCCAGGCTTCCTCCTGGCTTCCGGCGTCTGGGGACTCCAGGTGTCCCCGGCTTGTGACCGCACGGCTCCCATCTTTACCTCCGTCCTCACATGGCCCTCTGTCTGTCTCCCTCTGCCTCTTCTCCTCCTCTGCCCTTATCAGGCCTCATCTTTGGATTTAGGGTCCAGCGATCTCATCTCAAGGTTCTTACCTTAATTATATCTGTAAAAACATTCAACTAAGGTCACACTCTGAAGTTCTGGGTGGCCATGCCTTTGGGAACCACTATTCAACCCACAAAACTCTCACTTAAACACTTCCTCCCTCTGGACGTTTTCTGTTTTAAGGGTCTGAAATTCAACACCAACTTCCTTACCTAAAGCAAGTGTGGACGTGAGACTGGGAAGGGCCAGGAGGGCAACTGGCCTCAGACATGACGGGGAGACATCCTTTCGTCTCTCCTCTGCCTTTCTCTTGCTTTGGCCCCCTCCTCTACCTGTGTCCATGAACTTCCACCAGGCAGGAGGGGAGGGCAGGTCACGGCCGCTCCCAGCACCCGCCAAGTAAGATAGAAGGTGGAGAGAGACTACCTCTGGTGGACCTAGCTGAAGTCCAGGCAAGGACTCTGTTAGCTCCGCCCGGGGCACATGGCCATGTCTGGCTCCAGCCCATGGTCGGGGTGGGGGTGGGGTGCCAAGATTCTAGCTCCAGACCCGCCTCACGGAGTAGGGGAGGCACATTGTGCAAGGAAGGAAAGACTGCTGTTCCCGGAAGGGTGTGTAGGCAGGGCCGTTGGGGGCCAGCTGATGCCGGGACGCCCTGCTCACCTGCACTCCCCACCGCCACACCAAACGCTCTGTGCCACCAAATGCTCTTTCCCCCACCTGCATAGTCTTCTTCAGAAAGACTTACTGGCGTCCCTCCCTGCCTACAGCCCTCAGGCCCGGCTGAGCTCAGTCTGCCTTCCTTCCACGCTCCCAGGACCTCCTCTGCTTCAGCCCCCACCGAACTCACCCCATTGTGTCATGAAGACCTGAGTGCCTCCCTCCCTGGACCGGGAGCCCGGGGAGCCCCGGGGCCAGGTCTAGCCATTGGTATATTCCCGGGCATAATCCAGAGCAGGAATTTAGGGAGTGCATGCACAATGAATGAATGAATGAATGAATGAATGAATGAAAGTAACCCTGGACAATCTTGGAAAACTCCCCACAGGAAGTGTGAATAAACATGGAGGGACAGTTCAAGAGTGAGGTGTGGACAGGTTGATTCCTTCTGAAAGCTCTGAGTTCCATGCCTCTCTCCCTTCTGGTTGCTTCCGGAAGTCCCTGGAGTTTCTGGGCTTCTAGATGCATCTCTCCAATCTCTGCCTCTGTCTTCACATGGGATTCCTCTCTCCATGTGCGTTTACATAATCTTTCTATAAGGACATCAGTCACTAGATTTAGGGTCCACCCTACTCTGATATGACCTCATCTTAAGAAATTACATCTGCAAAGACCTATTACCAATTAAGGTCATATTCTGAGGTTCTGGGTGAACATGAGTTTTGGGGGAACACTATTCAGTTCAGAACAGAGTCCTCCCACATACTTCTCAGGAGGTCCTGGATGAGTTGAATCCTCGTTGCCCACTTTGATCAAGCTTATACAGGCTTCTCCATCTCCCCTGCTCCATTGCCCTCCTCCCTGTTTCCTGACACCCCCTAAATAAAAACCTGCATCCAACTCTCGTCTCAGGCTGTGCGTTTGAGGGCACCCCAAAGTGCCCTAAACAGTAGTAGACTGTATATCAACCTCAGATCTCACTTTAGTACTAGCTGACGGGGCCACCTTGCTTTCCACTCACTAGCTGCCTTCCTGAGTCAATATCGAGAGTCACAGACCAGAATCTTCACAAATTACAGTTAATACTGTCTGAGGTTTCACTGTGTTCCAGGAACTGTTCTAAGCCATTTATGTGCATTAACTCATTAATTCTCACTTCAGCCAGAGAGCTATTATTGTTTTATGGGCAAGGAAACTAAGGTCCAAATAGGTCATACACTTCTCAAGGTCACACAGCTAAAGATGACAGAGTCAGTATCGCCTCCAGAGCCCCTCCTCCTGACCTGTGTCTTCAGGGATCGTGGTCATCACTTGACGCACTATGTCCTTGGGCCAGCCAGGGCACTATGTAACCCCTGACCTCATGTGTATCACTGTGCCACTCTGCCTTGAACTTGGGGGATCTCATGACGAAGGACTGGATTCTGGCTGATGTTTGCAACAGAGGACGATCAAAGAAACCCATGATTGTTTCCTCCTTATACTTTTCCTTTAAGTAAATGGCGGGTTTGCAAAGATGCTCTCTCTTTGATGAGGGTCCTTTGTAAAGGTGTGTGACAGAGATCAGGATGAAGTCTCAGCTTACTGCCATTCCTTATTCCCCTGTCCGCCTTGCCTTCTGAGGGCTCTGACTTGCCCTGGTACCTTTCAGGCTCCTGTTTGGCAGCTCAGGGTGAGGGGTGGGGTGTACGGGAAAGCGGGGCCAAGGGAGAGAAGGGAGGAAGGGAAGAGGAGAGTGGCAATGGTCGCCGAATTTGGGGACAGGGGAGCAAAGACCATGTCATTTCTATTTGTGCCACGGAACTCCTCTTTTGCTGCTCCTTCAGAATTGTTTAGGAAAGACTGACATTACTGTTCAATTCTGATTTGGCCTTCTGATTGGTCCTTCTCTTGGTGACGATGTGATGTTGAACACCCAATATGCTGGAAACATGAGAAAGCTCATTTCCACTTGACTTACCCATAAAGATGGGGCATATCCATAGTGGAGCTCGGAGGTAGAGCAGACATTGGGGTTGTTCGGTCCAGAGCTCCTAAATCAGCAGACCGAAGCACAGTTTTCTCTGTGATTCTCCTTCTCTGACCTGCTCTGGTGTCATTTGTTGGCTGCATCCTGAGATTGGCCTTCAGAGGGGCCAGGTGGCTGCCAGAAGCTGCTTAAGCTACACGCTTTCTCTGTTGAGTCTGGAGGAGACAGAAGGCTTCTCTTCTCTCAGCCTCCAAATGGGGGTCTCATGCCTTACTGCGATGGTGCTAACTCAAGTCACTTGCCCCCTCTAAGCTACTAAATGTGGCTGGGAGAGGGGTAGGAGTTCTTTCGTTGGCTTTGTCTGATAAAGTTCCACCTTCAGAGCTGGGGTGGGGGGGGGTTCCTCACCAAACCGCATGGCTGCTATGCAGTGGGGCTTGGGGCCATGGACCATGTAAAGCCTCCGGAGCCCATATGGTCCTCTTCCGTAATTTAGGTAAAGGTCCCACATCCAAAGGTATGGTGTGGCTCTAGTTTCATGACCAAGAGGAGAGAGAGGTGGCTGTCAGCCCTCATAACTGTAGCTGGCAGACGTGAGAGTGGGTGAGGAATGGGTGCAGGGCACCCAAGGAAGACCAGTTCTATTCGGGTTACAGGTATTTCCATTAAGGTCAGGACACTTCCCTTCAAAGTTGTCTTCAACCCCAGTGGGACATAGTCTTTGATCCTGAGCATGACTATAAAGGCCTTTCATGATCTGGTGACCCATCCATCTGTCTGGCACAGTTTCCTCTCTGATCTGCCCCCACTCTTTACCCACACCTCTTATTTTGCCTTCCACCCATGTCGAACAGCTTACAATGCTTTGAAAAAACAGTTTTGTGCCTCAGTGCATTGGCGTGTACTGTTCCACTTGTCTGGAATGATCTTTTCTCCCGTCCACTTGATAGATGTGGGCTCAGTGTCATCTCCCAGAGAAACTTCCTCGATCCCCCCAGGGTCACTGGGCTCTACTCAAAGTTCTAGCGTCTTTTATTCTGCACTGTGTTTGTCTGTTCACCTGTGCGTCTCCCTCACCGGGCAATGAGCTCCTTGAGGGTGTGGACTGTGCCAAACAACAGCCACAACAACGACAATATGGTTGTTCCCATTGGACACGTCGGGAAACTGGCCAAGCAGAGGGGCCGTTGCTGCTGCCAACAAGTCTATGTAAATCCTTACCTCAGCCTACCTGTCCTTTCAAACCGAGTAGATGAGCCAACACACCATTGGTTCTTCCTCACCTCTGTCTTTCAGGGTCATCTTTGAGTCAAGCTGTAGGTGAAGGCAGTCCATTTTGTCTCCCACCAATGCACTGAACTGACCAATCCATGGACCACATGCTCAGGTATCCATCAGTGTTAGGAACCATCCACGAATAAGAAGTGTGAGTTGGGTGCGGGGATATCTGTCCAACATCCTTGTACCCTCCGGACTTGCTTAAACCCAGTGTCAGATGTATCACTCTTATCTCATGAAGGATTGATGTGGGACACCCCTGACTTCATGGCTCGATGAATCTGACAGCAATCTGCATGTGACAGACACTTCTGTTGCATGGTCACTTGATATCCTGAGGTCAGACACTCCCCATCAGGACCCATTGGCATTCCAGGACTTACTCTCCAAATGGTCTCAAGTGTTCTTCTGTTGATGGCATGACCTTGCTTCAGAGACCTGGGGGTCTGCACTGGGGGTCTGCACCTAGTACAGTTCATCAGAGACCCCACAGTGTCTTTTCCTACTATGGTACCTCTAGAAGCACAGCTTCACTGGCCCGTGTGGCCCAGGCAGCAGGGCTATTTGTACCACAGCCTGGATCCCACTCAGAGCTAGTGGTCTCTCATTCCACCTGGTAAGTAGGTGATGCAGGACTGCCAAGAGTGGAATATACCAACTCTAAAACCCAAAGTAGTGTGCCAGCCATTGGGTTTCTTCCTCAGTTGCAGGTGCAATGGTTTGTCCTTCACTTTGAGGGGATGTCCCAGAACACCCTAGACCCCTGGGCCCCTGAAGACATCATCTATATGGTGGTCCTTCCCTCTGGAGCTCATGTATTGTGTCTAGTGAACATGGTGCCATCAGTGTGGGAGGTCAGTAGGACATTCTGAGGTATCTTCAGATCCTGAGGATGTTCGATTTGCATTGTGACTGAAAGGGGCAGAATTAAGATCTGGGGAGAGGCGGTGAATGCATGCTGTTTCTGATTCCTTTTCCCAACATGTATCAAAAACCACGCATTCTGCACATCAGTAACTACAATCCACATATCAGAAGCTGGTTCAAATCCACTCTAGTAGAGTGGCAATGTCCGGAGTGGAAGCTGCAGCTGGAGAAATTAGTTGGTCAAATTTGTGGTCATATACTGTTACCTACCACGATCCACCAGTTTTTCCAGAGGCCTGGCCTGACTCCCATATGCCTCTGTCCTCAGAGGGGAGCCGTGATAGTGCCTTGGCACTTTGCAGTGTCAGCTGGGACCATGTTCCTAACAGTCCTCAAAAGATATGGGTATTTCTTTTTCCCCGTGTAAGATTAGCCATGCAAGTGGCCTCTGGTTTCTTTGAGAAGATCTTGGTAAGTCAATTCTGTTTACCCTTGCTGGGGTGCTACGTGGCCCTTCCTTGTGGGGACTCAAGCTCTTTTTTTAATTTTTTAAAATGTTTATTTATTTTTGAGAGAGAGAGAGAGAGAGAGAGAGAGCGAGAGCATGAGTGGGGGAAGGGCAGAGAAAGAGGGAGACACAGAATCGGAAGCAGGCTCCAGGCTCTGAGATGTCAGCACAGAGCCTGATTTGGGGCTCGAACCCATGAATCGCAAGATCATGACTTGAGCCCAAGTCGGACGCTCAACCAACTGAGCCACCCAGGCACCCCTCAAGGTCTTTTTTAAGAAGTGGATTCTTGAGAGTCCATGTAAAAACGAACAAGGGATTATGACCTTTTATAAGTCACAGTGGCTGACATCAGACTTCTGCTTCTCTTTCTGCTTGATCTCTTTTGATACAATATTAATTTATTAACTGATGTCCTTTTTTGGGGGGGCTTCCTAGCTATCTTGCCTTAGGACGCCATGTCTTATTAGATGCATCCACAGATATTTGTGGGTTAGGAACCTTTGGTTGCCTGTTTAAAGTGATTATTTCCGTCTTGTTTCTGACTGTTAAATGCTGCCACCTTTCTCTGCTCTTTGGGGGTCTTATCACCCCCCTCTTGCAACTAAGTAGTTTAGAGCAGCATGTCTTACCACCAGCCCTAATTACAGAGGACTGCCATTGTAGAACTTCTCAAGGGTGCCTCTGCCTCTCATACTAGGGCATTTCAAATGGCATTGGTCAATGTAGGGTCCTCCAATGTAGGTCCTTTCCAAAGAACACAGACAGGTGTTGAGCTTTCTGGTGTGATGTATCGATACGTTATATGATGCTCACTTCTGTTAGTCTTTTGATCTCTTCTTCCAGAATCTTCCATCACAGTCTGGAATCTTCATTATATGAAGTCGAGGTTCTAAGAACGGTATATTGGAATCACTTCCTGGGTCCCTCGTCAAGACATTAAATCCTGTGTAATAGAGGAGTGCCCCTATGTCAACAAAATCCACCCCATCCAGCTTTCTGTTCTACCTCCTTGATCCAATACCTTCATGTCTGTTCCCAGTGAGACTCAACTTCCTGCTCCTGTATGTTAGCCAGTCCTGACACTTGTTTCAGACATATTACCCGTCTTCTCCATTAGAAGACTCAGCACTTCCCCAGTTGGGTCCTGTTGACATTATCCCTAACTACTGGTCTGATGGCTGGAAGAGGAATTGGAGAACATTTGGAGGAGGAATCCACCTGAGGGCTCCTGCATAGTTTTCTAGCCAAGGACTCCCATGACCTTCTAATGAGGGGGATGGGCCATTCAAGGTCAGAGGGTTCAAGGGAACTTCAACGTTCTTGGCTGCACCTACTCAGGTATGTTCAGTCCAAGCGTCAAGAGTTAACGTGTCCCTTGCCCTGACATTGGCATAGGAGACTCTCCTGGAATGAAGAGTCAACCTTCCCTGGTGTTCTGCTACCTGCCAGGTAAGCCTTGTGTGTGGTCTTCAGGACAGTCTGCCCTCCCGCTGCAGAGATGAAGGTGTCTGAAACACTGCTGAGGGGATCCTCTGACACCCCCCATATTTGACTCATTTATTTATTTATTTATATATTTTTAAACACATGCTTTTCTTTCTTTCTTTCTTTAAATGTTTGTTTATTCTTGAGAGAAAGGGTGGGGGAGGGGCAAAGAGAGAGGAAGACACAGAATCCAAAGCAGGCTCCACGCTCTGAGCTGTCAGCACAGAGCCCAACGCGGGGCTTGAACTCATGGAGTGCAAGATCATGACCTGAGCTGCAGTCGGACACATAACCAACAGAGCCACCCAGGCGCCCCTTGGCTCATAATTGGAGATAAATCAGTTTGAGCCTGTCGCTTTCTCTCCCTTCCATTCATCATCACTGGCATCAGCAGCAGTCGCTGGATTGCACAGATGTTTTACTTCTCCTGAGCCTCCCAAGCTTCCCAGACTGATGCTTCTCCTTCCGACCTGTGTGCTTTCCTGACAACACAGATAACGTTCTCAGCCACCGCACTGCTACAGCATGCCGGGAAATGCCTCTCCCACCAGGGACGGGGCACGCATCACCGTTTGGCTGGCAAGGGGCCCAGATTCTGTCCTGAGGATCTGTTTCCTAGGATAAAAGCTGGTACCAAATGTGTTGGTTTGGGTTTCCTAGGAGCAGATCATGAGAAGGGGATGCTCGTACAATGGATACGTTGAGAGAAGGCTTTCAGATGAAGCCCATCATAGTAAAAGACAGGGCTTGGCAAAGGAGTGGGTTCAGCTAACGTCTCTCCCTAGCTTGATGCCGTGGGGAGCTCTGGGGTGTCTCGTTTTGAGGCAAGGTGGACAAGACTTTGTTTACATGTATTAGTCAGAAGTTGGCTGCAGGCAGACCCTGGCCAGCATGGGGACAGGGTGTAACTGCTCAAATATATTCCAAAACTCAGAGGGCAGTTCTCCAGAGGAGGGGCAGCTGAGAGCCATTAACAGCCGCCATTACAGCGGTGAGAGGGGCGGGTGCCCACCCTGGTGCGTGGGGGTCTGGCTGGACACCATTGGCATCCATTACAGTTTATCTTTGGATAAATATTATTTGGTTCTCTTATCTTTTAAAGCCTGCCTCTTCATAAACACCTTTAATTTTTGTCCCAGAAATCCTAAAAGGAAATAAAACGAATGAAATGATGACTGGAAAATAGCACAGAAGCTTCAAGAAGGATTGAGCTTGGCCAGTGAAAATGCTTTGACTCAACAATTGTTAACTAAAAATCACTTTTATTTCTTGGCACTTTACAGTTTGCAAAGCACTCTCAGATCTATTTTTTAAATGTTTATTTATAGTTCAGAGAGAAAGAGAGAGTGTGAGCAGGGGAGAGGCAGAGAGAGAGAGGAGGAGACACAGAATCTGAAGCAGGCTCCAGGTTCCAAGCTGTCAGCCCAGAGCTCAACACGGGGCTCGAACCCACAAACAGTGAGATCATGACCTGAGCTGAAGTCGAACGTTCAACCGACTGAGCCACCCAGGCGCCCCTCAAATCTTTTTTTTTTTTACTTGAATGATCCACAAAGCAGCCTTTAGTTAGTGAGGGGAAGAGGGGGGTGTTTCATTATTCCCAGAAGAGTGGAGTGACTATTGTAGGCTTCCAAAGCTGGTGAGTAGCAGAGCCAGAGAGAGAGAGAGAGAGAGGCCAGTTACCTAACTCTTTTGACTTCTCTGTGCTCCCTTTGCAAAGGGCTGTCACTTGACCTTAACTGCACGCTTTCTCCTTCACTCAGAGGAAAATACCGGTGTGGAGTGTGATTGTCCTGAAGTGTAATCGCACGTTGGAGAGCTGCAGCCGTGAATCTATCCAACGTTCCAAGTGAGCCTCAGGAGCTTATTTCTCGATTTGTAAGTGCACAACGGCCGGGTGTTCAAGCAACAGCCCACGGAGCTGGGCTCCAACCTGTCCGTCCCTTCCTGGGCTGAAATCGAGCTTCTGCTTTTCCCTCCACTTGAGGAAAGGGCTGGATGTTCTGACTAGTGGAAACACTCGGTTCTGTTCCCGGCTGACAGCTGTTTGGCAGCCTCGGGCGACACGACAGGGCCTTGCACATAGTAGGCAGGTTCCCGGCTTGGAGCCGGGCAGGTGGGGGGTGTCCAGGAAGCTGTCTTGCAGCCGTGGACGTGCAGCTACAAATCAAGACGGTGTGTCACCGGCCCTTCCCACCCTTCAGACTGGGCCGGTAACTGCTCTCCCCGCCCCCCTCCAGATGCTGGAAAACGACAGACGTTGGCATCCAGGCCAGTGGCCCTTCCTCCTGCCCTGGCCGCGCAGTCCCCTCCACTCCCATGACCTCTTCCCCACCCGGACCACGTCTTGACCCTCCTTTCCTGTCCTCCCCCCGACGCGTCTCTTCTGGATGCTCGCGCCCCTGAAACTTGAGTGTCCGTCCACCCAGGCACTGTCTCAACAACCCATCTTCTCTGCGTTCTCATCATCATTATTTTTCTTACTTACCTATTTGTTTCATGCCCACTCCCCCCACCCCAACCTTCCTTTAGAGCATAAGCTCCCCTAGGGCAGGAACTGGACTTGTCTTGTTCGCTGCTGGATCCCCAGTGCCCTGGCACAGAGGAGGTGCTCAATAAATAGCTACAGATGGGCACCCCCTATATCCGTGGTCCTTGCAACCTGTCACCCCCTCCCTTCATGAGAGGTGGGCAGCGTGATGGGCAAAGAGATGGGCTGGGACGGCAGGTGACCCTCCCAGAATTTCACAGCTGACCCCACCACACTCTCGCTGGATGGTCACAGAGGTGGTGCTTCCTGCCTCAGCTGACTGCAGACCCTTATCTTCTCCTGGGGGACCCCACTCTGTGCAGAGAGGAAAGCCAGACGCAGAGCAGATGGCCAGCCAGATGGATTTTTGCAGATGCTTTCTGGTGGACAAAGTGTCACCTAAGAGAGAGGGGACAGGACAATGCTTGAGCTAACGCTACGTCCACTGTGACATCTCGGGATGACACTGTGTGGGACCAGGGTAATGTGAGACATGGACGTGAGCAGGACACCTCTAAGGGCCCGGTCTATGGAGGGAAAGCCATTTCACGAGCTCATGTGCCATCAGCGTGGCTTCTGTCCATGGAAGAAGGGGCCGGGCAGCAAAGTGTGTTGCAGCTTACATCGAGGACCGTCCACCACGCGGCACGGTCCGTGTTGATTTCTCCCTCTCCCCGCGTGGTTATAATCTAACAGTCCATCTCTGATTTTGCCATCAGAAGATCCAGAGTGACTGACAAACACTCAAAATCCAATGCGGTTTAAAAAAAAAAAAAAAGCCGAGAAAGAAAATTTCAGCTCAACAAGGAAAGAAGAGTGAAAAAAATCAGAGGCACCCAGGATGAATTTGGTCCACAGGACGTGGGCAGCGGGGTTTAGGAGACAAGGCAGAGCGGGTGGAAGATTCAGTTCTGATCCCTCAGCCACTGCAGAGTACACCACGCTTGGGGGCCACGAGGCAGAACCACACCGACGACTCGGAAGCTGGTACTGGGCTGAGCAACACAACTATTTCTGGTTTCGCACTGACGAGAAACGTCCTTCACGGGGCCTCAGAAGGATGACATGGTGCGAAGCAGTGAGCAATGTCCTCAACAATGTCCTCATGGCCCCAGTGCAGGCACATGGTGTGACACCAGCATGAGAAAATCAGTAGTGCCTTTGGTGGGGGGGGCCGGGGGGGTGTTGAGTGCAGTAAAACTTAGAGAGAACACATTGTCTCCAGAAACGCTTCTGTCAAGGCTCGGTTTTTCTCTCAACTAAGCTTCTGATACTCTTGGGTGCTAGTCCTTGGAGCTCTGTTTTATGCTGCCAGTGAGGTATTGCTTACCTGTTCGTGCGTATGCTCAGCAAAGCTGATCTTTTAAAAACTGTTTTTAACTTTTATTTATTTTTGAGAGACAAAGAGATGGAATGTGAGCAGGGGAGGGGCAGAGAGAGGGAGGAAGACACAGAATCCAAAGTGGGCTCCAGACTCCAAGCTGTCAGCACGGAGCCCTATGCAGAGCTCGAACTCATGAACCATGAGGTCCATGACCCGAGCCGAAGTTGGACGCTCAACCGACTGAGCCCCCAGGCGCCCCCAAGCGGATCTTTCTAATCCTCACACCAATCCTGTGAGGCAAGTGTTACTGTCTCCATTTTCAGTGGGCATCCGGAAGGCTCAGTGACCCAACTAGTAAGAAAGAATCTTGGGTTCCAAACCCGGGTGGTCTGATCCCAAAGCGATGGTTTTTCCCGTACACCATTTGCCTCAGATTCTGCCCCTCCAGGTGAAGAGGCCTGGGAAGGGTAGAGCTGCTGGGTTTTACTGATCTTACAAAATGGCGGCCAAGCAGCCTTCATCCAGATATGAGGGCCTGCTCGCTCACTCTTGTACAGCCTCTGGAACCCACGGAACAGCCTGTTCTTTGGGCTGGAAGGAAACCAGGATGAATTTCAATATTTTCTAACCAGGCCTCACCCCTTCTCACTCTTTGCCTTTGTTTGCTGATCTCCAGTTTTCCAAACCCAAACCCCCTGATTGACTGCGGGTAGCTGCCAAACACATCTGGCCCAAAGGACGTCCAGAATAACAGTCAGTCATACAGGTGTTGGGGAGACCCAGCCAATGGGTCACCCGCGGTCAGCTGGGCAGCTTCCTGGTTGGTCGAGGTCTGGCCCTCCCCCCTTATCTTTGGAGCCTTCCTCCTGAGGACAGGCAGTGAGGGGGAGGCTCAGGCTGAGGGACCGGGCCAAACATTTGGAAACGCTTGCCTTGCAAAGGCTCAGCCAAGAAAGGAGATTTAAACATTTCTTCTACCCACACAATTCAGGAAAGCTTAGCTTGGAATTTCCTAATTTTTATGCTTAATTAAGATAAAGTATGGTAGAGAGTGTGCAGAAGAACTCGCATTCGGCCTGCAAAGGTAGGGGTCACCATGGACCCCTGGCCTGGAGAAGCTGGGAGGAGCCACGGAGGCCCTGGGCAAACCCTCTCACGTAGGTGTGGGAGTAGCCCAGGGACGGAGAGAGACCTGCCCATGATGGCAGAGTGGCCGGATCGACCTCCGGCTTCAGGAAAAACCCCTGGTTCTTTTTGCCTCTCATCTACTTACCAAATGGAAGGGTTGGCCCGGGGACAGGGGGAGAGGGGGTTACCGCGGGCCACGGCCTTGCTCAGAAACCGACAAGTCACTGTCTGAAGACTGCCTGCCATTCCTTTCCAGAAAATGCCATTGTTTTGTGGATACTTCTGTTGTCTAAATTCAGGCTCAGAGTTACCCAGTTTGCTGAGAAGCCTTGGCTGGATGCTTTTGACAGTGTCATGAGGACTCCAGTCCATTAGCTCTCTGGAGCTACAGATCAGGAAACTGAGGCATAGAAAGATCGTGTGACATAGACAGTAAGGGGAAGAGCTGGGACTTGCATTCAGATTATTCCTTCGCTCATGTGGGCACCTGAGAGAGTGTTAGCGTGTAACACGGTGTTATGCAGGAGGCAAATTCCACCAAAAAGAGCCCACTGAGGCGAGTTTTAATGAAAGGCCCAGGATCGAGCCGTGGGCAGAATGAGGGAAGCCGCCAGGGACGTGGAGGCGCCCAGCACTAGCAAAACAGAAATTCATTCGCTACTGGAATTTGCCTGGCCACTGGAGGTATTTGAGATTGCTACCTGGTCATCAGAGAAACAAACCCCTTTCTACTGCCTCTGACACTTGCCACACACCCCCTCCCTGGAAGACCCTACCTGGGAGGCAGGATGCCCAGGACTCTGCATGATTGCAGCCCATGGGTCGACCCCCCAAAGAAGGCCTGGTTTGAACCTTATAGTGTTTTCCACAAAACAAAACAAAACAAAACCAAAACCGTAGACTTAAGCTGCTAATATTTAAAAGTTGGAGCCATCACATAAAAAAGTGAATTTTAGGCTTCTGTTGAAAAACCAGGAAGGGGCACCTGGGTGGTTGAGTCCGTTGGGCCTCCGACTTCAGCTCAGGTCAGGATATCTCATGGCTCATGGGTTTGGGCCTGCGTTGGGCTCTGCGCTGACACTTAGGAGCCTGGAGCCTGCTTCGGATTCTGTGTCTCCCTCTCTCTCTGCCCCTTCCCTGCTAGTGCTCTGTCTGTTTCTCTCTCTCTCAAAAACTGAATAAATATTACAAAGTATTGGAAAAAGTCGGAAGATTTGGTGCCATAGGACCTGCACTTCTGCTTGGCAGAGAGAGACTGAAGTGGGACTGGAGGCCCCTTTATGTGAGGTGTGTGATCACCCCAACGTCCACTGTCTTACACCCTGGGCTCTCTTTGCCTCTTGAGATTACCTGCCTGGGTCTCAGAGTCTGTCATGAGCCCGTAGGAAAGATGAAGAAACCAGAGACTGCGAGGAGAGGTGACTTCCCCTGGGTCACCCGCACGCAGGATCCCTCCCATTTCTGGGTTGTTTCAAGGCACGTGCTGCTATTTCGCCAGGAGCTCTGCTGTCTTCAGTGATGTCCCCAGATCCCAATGGCGCCTGGGACTCCGTAGGCTGTGACACGGGGTGGAGACCTTTGCAGAAGCCACCCTCCCCTGAGTCCCCATCAGAGAACCCCGTTTCCTTTCAGGGTTGGCATTTATGCGGGCAGAAGGAGAGAGTGAGTGCTCCCATGTGCATCTGCAGGAATCTGGGCTCCGTCCCTCAAGAGCCAGATCCCAACAACCCGCCCCCCCAGCTGTGCACGGGGTGTGACATGTGTCACACTGCTCTGACCTGGTGTCCCTGTGAGCTCAGGACAGCCCTCTGGGGCCCATGCGATCACCCCGATTTCCACAGGAAGGAGGAGGGCTCAGAAGTGATTTGCCAACCGCCTCTCGGTGGGGGCCTGGAGCTGAGCTGGGATTTGGTCCCGCGTTTCTCCTACGGGGGCTTCCCTGCCAGTATCTCTCCAGTAATTGGGTCAATTGGGTGTGGATTCGGGGAGGGAACGCCAACTTCAGCGTTCAGATTCCACTAACTCCCGTGTCAGTCCTGGAGGAGGGAGCCCCCTGGACTCGCGGAAAAGGCGCCGGCCCCCAGGGTCTTCCCGAGACCCCAGCAGAGGGGGCGGTGCGCCCTCCACCCACGCCCTGCGGTCCGTGGCCAGCAGGCTTCTGTCGGCGACCTTCGCCCGATCTGGAATCTTCTGCCTGCAGAGGCCCCAGTCTGCCACGATCTCCTTCCCGCTCTGCTTGTCCGAGGCCAAGGGGCTCCCTCTCAACTCCGGAAACTCATCCCGTCCCCATTGCCCGTTTCCAGGAAGGAGCGTGTGCGCGTGGAAACGGGGCGGGGCCGGGAAGCGGGGCCGTCGTGCTACGTCGCGGGTTCTGGGACTCTGGGGCATCAGGACACGGGACTCCCACGGGACACGCCACCCTGCGCAGCGGGAGGTGCTGGGGGCCGCCGATGGGGCGGGGCTTCCTCTGCTCCCGCAGGACCTGCCCCCCCCCCAGCAGGGGGTCAGCAGGTGGTCCCAGCTAGCGGATGCACCACCCACCTCTTCTCCGGGAACCTGGCTCACCCCCCAGCTCCAGGAGATGTGGTTTGAGGGAGCGTGCGTTTTGCACACAGGCTGGGAGACCCTGAGCTCTTTCCAGAAAGCCGGGGCCGTAGGCTCCTTCATCTGCCCGGGGCAGGGGGCGGGCACAGCTCCCTCTCTTCAGTCAGGGCTTTGCTCAGACGTCCACCCCCCAAGGGCTCTGCCCCCACCCGCCACAGGACAGCTTTATCTGCTGCTTTTTTTCATTGTGCCCCTCCCCCACAACGTAAGCTTTGAGAGCAAAAGCTCATCCAGAGCCTTTCAGACCCCCAGGGGTCCTGGGGTGTAGTAGAAGCACCCAAACACTCGGAAATAGTGGAAATAGTGAATAAGCATCGTGTACTGCCTGCCCCTTGCTGGGTCCAGGTCTGGCTCTCCCCTGTCCGTCTCTTCCTGCTCCGCTCCCTGCTGTGGGTCCTGCCCCACCTTCTGGCCGCTCACCCACTTGGGACAGAACCACATGCTGTCACCCCCCCACCCCCCACCCCCGATTTTGGTCCCACTGCCTTCTAGAATCCTGGCTGGGTTCGGCCAACCTGGGCCACAAAACCCAGATGACTTAATAGCTGTGATGGGCTCTGCACTTCCGATGGGTTCGGCTCAGCTTTCTGGGGAGGGGGGCAGAGGAAGACAAGATGAACGGGTGGATGGGGGGACCGATCCTCGATAGTTGTGTGTAAGAGTGTGACTTCGGTTGTGGGCTCCAGACACCAGTTAGCAGCTGCGTTGCGTCTGAAGGGGAGCACCGTTGGCTTCAGGCATCAAACAGGGAGGAGCAGAGTGAGAGAGCTGTGCGGACGGCCACAGCCTCGGGGTCTCTCTGTGACCTCACCTTTCTCTGTCTCCCCACACCCTGCGTCTGCTTCCTTCCACTGTGGTCGCTGGGGACACACAGCCCCGGAGCCCTGAGATCGAGAGAATAGGGTCTCCCGTCTCCCACTCTCATCAGACACACCCCGGGGAGGACAGTGGCCGGCTCAGCTGGGTCTTGAGTGCCCTCCTTAGACGTGTCACTGGGGGGTCTAGGAGGTCAGGCACCCGACAGGTGGAGAGATCCCACAGCCACCCCTGCGTCACGGCACAGGGGTTGTTTGTGGAGGGAGAGGAAGGGGAGGCGCGGGCCGACACAGACAGGTCTCTGCTTGGATCTGGGTCTGAGGCCACTGTGTCCCCCCACCCCATCCTGGAGTCTCTGTGCCCTGCGCTCCCACCTCCGAGGCTGCAGCCCACGCCCTCCAGTCCCCTCCCCGAATAGAGAAAACTCCCAAGTGTCCAAGTGTCCGCTTCTCTGTTCCCAGGTGACCTGGGCTGTCACTGCCTCTGGCTGCTGAGTGGACCAGGCTGGGGACCTTCTCAGGGACCGAAGGCAGAGCCCTGTGAGATCCATGACCTGGGGTGCGTGTCTGCAGAGCGGGTTTCCAGGACACCGCAGGGACCAGCTCAGGTCTAGTGTGTGGATTGGGGGGGGGCCCCCTCCCCTCCCTCCCCTGCCTCCTCC
>NW_027551568.1:5638876-5656093 GCF_008692635.1 Crocuta crocuta | reverse complement strand
CATCTCTGCCTGCTCCCAGTGCCTTGGGAAACTCAGGCAAAGAGAAACAACTTGGTCCATAGTTTATATGACGTAGAGAACCATCCAATGGCCAGAAAACTATGGAAAAGAAGGGAAGGGTCTCACCAGGGGGCTCAGGTTTTCTCCCTTTTTCTGATTCCCTCGGAGGTTCCCAGGAGCCTGTCTTGCTAAAGACGTTAGCCAGGCCCTGGTGTCCCAGAGCTCTGGCTCTTGAGGGGACGCATGTCCTTGAGACTCCAGCTTCCTGAGCCCCTCCTTCTCGATTTACTCCTTTGGAGCAACGCTGGAGTTCTCGGTCAAAGCTGTGCCCACCCCAACTGCCACTCAGGGCTGCCGGGAGATATGTGGGGGAGGCCCAGGCTGGGAAGCTCACTGGGGGCAGAAAGGACCAGTGCTCGAGCGAGGGGGTTGACCGAAGTCACTGAGGCCCGTCCAGCACCCGCTCCTTCCCACGGGGGGCTCCCGGGCAGATGCCAGCTCGCCATCCCCGGGGCCCTGACTCACCGGCTCCCACCCAGTCCATCTGAGTCACGGGCCTCTGGTTCCCCGGGCCTGGGTCCCCGGCCAGGCCCTCTGCACAGCTGGGCAGCATTAAGACTTGGCATCCCTCGAAGCGTGCATCAGATCCTCTGGGCCTTTCTGTTGCTGTTGTTGTTGTCAGATGCTGATGGGAGTTTGAGAAGCAAGTGAGGAATGTGTTCTTCGGGGCCAGGTTGAAACTGGGCTGCGGGGCAGGGTCGGCCTGAGGTGAGAGCCTGCAGGGCATCGGCTCCGCCTCCGGGGGTCGGCTCTGGCTTGTCAGCTCTGGGCACGTTAACAGGCCTCTCTGAGCGCCAGTTCCTCCGTCTGTAGAAGGGGCACCTCGGGGGGTGGGGGGGCCGCGCCCCCCGGGCCGGTGGGAGGGCGGAGCGAGAGCTCCCATCCAAGGGTCTAGAGCAGCACAGAGAGGAGGTGCCGGTAAGACTCATGCTCTGGGGGCCTTGGGGTCTCCAGCTATGGCTCTTTCCCTCCCCTCCCTGCCTCCCTCTGCCACCACCTCATGTGCCCTGGCACAGTCGGAGGACATCTTGCCCCTCATCAGACCCCACCTGGTTCCTGCCACCTTCTCCAGCGCCCCCCCCCTCAATCTTCTGGGTTCTAGAACCTTCCAGACTCTGGTACTCCAGAACGCTCTACCTGTGTCGTATTTCCTCCCTGGCTGTGAACTCCTTTACGGCAGAGAATGGGACTCATCCCTGCACCACCGGGGAGGGTCTGCAGGGGGCGACCCTTGAGAGACTAAACAAAGGACTGACAGACCTCACCCCCCAGGTTCTAGCCCAGGCGCAATCAGGCCTCCGTTTCCGTTTGAGGACCCCATAGCTTGTAGGAGACCCAAATCAAGCCCTGCTCAGCCTCCAGGTGAAAATCTTGGGTCATCAAGGAACATTGAACGGGACACCCTTGCCATGCAGGTCGCCATGGCGACAGATGAGCCAGAGGCTGAATGGGAAAGACACCGGAGAAGGTCTCAGAGACGTCTCAGCTGGGAAGGTCTATGGGCAGCTTTTCTCCTCGATCCCATGTTGCATGTAGGTTTGTAGGGAGGGGCGTGAGGGGGGCAGAGACGTGAGGTGGTGGGAGGTGCTGATGGACAGCTTCTGAGATTCTTTAAGATTCTTTTTTTAAGTTACTCAAAGGTACATAGAAGATTGGGTTTCTGGAAATGGGACAGGGTTAGTTCCTGGTACCCTGGACCCTAAGTGGTGGATTTGTCCAAGTTGGACAAGACTCTTCTCCCTAAAAAGTTGCCCGGCCCTTGGGACCCAGCCCGGGTCAGTGATGATTAGGGACCCATGCCCTGGCCAGCATCTATTTCTCTCTTCCTTCATCTCCCATGATGCTGGCGTCCATCATGTGTGACATCCGTCATGGCCACAAGAATCTGATGGTCTGTGACTGATCTCAGCAAAGTGACTCTGGCTTTCAGTTTCTTCTCTTAGGAAACATACAAATAGCCTCTTCTCTGCCATCCTTGCAGGGATGCTGTGAAGACAAAATAACTAAGAAACAACTCTTTTCCTCTTAACTGCAAGATGGTGAGCAGGGAACAGGCGGTGGGCTGGGAGCCAGGACACGGGGGGTTGGCTCCTGGCTTCCTCTCACTCACAGAGTGATGGGTCCTTGAGTAACTCAGTCGGCCTCTCCGGGCCCCATTTTCCAGATCCGTGACTAAGAGCGTTGGCCCTGTTGATTGCAAACGCCCTGCCGGTTCCCAGCCTCCACAGGCCCACACATCCCATTTCTTCGTGACTTAATAGCCCCTCTGGGTGGGGGCTCCTGTCAGATTTGGTTCAAGGTCCTCCCCAAAGGATGCAGGCACAGAGTACTGGCTCAGCACCCACTGAGGGGCCGAGACTCCCTCTGCGTAATGAGCCGTGCCGCTGGGCCTGTGGGCTCCCCGCCTCCCGAGGAGGATCTGACCTGGCATGGCTTCCCTGGCAGCTGGGCTGGTCCTTTTGACTTGGCCGGATGAAGGAGGACCACAGGAGAGAGGAGTCCTTCTCTCTGACACTGACTCATGTTTATGAAAGCCACTCATCATTCATGAGTCTTCGTGGGTGGGGCGCTCTGTTCCTGGGAAAATTTCCTCCAGGATCTGTCTCTCATAACAATGGGCTCTCATGCCACTGCCACCTAGGGCCTCTGGCCAAAGGTGATGAAGACGGACACTTGCATTCTGGTCCCAGCTCTGCCACGTCCTACCTGTGCAGTCTCTATGTCCCCATGGGCAGAACGGTAGGGATGCAATCCCTGTACCCATGTCATAGAATGGTGTGAGGCTCAGAGGAGCTAATGGGTGGCAGGGGCTCTGTGATCTGTGGCAGAGGATGACATTTCTTTGTCACGGTTGTTTAGCAATGTTAGCGTTGTGCTGTGACAGGTGATGGGCCAGCTTCTCTGCTATGATGCAGCGTAGGACACAGCAGTGAGGGTCCGTCCACTCAGTCGCCACTTACCACCACTGTGATCATGAGGAGTCTCCAAATCCGGTGGCCCCCAAATCTGGCAGGCCCGTTCCCACAGTAGGGACAGTAATAAAGTTGTCTAATCACTAGGTTGGGCTCCCCCTCAAAGCAGACCCCCATGCAGAGATTTGATTCAAAGGATTTATATGGCCTGTGAAAGCATGTGCACAAGACACTGGAGAGTTGTGCCCTGAGGGAGAGGAAGCTGGGGGGACTCATCCTCAAACTCGGGGTATCAATGCCTCAGAACTACCCTCCTGCCTGGCGTGTGGGCCACGCACAGCTCAGGGACCGGAGAACACCCTCGGGAGAGAAATGCAGAAAGCCGTGGGTGTATGTGGGGACCCCGCGGTGGGCTGGGGGTGGTGTTGGGGGCCAGATGCTGACGGTGTCTGCTGTGTCATCTGTAGGCTGTGTGAGAATGTGTCTGGCACAGAGCAAGCCCCGGAGGACTGTGTGAGACTTCTTCCGTCCCAACAGAGCTCCAGCAGAAACTTCTCCTTACAGCCATGGGCTTCAAGGGGGGCTGCCTCCAGCCCAGCCTCAGGGCTGGGATGCTGGTGAAACTAAAGCAATCCTGGCGCCTTGGGCCTCTTGTCCATGATTGGTTTAGATGCGGACCTAGAATGCCTTTCTGGTTCCTGAGACACAGGTGGGAGCCAGCCCACTCCTAAGGGAGACCCAGGAAGAGGGTCTCCTGAAAGCTTTTGCATGCTCCTGTGCCTGGACGCTCTCCTGGGGCTGGGGCTGCCATCTTGTTATGGTTCAGGTGGCCTCAGCCGGGGCAGCGGCAACATTCCGGTAGCTTCTCGGAGATGGCTCCAGTCTGAAACCTAAAACTTTCTTCAGGTGGGGAATCAAGGCACAGATTTGGCTCCAATATGCATGTATTTGCTTCTTCTTCTTCTTTTTTAACATTACTGATTTTTGAGAGAGACAGAGTGTGAGTGTGGAGGGGCAGAGAGAGAGAGGGAGACACAGAATCTGAATCAGACTCCAGGCTCTGAGCTGTCAGCACAGAGCCTGACACGGGGCTCGAATTCACAAGCTGTGAGTTCATGACCTGAGCCGAAGTCGGACGCTTAACCAACTGAGCCACCCAGGTGTCCCTGTATTTCCTTCTTGAAGGAGAAGGAGATGGAGAAAGGGAAGAGGAAGAGGAAAACGAAGACGAAGAAGAAGACGACGACGACAACAACGACGATGACAACGAAGAAGAAGACGATGAAGAAGAAGATGAAGACGAAGACGAAGACGAAGATGAAGACGAAGAAGAAGAAGAAGAAGGGGTAAAGTAGGAGGAGGAGGAGGAAGCAGAAGAAGAATGTGCTGGCGTTTTTCCTCTAGAACCACCCTCGGTGTCTCCACAAATGGATCAAATTTGCAATTGCTGCGCATGTTTCCCATTCTAAAGGTCTGGAAGACTGGGTCTGGGAAGGCGGAAGGCAAGCTGTGACAGAGCCGAGAAGGTTGGAGAGGCTTCCACATTCCTGCAAATTCACACCTCTCTGAGACAGGATCAGGTCTCTGTACTTAGTGGTGTTCTAAGGACTTCCAGGGTCTTCTGGGAGCCGGGGAGGCCAGATGAAATCATTGCGTTGTGAAGCAATTTCTCTTGGAATGAATGGTGAATTATTTTTCCTTTGACAAAGAAACACTAGCCTGTAACTGGCCTCCTTTTTTTCGTGGTAATTAATTTTAAGAAGGACTTTTGAATGCAATTAAGATGAGGTTGGACAAGGTCGTCCTTGGGGTTGTCTGGGACCCGCGGAGCCCAGCAATGTCTGTAAAAATGAGGAGATGGAGTGAAGGTTTAGAACTGACCTGAGGCCTTAGCTGTGCCGGAGGGACATGAGTGCTCAGGCCTGGGATTTGGGGGACCCCTTGGGGTTGCAAGCCTCCCCTGCCTACTCACTGGAGAAAGAAGGCATCAGAGAGAAGGCCCTTCACTCTTTAAAATGGGCCAGCCGAATTATAGGAACCATGTGATAAGCTTAGGGCATTGGCCATTATCACGTAGGAGCAGAGGAAAAGAGTGAATGTTGTTAATAATGATGGCGATGGTTACTCTGCATGAGGCCCTTTTCCTATTTCCTATAGCTCTCCTGCAAGGCACACATGTTGATTCCCATTTTTACACTTGAGGAAATTGAGGCTCAGAGGGGTTGTGTAACTGACCCAAGACGTCTGGTAGGTGCGTGGCGTGGCCAACTCTCCTGGTTTGCTTGGGGGGCAGTCCTGGGTTTAGCACTAAGATTTCCACAACCCCAGAAACCTTTAGTTCTCTGCAAATCGGGACAGTCGGTGACCCTAGCCGGTGTCAGAGGTAAGATGCAAGCCAAGTCTGTCGGGTCCCCAAGCTCATGGCTCTCACGGCTACAGCATGCCATCTGCTGGCTTTCCAGATCTCATGATGCTCACATGCAAAGGGGAGCCCCTCACCCAAGGCCACACAAATGGGAAGTCGGGAAGGAGGAATTAGAACCCGAGACTGCCTGTTTCCAGAATCTGTGTTTTTCTTTTAAGGCCATTTGATGCTGCAAATGAATAGGTAGGTCTAGTGGTTACGGGTGTGTGTGTGTGTGTGTGTGTGTGTGTGTGTGTGCGTGCGCTCACGTCCTGGGGGAGAAAGCCAAGTCTTTGCAATGTCCACATCCCTGCGTGACCAGCCTGGAGCTGTACCCAGGAGAGAGCAGGCACTCATGAAAGCTTTGTGGAGCAAAGGAGAGGAGCGTTCACACATGGCTTTGCTTTCATTTAAATGGCGGCGCAAATGTTCAACTACTCAGTAATTGGCGGACATAAATACAGACATAAAATAAGGATCGGCTTTAAAAGGACTCCAAACACGTCAGTACAAAGTGGTAACTTTTCTCATTAGAATCAACGGTTGTCCCTTGTTATGTGACATAATCCAATTCTGATGTTCTTCCTGAGCTAGGCTAAGCTGAAGCATCTCGTTCTCAATCCCTCTCCCTCTACATATCTTCTGTGAATATATTTATATTCACAGAAGTTTTATTTATATTCACAGAAGGTTTTCAAGCTGTTTCTCCTTCGTCGAAGCTGTTTTGAATTTATGAGCAAGTACAGTGGAAAACTTGCCCTTTCATTGCGGCTGGCATTGGAGATCACATTTAACTGCTTCTCCTAATTATCCAAAGATTTGTTTCTGGGTGTTGCTACTGCCCAGCATCTCTGTCTTCCCAGCCAAGCCCGAGTCCAGGGCCTGTGTGTCCTCACTCCTCGTAGTGAGAACAGAGTCCGAGCGGAAAGATGTGCCAGCTCAGTCTGTTTGGAGTGACTTCTGCGTCCTGGCTGTTGGCAGACCACTGTTGTGTTCGGATATCCACTCCTCTTCTCTGTCGACGGTACTGGAAGCCTGACGTTTTGGCTGAGCCCACGGCCACCTCCAAAGTGCAGCCTACATTTCCCAGGGTTCCTTGTAACTGGCTGTGTCTGTTGATGAAGGTGTGCCCAAAGGCACAAATGGGACTCGTGCAAGCTCCCAGTTGTGTCCTCAGGTGGAGGGTTGTATGCTCTTTGCAGCTCTTTCTTCCCTTCCCACTGGTTGGAGGTAGAGGACTCTGCGGGGACATTCGTTCTGTCCTTTAACTGACATCACCAAGCATACGAGGCAACAAGGCTCCACGGGGATAATTCGCAGGAGTCACAGACCCTAGAAATAGACCCACAGAGATGTCAGATATTGGGCTGGTCAGGGGCACATTGTGAAGAAACGTCAGAGAGACGACAGCATGATGAGAGGCTTGCACCACCGTGAACGTGAGGGAGAAACCAGCGTTCATCCTGAGCCTCTGCTGCGTGGCTCAATCCGTCTCCTAGGACAGTGTGGCCTTTCTAGAGCCTTTGTTTTCACTCGTGAGTGGTCGGCTTCCCATATTCGCAAACGTCGTCAGACCCAGCAGCGTGCAAGCTGTCATGGAAGAGTGTGAGCTGACACCAAGCAAAATATTCACTTCTAGGGTTTTTAAAATATTTATTTATTTTTGAGAGAGAGAGAGTGACAGAGCATGAGTAGGGGAAGGAGACATGGAATCCGAAGGAGGCTCCAGGCTCCGAGCTGTCAGCACAGAGCCTGACGCAGGGCCCAAACTCATGAATCACGAGATCACGAGCTGAGGCGAAGTTGGACGCTTTATCGACTGAGCCCCCCGGGTGCCCCTCTTCTAGGATTTTCTGATCAGAATTTTTATTAGAATCTAATCACTTCTGGGGCGTCTGGGTGGCTCAGTCAGCAACTGTCCAGCTTTGGCTCAGGTCATGATCTCACAGTTTGTGGGGTCGAGCCCTGTGTCCGGCTCTGTGCTGACAGCCAGCTCGGAGCCTGGAGCCTACGTTGGATTCTGTGTCTCGCTCTCTCTCTGCCTCTCCCGCACTCATGCTCTGTTTCTCTCTGTCTCAATAATAAATAAACATAAAAAAATAGGAATCGAATCACTTCTTCCTTAAATGAAGGTAGCTAGGAGGCAGATGCAAGGGTCTGGTAAGGGGGATCTAGAATTGGTTGGACGTGGTATAGGAAGAGAGAGAGAGAATGATGGTAAAGAAGAGAAAGGAGGAAGAGGAAGAGGAGGTAGAGGAGGAGGAGAGGCATGAGAGCACCTGACCTTTAGGGCGCACTAACTATGCACTCACATATTACCATTCCTGTGAGATATGCACTATCACAACCCCCATTTCACAGATGAGAAAACTGAGACTCTGCCCAGTCACACGGGTCTTCCTGCTGTTTCTCGCTGCTGCTGTGCTTCCTCTGCAATCATGGCTTTGCACACGCTGTTCCCCCGTCCTGAATACCCTTCCACCTCAAGCGGCCAAACACTCAAACCAAACAAAATAAAACCAGGACGTGCCGTTAAATCCGAGTATCAGGTGAGCCACGAGAAAGAGTGTAGTATAAGCATGTCCCGTGTGAGATTCGTTGTTCATGTGAAATCCAAGCGTCCCTGGGGGCCCTGTGTTTCGCCTGGCATCCCTCTCTCGACCTCAGCCTTCTTACGTGTGCCGGATGTTTCCAGCGGGTCCTGCCAGTCTCGGCGCGGGTGCAGATTCCTTACACGAACCAGCGAATCTCTCACCAGACCCCCCTCCCGGAACCGTGCTCTCCGCCGTCAGAATCCGTATCCTGCTCTGTGGCCAACAGAGGCCAACCTGCCGCTGCTCACCGCTCGCCTCCTCTCCCCTCTCGTGACAGGTACGTGAATAGAGTTGTGACAGAAGATCAAGTGTGGTTGAGTAACTTGTCTAAAACCATCCACCTGGCGGGAAGAAGAATTAGGGTTCAAGTCTAAGGAACAAAGAGCACATAGGCTCCTTAACGCGGCATGTCGGGCCCCCCAGGACGCTGCTGCAGCCTCTGTGGAAGGCAGGGCTCTGGAGCAAGGCTGCCTGAGACGGATCCAGGCTCTGCTGCTGACGATCTGGGTGGTCTAGGGCCAGTCACCTAAGTCTCTGGATCTCAGCTTCTCTACCTGTAAAATGGGGGTAATAAGAAAAAAAAAACCTCTCTCACAGGATTGCTGTGAGGATGGAATCACTGTGTCTGGAACCTTTTGGACAATGCCGGGCACATCCTAAGTGCTTGGTGAATGTGAGCTGCTGTTTCACCATTTGTGTCCTGCTCGCTGAATGCCCGCTCTTCCCAAAGAACTCTTTTCTACCTCAGGGCCTTTGCATGTGCTGTTTCCTCTACTGTCAAAGCCCTTCTCATGCTTTCTCTGCCTGGCCAGCTCCTCACACATCTCAACCCCTTTCTCTTCCCTCGTCTCCCCCACTGCGATGCATCTCCTTCCCCGTCCTGTCCTGCTGGAGCCTGACCCCCGTGTGCAGTGAAATGTGTGTTATTTGGTATGTGTTTGCTTAGGGTCTGTTTTCTTCCACGGATGTAGTTTCGCGAGGGCAGGGCTGTCTTCTGGTTTGCTGGCTGCGAGACTCACAGCGGCCAGCGCAGTGCCCGCCACGCCGCAGCGCTCAGCCAGCGTTTGGCAATCAAACCCGTGAAGAGAAGAGCAGTGAGACACATGGCTGATGGTACAGAATGGGGAGAGGGGCGGGTGGGGAAGGGAGCAGGAAAGTGGGGAACGACGTTGCTTTTGGTGGAAACGGGGAGCGGGGGAGGGACCTGGCCTCGGCTCAGTTCAGTAAATGTTTATTGAGTGTTCTGCCCGTTTTGCTCCTTTCCCATCAGTTAAGCACACAAGCCAGTACACGAAAAACATCTCACGGGCCAAGTAGCACAGATGAAAGCTCTTATGACCTTGAAAGCTATTTCCTCCCGTAGCGGCTGCCTTCAGCTCTCTGTGCGCGTTCAGGGATGGAAATAAGGATGACAGTTCCTGCCAGGATCTGCCAGCTTAAAAATATACGTTACATAGAATAATGCGTCAACATCCCACCAAGTATCTTGCCTCCCATTTTATGCATATGCTGAGTCTTAGAAGGGACACACGATTTCCCCAGAGTCATACAAAGGAGCGAGACTACTGGGATTCGAACCCTGTCTGTCTGGCTCTTAAGTCCATGCTCTTGCCCGTCCATCCAGCAGCCTCTGAAAAGCTGGACCTTGACACAGCTGGTCAGGCCACCCGACCCAGGTCAGCGCAATGCCACACAGTCTGTGCCTTGATCCCGACCGATCGCCGCGCCCACCGGGCTCTGCTGCAGGGGGAGCTGACTCCGCACTTGCTACTCTGGCTTCACCCTCCTTCTTTGATTCTTTCAACCTCTGATTTATTGATCGATCTATTGACTCAATGAGACGCATTGCACAAGACAGACGCACGCTCGGGGAATTGCAGTGAAAGGGAACTTCCGTGGGAGTCGCGGGCGTCGGGGAAGCTTGACCCTTGAGTTGCCAATGATCCCGAGATTTGGACATCAGACAAGCCCTTGAATCTCTAGGACAGTGTCCAGTGATGGAAATCTACAGAACACACTGGGCAAGGCATTTCCTGTCAGACTCCAAGCACATCTCACCTCGAGCCTTAACAAGTGATTATAGTGCGTGCGCGTGCTGTGTGCATGCTCGCGAGTGTATGTGTGTGTGTGTGTATGCTTTAAAAAGGATGGCCAAGAACGGCCACGGGATTTCCTTTCTTTGGTGGCTTCTTTCTTGACCTATGATGGTGCTTTTAGAAAATTGACTACTTNAAAAAAAAATAAATAAAAAAAAGAAAATTGACTACTTGAGGGTTAAAGGGTGATGGGTTAAGGAGGCACTTGCAGTGATGAGCACCGGGTTTCATATGGAAGTGAGGAATCACTAAGTTCTACACCTGAAACTAATGTTGCCCTGTATGGTAACTAACTGGAATTTAAATAAAAACTTGCAAAGAAAATAAAAATTTACTACTCGATAGCAATCTAAGTAAAGAATAAAAATTATTCCCCTGAATGTTATCATTTATCTTGAAATTATGTGATGCACTTGAAAAATAAAAATATGAGAGCATTTAGGGGCACCTGAGTGGTTTAGTCGGTTAAGCATCCGACTTTGGCTCAGGTCATGATCTCACGGTTCGTGAGTTCAAGTCCTGCGTTGGGTTCTGTGCTGACAGCTTGGAGCCTGGAGCTGCTTCTGATTCTGTGTCTCCCTCTCCCTGTGCCCCTGCTCTGTTTGTGCTCTGTCTCTCTCTCAAAAATAAATAAACCTTAAAAAAATAAAAGAAAAAATATGAGGAGCATTTAACTCATGCAAATACTCAGGAATTTTACACTTGTATCTGGTAGCTCTCATACACGTATTTGTTTCTTTCTCTCTTTCTTTCTTTTTCCTTTTCTTTCTTTCTCTCTCTCTCTCTCTCTTTCTTTCTTTCAGTGTTTATTTTTGAGACAGGAAGAGAGAGAGTGTGCAAGAGCTGGGGAGGGGCAGAGAGAGAGGTGGACAGAGGATCCGAAGCAGGCTCTGCACTGACAGCAGAGAGCCGATGCGGGGCTCGAGCCCATGAACTGTGAGATCATGACCTGAGCCCAAATCAAGAGTCAGACCCTTAACCTACAGAGCCACCCAGGAGCCCACACACCTATTTCTTTCTTATCAGAACTGTTGAAACGCTGCACCCAATTAACTCAACTGTTTTTTATTTTACTTCTTGATACACGCACGTTCTATCAATATGCTCTGGCTTCAGTTCATTGATGAATAAGGAAGCACGCAAAGGAAAGTTGGGGTTTCCCCATCACGTTCAGCGTAAATGATTGGCTAATACAGAGAAGTACCAAGCGTAAGAAAGGATGTGATAGGGATCCTTGGTCATTGGTGTCTTAGAATGCCAGTGCCTTCTTTCTGCATCTGATGTAGGTTCTGGTTGTAAGAAAAAGTCTGACCTCTAAGAGATGTGAGAGCTCGCTACTCTGAGTCAGAGATGTCACACACTTACCTTGAACTTGCTTCATGTCTTGCTGGACCCTGCATTGTGAGTCCCTCGGTATTCTGTCCTCACGGGGTCTCATGAAGGCTGTTTGTGAATCAAGTGCAAGAAACAGCAGACGTACATATTATATGTGTCTCCTCTGCTCGTGGGTGCACACTGTTGCCCCATCGGACTTACAAAACACAAGTTCAAGGATAAACTTAAAAGAAGTTCATGACATTGTTGGGGCATCCGGGTTGCTCAGTTGGTTGAGCATCCGACTTCGGATCAGGTCATGATCTCATAGTGTGTGGGTTTGAGCCCTGCGTCGGGCTCTGTGCTGACAGCTCAGAGCCTGGAGCCTGCTTTGGATTCTGTGTCTCCCTCTCTCTGCCCCTTCCCCACTCACACTGCCTCTCTCTCTCTCTCTCTCCTCTCTCTCTCTCAGAAATAAATAAAACATTAAAAAAATAATAAAATAAAAGAAGTTCATGACGTTGATAGCAGAGCATTAAACCAAGCGTGGGGCTCTTCTAAGTGTGGGGCCCTGTGTGCCTGAACAGGTCCCATGGCCCTGTCCCCACGGCCGTGGTGAACTTCTGCTGATGAATGAAAATCTTCCCCAAGGTGGTCATACTTGACTTAGGATGGATTGGCCAAATGGAAGCCTCCCAGGCAGAGAAAGGAAGGCCTAGAAGGAGGGGGAGGCATTGCAGATGGGGAATTGTGGTCAGATTGGCGTGGCTCAGGGGTCTCGTTCCAGGGAGGGAAGGGTGTTGATGGGGCTGAGTGGAGAGCCCCAGCCAGGTTGGAAGGGTCTCTGCATTCTAAACTAAGGAAGTTGGACCTCTGTCTACTGGCATCAGGAAACCACTGAAGGTGCCATTAGATCTTGGACTCAGAAAGAGGGCTCTGTTGCAGGGGAGGCTGGATGGGAGGGGCGCGGCAAGGAGGCTGATGCACACAGTCAAGGCCAGAGGCAGCGGGTTTGGGCCTGGGTGGGGAGGAGAGGCTCGCCCAGGGGAGAGGCCAGCAGAAGACCAGTATGGCTTGGTGAGCAGCCCGCGGAGGTGGAGCCGCCAGAGGGCGCCAGAGGGTGATCTTTGGGTTCCTCATCTGGGCAGCCGGCTTCTCCTACTCAAGCCAGAGGGCCTGGAGATTCCACAGGACCTGGGACTTGTGAAAATCCCGTGTGATCGGCCGCCTGCGAATTCTGCCAGCCACTCTTCCCTCCTGCTCCGAACGAGCGCGTAAAAGCAAGCCAAGGAAAACACAGCACAGGGAAGGCCATTTTTAAGAAAGCCCACAGCGCGTGTAAAAACACAGTGTTTCAAGGCTTCGTTTATTTGCAGGGAAGAGACCGTGTCAGCCCGAGGGTTCCGGACAGTGGCCCCTCCTACCCCCCACTGGCCTCTGTAAACACTCCTGGATGGTAAATAATAGTAGTGCCAGTGTTAATGCCATTCGTCAGGCGCTTGGCGTGAGCACGCTGTGATTTCAGAGGTCCCTCCTGAGTACCGCATGGTTCTCTGAATTCCAAGAGGCAGAACTTAGGCATGGAGTTGCTACACAGAGCTACGGCAAGGTGAGGTGCAAGGCATGTTCCTGCCAACAGAAACCCTTTGTTGTTATTTATGTATTAGGCCCTAAGAGTCATCCATGTCAGATGCTTGCAGCACAAATTCCCTAATGTTACTTTATTTTCCCCACGCTCCTGGGTGGGAGTCTGGCCCCGTCGGATAAATGAAAGAAGAAGAGGCTTCTGCAGGCGAGTGGCTTCCTAAGGCCATCTGCTGGAAAGCACCAGAACTTTCTCTGGTGCTTCTTGGCTCCACTTCCCCTTAGATCAGTGCTTCATTTTCCCTCAGAAGCACTTCCTGTCAGAGAGAGGCTGTTTTGGGGATTCTAGAGGGAAGCTTACGGTGGTTTTCTCCAATGAAGAAAACATAAGTTGTGGGGTGTGGGGGGGGCTCAGTCGGTTAAGCTTCTGACTCTTGGTTTCAGCTCAGGTCATGATCTTACGGTTCGTGAATTCGAGCCCCACAACGGGTTTTGTGCTGGCAGTGTGGAGCTTGCTTGGGATTCTCTCTCTCTCTCTCTCTCTCCCTCCCTCCTCCCCTGCTCGAATGCTCCCTGTCTTTCAAAGTAATTTAACTTAAAAAGATGTAAGTTAAATCTCATATATTATCTTAGTCCATGCTAAACTTGCACTCGCAGTGTATTATGACCAACCATGTTTTTAACCTAGACATAAAGCATTGAACGTCTTATCGGTAAAACAGAGGCTCCAAGGAGACACGCTGCATTTCTCCTGTAGCTTAGCCAGCAGGTAGGCTCTTGGGGCACTGACGGCACGTTGAGGTAGATCGTACCACGCCGTAGCTGCCATCGTGTCTGAAGACAAGACAGACGAGATGGATGATGTATGAGCATCCGTAGTAACGCTGCACGACACGCAAACCCAGAATCTTAGCGACAGTCAACAACACGTATTCATTTAGCTCATGGGTCACCTGGAGCTTAATTGGTCTGGGCTAGGCTTGCTCACCTGACTGTTGGCCCATTGAGCTTAGCCAGCGAGGCTCACCTGGGCGGCGGACACTCCGCTCCACACACCTCTCATCCTCCTCGGGGATCCAGCGTGCTAACCCAGGCATCTTCTCCTCGTGGCAATGGCGCAGAAGCCCAGTCATGAAAACATGGTCAAGCCTCTGGTCACCTGACACCAGCTAACTTTTCACTGACCAAAGTCATGTGGTTGAACCCAAAGTCAAAGGGTGGCAAGTATTCTTCTATCTTGGAGAGAAAGGAGCTGAAAAGTCACATGGTGAAGGGTGAGGACACAGGGAGAGGTGAGGAGCTAGAGCATCTCATGACCTCACCCATGATGACGGGATGCTGGGCCGGGTATTTGATGTCCTTCTTGCAGGCTTGCATCTGGGAATCTGGATTTTTAATGGCAGGTTGGTTGTTTCCTAGTCATGTCGCCTCAAGGGACCATTTCTTCCTCTAGGGCTCACTTTTCTCATTTATATAAGAGGAACAATAATTCCTTTTTCACAAGACTGTTGCTGGAATAAAATAAGCAATTTTGTGGAAAAGTACTTTGTAAGACAACGGAAGAAGACTTTTTTTAAATTTTTATTTATTTTTATTATTTTTTGTTATTCCACTTAATCAGTTTCCCGAGTTGCCATACTTTACTCCAAGTAACTTTTGACTTGAAAAATAATCATACCAGGGGTGCTTGGGTGGCTCTGTTGGCTAAGCATCTGACTCTTGATTTCTGCTCAAGTCATGATCTCATGGTTCGTGAATTTGAGGCCCATGTTGGGCTCTGCGCTGACAGTGTGGAGCCTGCCTGGTATTCTCTCTCTCTCTCTCTCTCTTTCTCTCTGCTCCTCCCCTGCACTCTCTCTCTCTCTCAAAAATAAATAAATAAGCCTTAAAAAAGTAATCAAACCAGGCTAGGGAATGCTTTGGAAAAAGGATGCTGTTATCAAATACAATGAAACAATAATAATCACAGCATTGGTGATACAATCAGGGCCACAGGAATGAGAACTTGGTCGTCATCATATTTCTCCGTGTCTCCATCATTGAGATGAAGTGATTACTCCAGTGAGTGCTTGCTGAATGAAGGAATGAATGAATGACCCACCGACCGACAATGATTTTCTGGTTGTAAAATTAGTTTCCAAACTCTCCAGAAAATTTTTCAGGTGCCGGAGTCCCCTGGGGGCCACTTGCACCTGCTTCGAAGAGTGACTGCTTGTCTCTGCAGCTACATTGTGCGGGTTTTCTTTGACAATCCTCACTGCACTTAGAGCCACATTAAGTATTTGCCTTTTCTCTGCGGCCAAGGAAAAGAATTCCTGGAACCCAACATCCTTATCTTTATTCTCTATGCAACAGTCAAGCCCCCAGGTCTTGATCAGCTCAGGAAAGAGAAATTGGCCTTCTACTGAGGATAGCAGATGTGTGGCATTTTTACAGATGTCCACGCCTCCAGCAGCCACTCTCTAGGAGGGAGGCACTGGTACCTATGATCTGCAGAAGGGGCTCTACACTCAGAGAGAGTTCAAATTGTGGAATTTGAACTCAGGGACCAGCTTACGCTTTTTCAACCCTGCACTGGCATTAAATACTTGTTATTCGATCGTCCCATCCATTACTAGGTTGGAAGAAGTTACTATTAAGGTAATAGGAATTTGGCAGGAAGCAAAATGTGGGACAAATAGATCTAAGCCCCGTCTGGGCCCCAGCCCCGAGGATGACGTCATGCACTCCGAAGGGCTCGGTGAAGGTTAAGGGCGATGATGCTGTTCTCTGGAACAGAATTCTGGAAGAGAATTCACTTTTTATCAAGCCTAGGATTTTAAACTAGGCCAAGCACATGCAGAAATTTCTAGGATTCTTCTGGGTTTGAAAACACTGTGGACGTGGTCCAGAGCTCTCATTTTCCAGATGAGAAAGCTGAGTTCCAAAACTGTGAGCGACTTTTTAGGGTCACTCAGCTAGTTGGTGCCAGAACCTGTCTGTCTCTGTCTGTCTGTCTGTCTCTCTCACACGCATGCACACTCAGCCCAGCTGGGACAAGGGTAGGCATAGGTGGTGGGTACCGGCAGCTTCTTACAGTGAGTGAGCAGGCCACAGACAATGCCAGTTGTCACCCTCCGCCTTTCAGGATGGGGTTGAGAAATGGGTGAAGGCTGCCACACTCCGTGCCCTGGAGGCCAAGGGAGGGCATGAACGCTAAACACAGTCAAGCACAGTTAAACTGTGCCTCAGTTTCCTCTTCTTCAAATAGGACAGCACCAGTGGAGATTAAATTTCCTTCATAGTTAAATAACTCATCTATTCACAGTCGTGGAGAGAATTTAGAACAATGCAAACAGAAGGCACTCAACAGGGACGCCACAGTGGCTCAGTCGGTTAAGCCTCCGACTTTGGCTCAGGTCATGATCTCACACTTTGGGGATTTGAGCCCCGCATCAGGCTCTGTGCTGACAGCTCGGAGCCTGAAGCCTACCTCTGATTCTATGTCTCTGTCTCTGCCCCTCCCCCACTCACCCTCTGTCTGTCTCTCTCTCAAAAATAAACATTTACAAAATAAAATAAAAGAAACATACACAGAACATTACATACGCTGGGTCAGTAAACCAATGTCTAACATTTCAAAGAATTTAAGTAAAAAGAAAAAGAAGGCACTCATCAAATGTTCTCACTCATTCTGACCTTGTACTTGGTTACCTCGAGGCTGTCCAGGGACATCAACATAGATTTTTTGGACCCAAGCATCCCTGCTTTCTAAAATTAACACCTACCACTAATTAGATGCTTGGCTGCATGCCCACCATTGCTTGGGCTCATGCCCAGGGTACCTTTTGTGATGCAACAATCAATCTCCGAAAGAATGATGCTGTAACTAAAAATAGCCAATGAATATTGTTTGAACTTTCAGTATGCCTTGTGAACACTTTGTATGTAAGAACTCTGCTAGGATTTACATCTTCCCTCCCCCATTCTGCAGATGGGGAAACTTAGTTTTGTCTGGATTAAAAGCAGTCACACACACACCCCCATAGGCACATATGCAACTGTTCACAGAAGCTTCCTCACCAAATGGCGGGGGTGGGGGGGTTGCATGAGTTCATTTCAGCAGCCCCCACCTACTGGAGGCCTCGGGCCTGCACACTCACCCTCCCGGAGCCCAGCAGGGACTGTGGAGCTGAGCAAAGAGCCCAAGGGCAACTGAGTAGGAGTCATCGGAGGGCGGGGTGGAGGCTGGAAGTATCCCAGGGTCAGCGGGG
>NW_027551568.1:5638339-5638733 GCF_008692635.1 Crocuta crocuta | reverse complement strand
GCGGGGGCCCAGCTGCTGGGAAGCCTTGTTTGTTCTCTTAAGAGAACGGATCCCTGAACTTGCCCAGCCTCCAGAACCTTCTTGCATAGGAGCGTCTGCTTGTAGTCTGAGGTCCACTCTCGCCCAAAGGACCCCTCTGGGGCTGTCTCAGGTCTGGCCAGTCTAGCGCGGTGCCTGGTGCGTGAAGGGACAGGAATACGAGTGGGTTGGCTGAAGATGGAAACAATAAAGCCTGGAGAAGGATCCAGAAGGAGTTTTTAATCAAAAAATGGAAGGAGGAATTAATACAGTAACCTCATTGTATAAATCAAGAGGCTGGGGTTTGGTGAGTGTTATGGTCTGGACTGTGGCCACTCCTGAACTTCAAGTTCACATACAGGAGTCCTAACCTCCC
>NW_027551568.1:5552753-5637749 GCF_008692635.1 Crocuta crocuta | reverse complement strand
GCCAACCCCCCCCCCCCCCAGGATCTCAGAATGTGACTGTATTTGGAGAGAGGGACTTTACAGAGGAACCACGTTAGGGTGAGGTCATCAAGGTGGGTCCAGATGCCATGTGACTGTGTCCTTGTAAGAAGAGGACATTTGGACCCAGAGGGACAACGGTGTAGACAGACAGAGAGAGAACGTGGCATCTACAGGTGGAGCGGATTCTCCCTCACCATCTCAGGGGGAACCAGTCCTGTGCCTTGACCTTGGACTTACAGCCTCCAGACACTGAGACCACGAGTCCCTGCTGTGTAAGCCTCCAGTCTGACGTCCAGTCCGGCAGCCAGTCCGCCACCAAGTAAAACAGGCCTGGTGGTGGCAGAGCCAGGATCTGAACCCAGGTCAGCGCACTCCAAGGTCCGCTTCGGGTGAAGGCCTGCTCACGTCCCCACTCTGTGCACCCTTCTTACCAGTTCTCCCCACTTTCCTCTTCGAATAAGAAAAGTTCTTCTGTCCATTCAACTCCCGTCTCCCCTTACTCCACACAGAGTCAGTCAGATCTGGGGACTACGATGCCCCCGAGGAAGGGTGGTGACCAAAACCATGAAATTCAAGGAGAATAGCATCTGATTATTTTAAGGTGATTAAAGTTTAAAAAAAATTTTTTTTACTGTTTATTTTTGAGAGACAGAGAGAGACAGAGAACAAGCAGGGGGCGGGCAGAAAGAGAGACACACACAGAATCTGAAGCAGCTCCAGGCTCCGAGCTGTCAGCACAGAGCCCGACGCGGGGCTCGAACCCATGAACTGGGAGATCATGACCTGAACGGAAGTCAGAAGCTTAACTGACTGAGCCCCCCCGCCCCCCAGGTGCCTCCCTTCCTTATTTTTTTTTTTTATCATTTTTAATTACATTTAGTGGAATTCCAACTCTTAGAAACCTTAGTCTCCAGTGAAAACTAAGTAGTAACCAATTGTGGGGCCCAGGTAATCGCACCTACTCTCCCAGGAAATGGCCTGGGGTCTTACTTTCTCACGGACCCTGCCTCCAGCACTCAGATGGTCACACACAGAGCAGGGGCAATGACTATCACTGAGCTCGCGCAGCTAAAAGATCATTAAAGCACTGCATCAGGCCTTTCACTTAGGGAGGGAAAAAACTTATCGAATGGCCCAAACAATGTTTACTAGGAAAAATTTGTCAAGGACAGTTCAACAAATAGTATCAGCCTGGGAAGTAGGAAAGAGTCCTCTCCACCACAGACTTGCTCTCCCAGGCAATTAAGGAACTGGAGGCTATCCAGGGAAGACTGACAATTAGGTTTCACTCCTATGCCAAGGTCAAAGGAATTCCGACATCTATCTATTGGTATGGGTTGATACTTTTTAATTGGATAGAGGCTGTTCCCTTAAAAAAATGGAAAAGGCACAAGAAGCAATAAAAATTCTGCCTTTATAAAATAATATCCAGGGCTGCCTGGGTGGCTCAGTCAGGTAAGCGTCCGACTTCAGCTCAGGTCATGATCTCATGGTACATGGGTTCGAGCCCTGCATCGGGCTCTGTGCTGACAGCTCAGAGCCTGGAGCCTGCTTCAGAGTCTGTGTCTCCCTCTCTCTCTCTGCTGCTCCACTGCTCACACTCTGTCTCTCTCAAAAATAAATAATCATTAAAAAAATATAATACCCTGGGGCGCCTGGGTGGCTTANTAAAAAAAAAATACCCAGGTTCAGGTTACCTAATTTGCAAATTAATAATGGTAAATGGCTGCATTGACTCTTTCTCTGGTAGGACTCTCAGCTCTTGAAAAAGTTTTACATCTCAGAATAAACTGCTTATACTCAACAAAGCTCTTAATGATACCTCACATTTAAATTAATATTCACATTTAAATTAAAAATATTAAATAAAGTTTTGACCAGACTCTTGGAGAATAGAGCCAAGAGTCACTTTGTGACTCACTGCTCCTCCATCACCTGGGTGATGAAAGCTTCCCCAACATATGTTGTTTCAACATAACCGATAATTCTCACAGAGACGTAGAACTGATAGATGCCATTTGGGCATAAATGGACATCAGTCCTGGATTGTCTGACCGGTTTAGAAACTGGGGACGTTACCTTGAGATGCCATCGTGTTGGCCAGTATAACTTTTACTTCGTGTCTGCCAACGTTTGTGCCGCCTCATGGCTGCCAGCCTTCCTGTAGAACCATAGGCCACTCCACCAACTCCTGGGTAGAATCCCACACCGTCCCTTGTCAGCTTGACGAAGCCAGAATGGCTGCCATCATCCCTGTTCCCTAGCGGCAGTTGGAGGCTCTGTTCCAGGGGAAGAATGAATAGAAAAAGGATTTTTTAAAAAATTTTTAATGTTTCTTTATTTTTTGAGAGAGAGAAAGAGGGCGCACAGGAACAGGGGAGGGGCAGAGAGAGAGAGGGACACACAGAATCCGAAGCAGGCTCCAGGCTCTGAGCTGGGGCTCGAACTCACCAGCCGTGAGATTGTGACCTGAGCCGAAGTTGGACGCTTAACCCCCAGGCGCCCTGAAAAGGGTTAACATTCGAAAAGGAGAGATAAGGGACCTTCAGGGAGGAGGTCGCAGCTGCAAATGGGAGGCTGAAGAGGCAGACGGGGCTCCCCTCTTATGAAATCCTTTATGGGCACCCTCCCCCCATCATCAAGGGCATAAGGGGGAATCTAAATGAGATAGACAATCTAACCCTAAGGCAACAGATGTGGGCCCTTGGCTCTACCCCATCTTACACCACTGGGTCAGGGGGCGATTACCTGTGAGTCTGACCACAGGTGCTCACCCCTTTAAACCCAGAGATGCTGTCTAGGTGAAGAAATGGAATGTCTAATCCCTAAAACCCCCCCGGAGGGGCCTGTCCACTGTCATTTTATCCACCCCTACTGCAGTAAAGGTAGCCAAAGTGGGTCCCTGGATTCACTAGAGCGGAGGGAAGCCGGCATCTCAAAGCTGGGAGTGCGTTCCTGATCCATGAATGCCGTG
Organism: Crocuta crocuta; assembly: GCF_008692635.1. Classification (NCBI taxonomy): domain Eukaryota; kingdom Metazoa; phylum Chordata; class Mammalia; order Carnivora; family Hyaenidae; genus Crocuta; species Crocuta crocuta. The sequence goes on along the minus strand of NW_027551568.1, from coordinate 5,634,754 downwards.
CAAGCCGACCCTATGGAAGGAGCAATCTGCAAGCCCGGAGGCTCCGGAAGACCACAGCCCTGCTTCAGTCCCTCCGGAGGCAGACTGATCTACGCACAGCAGAAGTCTGAGGAATCCACGGTCCGGTGAAACAAAAGGCTGCCTTTATTTTTTATATGTTTCCTTACTGTGATGCACTGTCACGCCTTGTTTCTCGCTGTTATTGTGATTCTTGCTCTGCTTTTCGCCATGGGATTGGCCGAGGCCGCCCTGGCTGGGGGTGGGGTGAGAGGTCTCCGTTAGCCCTCACCCTCCCTCTGTGGATAGGATGCTGTGCTGGTATTGTTGCTTCTAATCTGGACCCCTTCTAGATTCCTCATCATGTGACCCAGGTGTTCACACGGCCAAGTCAGGCCAGGGGATCGCTTGGACCTTACTATATGGCACTGCCACCTGGGCAGAGGATGGGTCCTGGGGCTGCCGCACCCCCATTTACACAGGAAACCACATAATCAGCCTGCAAGCAGTTGTAGAAATGATAACCAGTGAAACTGCCCAAGCTCTTAACTTACTAGCCAAGCAGCAAACCAAACGCGCAACGCCAACTACGGAAATCGCTTGGCCTTAGATTACCTGCTGGCTTCCGAGGGAGCAGTTTGTGGAAAGTTTAACCGGAGCAGCTGCTGCCTACAGAGAGATGATGAAGAAAAGTCACAGAGGGGATCACAGACAGAATGAGAAAGGCTGCTCATGTCCTGTCCAGACCTGGAAAGGTTGGGGCTCTGGAGGGTTATGTAGAGGGTGGTTTTCAACTCTCGGGGGACTCAAAACCCTCATGGGAATTATCCTCTGGATTTGGGGAGCTTGCTTAGTCCTACCTTGCCTCGCTCCCCTGGTTACACGGTCTATCTTCGCCTCACTGAGGCCGTGGTCAAAAGGAAAATGGCCACGCATGTGACGATGCTATGGAAATATAAATCTCCAAACCAAGATGATGCTCTTAGACCCCAAAATAGGGGGGTCCGAGCACCAAAGGGGGTAATGTGGTAGAAGTAGAGCCCCTCCCTAAGGAATGTGGTGGAGGCCTCCTCAAAATAAAGGAAGGCAACATGGCCCAATCAACTCCTATACACATGCATAGCTCTGACATGACTCCGTAACTTGGATGGTGTCTCATCAGACTATAGATGTCACCATACATGAGAGACAAAGAACTAGAAATTGCATTAAAGGAGACACCCACTGTGCTCAGGGCTCAGTTTTTCCAGTGAACCCACTGAGCCCGGGCCGTTATGATGAATAAAGCTGCATCCTGGACAAAGAAAGCCTCAGTGTCCCATCTCTGTGTGTGAGAATCCTGCTGCATTACTGCCACAGGTCCAAAAGCACTACAGGAATGTTAGGTTAGTTCAAAGTCGCTTAGGATTCCATCACACAGACATACTTAAAATATCTGTGCGTTTTGATTCCGATCATCTTTATAGAGAACGCAGACATTTTGCCGGGTTAAATGTTGTAGTAACAGCTCTCCGTGTCGTTAGCACAAGCTGCACACCTCCTGTGTGTTGGCGTGTGAGAGCTTCCCCGTGGGCGCCACAACTTGGCTGCGCGGGCTGAGGCCCGTTTGCAGGGCAGGAAGTGACTAGAGGGGAGCCTAGCACGCAGCCTCGGTAAGAGGCAGAGCCCAGGTCCAAAGCCCATCCACCTTGGGGATCGTTTCGGAGGCCAAGTGTCCAGGGGAAGGGGTTTCTCACTCTCCAAAGCCCACTCTTCCAGCCTCTGTGGTTCCTCTCGGAGCCCCGCCGGGGACATCGTGGTTCCTCAGAAACCCAACGTCTGGATTGAGTTAATGAGCAAAACAAAGCCAGAGCACAGCAGGCTTAATTTGCGCCCCAACTTGGAGCGCTGGAAGTTCGGCCCTTCATGCTTTCGTTGACTTAACTCAAGTGAAGTTGTGGTGGGCTCTGCATGTGGGCCGAGAGACGGTTCTGTTCCTTCGGCTGCAGGCAGGTGCCCCTGGCTGTTTGGACCTCTCCCTGGAAGGCTGGGATGGACTTGGCTCCCAGGAGGAGTGACAGTTTTCAGCCATCAAGCCGTCATTGTGGAAAGAGGTGTTTGGATGTTTCTTTTACCCTGAGAATTTCGCCATGTCCCCGCGTCCACGACGGGGGTGGGGTCTGTTCCAGGGACAAAAAGCTTTGTTTTCCAGAAACAGCTTGGGGATCTGACCACCTCCGGGATGGGAAGGACAGATGGATCGCCCATCCCTTAAGGGTACCTGTAGGGGATGGAGGAGACAGATGTGCCCTCCACCTTGCATTCCCTGGACCTCCCAGGAAGGGAAATGCACGTCTCCCTGGAGACCAGTGTGAGGGTCTGAATAAATACCTGCTGTGAAGCACATACCGCTTGTCAATCCTTAGAACTGATAGCAAGAAGTCGTGTTTACATGGCCCTCAGTAATGTTAGAGGGAGCTACAAACAGTAATCAGACTCTAAATGTAAGATTTAATAATGGTAAGAGCAACAATCACAAAGGGGACCAAACTGTCCCAGTTTAAAAATTTTTTTTAACGTTGATTTATTTTTGATAGAGATGGAGAGAGACAGAGCACAAGTGGAGGAGAGGCAGGGAGTGGGAGACACAGAATCTGAAGCAGGTTCCTGGCTCTGTGCTGACAGCACAGAACCCAACGCGGGGCTCGAACCCATGAACTGTGAGATCATGAGCTGAGCGGAAGTAGGCCACTTAACCGTCTGAGCCCCCCACCCAGGTGCCCCAGGGACAGTTCTGGTTTTAACACTGAAAGTCCTAGATCCAGAAAGCCCTTCAGTGTTGTTCACCTCAACAATAACGAGTGTCTTCAGGAACATGAATCCATCCAATGAATTAAAAACAATCCATTTGCAAGCCTTTCTGAATGATGACTAAAATGCATCACCCTGAAACATTTCAGGGAGGGACTCTGGCTGCTGACGCAAGCTCAGCCGCTGTCAGGCTCAGCCGTGTCTCTGAGCCAGCCTCCTCGGGGGACCACGTCCTGAGACCCCAGGACCCGCCAGGAATGCTGGCATCCCCGCCACGGCCCTGGCCATCTGAACTCTGTTCGTCGCCTCTTGTTCCGTTTCTGTCTCCCTAGCAGCCCAGGGGACCAGAATGACACGCACAGTTGGCCCCGCGCTTGGGAGCAGAGAGCTGAGATTCAGAGAGGTTAAAGCACGTGCCCCAGCTCACAGGGCCAGTGGCGAGCAGCCAAGGACGAAGGTCAGGTCTGTCTGAGCCCGAAGTCTCTTTTCACGGCAGCGTCTACCTTGTTTCTGAGTTACTCCCCTCATGGGAAAAACCAAGATGTCAAGCACCAAATGGGCCACCACCGAGATGCCATCGCTCAAGGGAACCTCGGGAGCCCCTGGGTGAGCTGAATCCCCACATCTTTGCACCAAGCCACCCCGGGACCCCAGGTTCTACTGGGGCAGTCTCCTGTACCTCCTGACTCCGGGATGTGGCCTTGGGTACAGCAGAGGGAGAGTGGGTTTCGGAGGGAGATGGGGTGCAGGTGAAGAGGCGTAATGCACAACATGAGCGCCGTGACCAATAATACTGCCAGACGTTCGCCAAGAATAGATTTCAGATGCCCTCATCACACGCACGAAGAGGGAACTATGTCAGGGTAATTATGTGGTAATTAGCTTAACTGTAGTAACCCAGCTTACATTGCCTATGCGTATCAAAGCATCATGATTTGATGAAATAAAGCCGTTTTTGGTTAAAAACAAAAAAAATGAATAAGCCTGCCTCCATCCCTTGCTTTGAGCCTCAGTTTCCTCATGTGTAAAACTGGATTATGAGAATCCTGCAAGGTGACAGCAAGAATTGAATGGGATAAAATGTTCGGAAGCCATAGTATATACCCAGGCTACATTTGTTGAGCCAGACGTGGTTCTAAGCACTTTTGGTGGATGAAATGAGCCCCCTTATCTGCAGAAAAAGGAGGAGGCTGGCCCCTGGGTCAGATGGAGGTCAGAATAGCATCAGCGTGAACAGGGCTGGGGTGGGGACAGGCAGGATCAGGGACCGGCAGTGTTACTGGATGCGGTTTTCAACCTAAGTGTGCCCCGTGTGACGTCAGACTGTTTTATCTGAGACTCAAATTTAACTGGTGGTACTGTACTTCTATTTGCTAAGTCTGATATCCGTCTCCAACAAAACAAAGGTTTTGTGGCTCATCTGTCCCACTCCTCAGGCAATAGGGGGTTGGAGGGTGTGCAGTGCAGGGAGTTGGGAACCCTTCAAATGTACCAAGCCAGGACCGCACCGTAGAGGCTTGTGCACATCCATCCGGCTTCAGGGTCTCTGGGTCTCCTGTGAGGTTGGCTCCTTCGGTTATATACTGAAGGGATCATCAGCAGATTTTTCCTTTTGCTTAGATCCCAGTTTCTCTAGCTTTGTACAAGCCAAGAGAATTATTTGCCAGACCCCACGTTTACCTGACTTTCTTTGGTGGATTTGGTTCGTCATTCATCTGAACCCCTGTTTCGCTTGCTCTCAGAGGCCAGTGAGGTGATTTGCCTAGTTCCCCCCTTGTAACCCCCGGTGATGTTTTTTATTTTATTTATTTATTTATTTTGAGAGAGAGAGAAGGGGGACGAGAGAGAGAGAGATTCTCAAGCAGGCTTCACACTGTCATCATGGGGCCCAATGCAGAGCTTGAACTCATGCCCTGAGCCAAGAGATCATGACCTAAGCTGAAATCAAGGGTCAGGGGTCTAGGGGCACCTGGGTAGCTTAGTCGGTTAAGCGTCTGTCTTGGGCTCAGGTCATGATCTCACGCTTCGTGGGTTCTAGCCCCGCGTTGGGCTCTGTGCTGACAGCTAGCTCAGAGCCTGGAGCCTGTTTCGGATTCTGTGTCTCTCTGTCTCTCGACCCTCCCCTGCTCACGCTGTCTCTCTCTCTCAGAAATAAATACAATCATTTAAAAAAAGTTTTTTAAAAAGGGTCAGGGGCTTCACCAACTCAGCCACCCAGGCTCCCCTCCAAATTATTTTGACTATGCATAGGGGAAGGAATTATTTTGACTATGCATAGGGGAAGGAGATGTTCTCTTTCATTATCTTATGGTATGTTTTCTGGTGGTCATTCTCAAAGTGCAATCCTAGGGACACCAGCATCAAGGTCATGGACAAACATGTCGGAAACTCTGGGCGGGGCCCACAATCTGTTTCTACAAGCCTCTAGGGCGTGCACAGCTCACTCAAGTTTGAGACCTCTGGCTCAGGGAACCACCCTGAATTAGGAAACAGGAGAGCTCAGATCCATCCCTCTCTGGCTGGATGACCTTATGCAAATCACTCACTCTCCCAGCCTGGTTCCCTCTGTCGAGGGCAGTGGTGCAACCCAATGTCCCAGGGCCCTGTGTGGCTCTGCTGTGCGTGTCACGCTTCCTCTGGCCTGCTGGGAAGGCAGCATGTTGTGGGGGGTCCCTGAGCGCTGTGCCACGGGGGTGGGCGCAGTCCCCTAGGCGGGGGCCGTGACGCCTCCTGCCCAGGCCCCTGCACTGCCTGCTCGCTGCCACCCAGCCTGCAGGTCGCCAGCCAAGAACAAAATGACACGTGCTGCCAGTTGGCCTCGCACAGCGAGCTGGCCCAGCGCCAGCCCCTGCTAATTGCTAATTTGCACTGAAACAGCAAACAAAACCCCTAGTGTGAATGCCCTGGTTATTTGTCGGGTTCTCCCCTGGAATCCTTTCGTTACCACCCAGCGGCCAGCCCCCAGATCTGGAGCTACTCACCCAGGATTGCAGGATTGCACACAGCCCTGGGGAAAGCCAGCATCTCCCTGTTGGGAAGACCTGGGAAGAGGGAGGGCTTTGCTCCCACGTGTGTGCGTCACCACCAAGAAAAGAATACAGTGATTCCTCTCTCATGAGCACAGAGCTTTCGAGAGAAGTGGAAAGAGCCAGGCCTCACCTTGCGTCGCCCTGTAGCCTCAAGCCCCGGCCGAGTCCTTGAGCTACAGAGACTCCCTGCTCCATCAGTATGTGGGGACCCCCTTGCTGCCTCTAAAGCACCTAAGACCCAGGTCAGATTTCCTCAAAACCCCCCCCCCCAAAGATCCAAATCTCCCCTGGGAGTCTGTGAATCATTGGCTTTACCTTCTAGTGGCTTCATGCCTGTATCACCATCTTCTGGCACCCCCGCCCCCCCACCTCCACATCCAAGGGATGCACACAGCCCAGCCCCTTATAACCGGGTCACCAAGAAGAAAGAAACCACCTGCTCCGAGCATCGCCAGTTTCGTGGCACTGACAGCAAACTGGCGGAATGGAGTGGCGTGGCACAGCCCACCCCCTGGTTACCCCCCCATCCCTGCAGCTTCCCGGGGGCTCTGAAGTCGGGGCGCCAGCTCTCCCAGGTGCGCCCCTGACCCTGAGCGGGCTCATCATGCCTCCCCGCCCCCTGCAAGCGCGACCCGCTTTCTCAGGGGGAACTCAGTTCCAGGGGAAGGAACTTATCCACATCTTCTTCCAAGTCATCGGTGAAAATGGACCCTGCCCTCTGGGAGCTTACATTTCAGTGGGAGGAGATGGAAATGCCCACAACCCAGTCATTATAGAGCCGGTATTCTTGGATCTGGAATGATTTCCATAGTTTGTGCTTTCTATTTCGCATGCCCCTGGGATGTAAGCTTCAAGAGAGATTTTTTAAAATAGCTGTATTGAGCAGAACTGACATGAAATAAACTGTGTATAAATTGTTCTACTTAAGAGGTGCTTGGGGGGCTCAGCCAGTTAAGCATCTGACTTTGGCTCAGGTCACGATCCCACAGTCTGTAAGTTCATGCCCTGCATTGGGCTCTGTGCTGACAGCCCGGAGCCTGGAGCCTGCTTTGGATTCTGTGTCTCCCCCTCTCTCTGACCGTCCCCCATCCCCGCCCCTTCAAAACTAAATAAACTTTAAAAAAATTTTTTTAAATGTCCTACTTGATAAATTTTCACAAATGTGTACACTGGCGATGCCATCACCACAGTGGATCCATCCGTCCAAGTTTTCTTGTGCCCTTGCCAGCTGGTCTGCTCCCTCCCTTCCCCAGGCAGCCCCTGACCTACTTGCTGTCACTCTACAGTACTGTGTCTTTTCTGGAGTTTTATATACATGGAATTGTACAGTAGGTATTACTTTATGTCTGACTTCTGCTACTCAGCAAAATTATTTTGAGATTCACCTATATTGTTACAATAATCAATAGATTGTTCCTTTTCAAAAAATATTTATTTATTTATTTAGAGTATGCACGCGTAGGGGAGAGGGTCAGAGGCAAGGAGGAGAGAATCACAAGCAATCTCCATGTTCAGTGCAGAGCCTGACGTGGGGCTTGATCTCACCAACCCTGAGATCGTAACCTGAGCTAAAATCAGGAATCGGATGCTTAACTGACTGAACCATCCAGGTGCCCCAGTAGTCTGTTCCTTTTTATTGCTGAATGTGTTCCACTGTATGGGCTTACCACAACTTGTTCGTGTGTTCATCGGTCAACGGATGTTTGGATCCTTCCAATCTTTAAATGATAAACATAAAGTTGCCGTAAACATTTGTATAGGTCTTTGCAGAGATGCATATTTTCATTTATCATGGGCAAATATCTAGGAGTGGAATGACTGGATCATATGGTAGATTCATGTTTAACTTAAAAGAAAACTGCTAAACTGACTTCCAAAGTAATTATAGCATTTTACATCCCCACCAATAAGGTTGGTGTTACCAATTTTTTAAATGGTAGGCACTTTGTTGAGTGTGAACAGGTACCTCATTGTGGTATAATTTGCATTTCATAATGATTAATAAGGTTGAGAACCTTTGCATATGCTTATTTGAATGAAGTGTATGTTTTGCCCAGTTAAAAAATTGGTTTGCTTTGGGGCGCCTGGGTGGCTCAGTCAGTTAAGCACCCGACTTCGGCCCAGGCCATGATCTCGTGGCTCGTGAGTTCGAGCCCCACATCGGACTCTGTGCTGACAGCTCAGAGCCTGGAACCTGCTTCGGATTTTGCGTCTCCTTCTCTCTCTGCCCCTCCCTTGCTCATGCTCTGTCTCTCTCTCTCACTCAAAAATAAATAAATACACATTAAAAAATTTTAAAAACTTTATAAAAAACTGGGTTGTTTCTTTTTTTATTATTGAGGCTACAAAGTTCTTTGTATGATCTGGATGTAAGTCCTTTATCATGTACACACTTTGCAAAGATTTTTTTTTCCTCTCTGTGGTTTTTCTCTTTATTCTCAACAGTGTCATTTGAAGGGCATAAGTTTTAAGTTTTGATTAAGCCCAATTTATCAATATTTTCTTTTGTGGATCATGCTTTTAGTGTCATGTCTAAAACTTTGCCCAGCCCAAGGTCACAAAGAATTTCTCCAGTGTTTTCTCAGGTGATTAGTAGCTGTAACATTAATAGTGTTACATTTAAGTCTATAATCCATTTTGATTCATTATTATATGTGGTGCCAGGTAGAGCTCAAAGTTCATTTTGTTGCATAAGATTTCCAATTGTTTCAGCACCCACTGTTGAAGAGACTATCTTGGGTTTACTGACTTGCCTTTGTACCTTTGTTGAAAATCAACTGACCATCTTGAGGGTTTTTATTAAGAAAGGATGCTGTATTTTGTCAAATGCTTTTTCTGCATCTATTGACAGGATCACATCCAGATGGCCAACAGACACATGAAACGATGCTCAATGTCGCTCATCATCAGGGAAATACAAATCAAAGCCACACTGCGATACCACCTCACGCCAGTCAGAGTGGCTAAAATGAGCAAATCAGAGGACTCTAGATGCTGGCGAGGATGTGGAGAAATGGGCCCCCTCCTACACTGTTGGTGGGAATGTAAACTGGTGCAGCCCCTCTGGAAAACAGTGTGGAGGTTCCTCAAAAAATAACAATAGAACTCCCCTATGACCCAGCAATAGCACTGCTAGGAATTTACCCAAGGAATACAGAAGTGCTGATGCATAGGGGCCCATGGACCCCAATGTTCATAGCAGCACTCTCAACGATAGCCAAATCATGGAAAGAAACCAAATGTCCATCAACTGGTGAATGGATGAAGAAGACGTGGTATATATATATATATACACTACATAGTATATACTATACTACATGGCAATGAGAAAGAATGAAATCATGTCATTTGTAGCAACGTGGATGGAACTGGAGGGTATTATGCTAAATGAAATAAGTCAGTCAGAGAAAGACACATACCATATGTTTTCACTCGTATGTGGATCTTGAGAAACTTGACAGAGAACCATGGGGGAAGGGAAGGGGAAAAAATTAGTCCCAAATAGAGAGGGAGGGAGGCAAATCATAAGAGACTCTAAAACACAGAGAACAAACAGGGCTGATGGGGGGAGGGAAGGGAAAATGGGTGATGGGCATTGAGGAGGGCACTTACTGGGATGAGCACTGGGTATTGTATGTAAGCCAATTTGACAGTAAATTATATTAAAAACAAAACAAACAAACAAACAAACAAAAAAGAAAATCAACTGACATACATGGTTGCCTCTGTTTCCGGACTCTGGACTCTGTTCCATTGATTTATTTGCCCATCTTTACACCAATAACACACGGCATGATTAGTGTGGATTTATAATATCTAAAAGCCAAGTAGTATAAGCCCTCCAACTTTGTTCTTCTTTTTCAAATTCATTTTGGTTATTTTAGGTCTTTTGATTTCTATATGAATTTTAGAACCAGTTGGTCATTTTCTACAACAGAACTTGCTGGGGTAAGTTGGAAAAGGGCTGAATCTATCAAATGATTTGGGGAGATCTGACATTGACATAGTCTTCTGATACATGAACACAGTCTACAGAACCATGAACACAGTGTACCTATTTATTTATACAGGCTTGTACACTTGTATCAGGCTATCCTGTGTAGTTATTTATAGTTTTTGATGCTATTCTATATGGTATTTTTATTTCAATTTCTTATTGTTAACAACTAACATTTGGAAATATAATGGAGTTTTATATATTGATCTTGAAACTCACTCAATAAACTTGACAAACTCACTTATTAGTTCTAGTAGCTTTGAAAAAAATTTTTAAAATAGTTTATTGTCAAGTTGTTTTCCATAGAACACCCAGTGCTCATCCCCACAAGTGCCCTCCTCCATGCACATCACCCCCCTTCCCCTCTCCCCACTCCCATCAGCCCTCAGTTTGTTCTTGGCATTCAAGAGTCTCTCATGGTTTGCCTCTCTCCCTTTCCCCCACCATTTCCCCCCTTCTTCTCCCCCTTGTTCCTCCGTTAAGTTCCTCCTAATCCTCCCATACGTGCAAACATATGGTATCTGTCCTTCTCTGCCTGACTTATTTCGCTCAGCATAACACCCTCAAGGTCCATCCATGTTGCTACACATGGCCAGATTTCATTCTTTCTCATTGCCATGTAGTATTCCATGGTATAGATAAACCACATCTTCTTGATCCATTCATCTGTTGATGGACACTTAGGCTCTTTCCATGTTTTAGCTATTGTGGAGAGTGCTGCTATGAACATTGGGGTCCATGTGCCCCTATGCATCAGCATTTCTGTATCCCTTGGGTAAATTCCTAGCAGTGCTATTGCTGGGTCATAGGGGAGTTCTATTGTTAATTTTGTGAGGAACCTCCACACTGTTTTCCAGGGGCTGCACCAGTTTCCATTCCCACCAACAGTGCAAGAGAGTGCCCGTTTCTCCACATCCTCGCCAGCATTCCATCGGATTTTCTACATAGACGATCATGTGATCTGTGAGTCAAGACCGTTGTACCTTTTCCTTTCCCATTTGGATACCATTTATTTCCTTTACTTCCTTATTGCACTGGTTACAATCTCTAGCAAAATGTTGAGTTGAAGGGAGATGAAACCAAATGTCTTTGTCTTGTCCTTGCTTATGGGGGGAAACATTGCATCTTTCACCATTAATTATGATATTAACTGTAATTTTTCACTGACACCCATTACACATTGAGGAAGTTCTCACATACAGAATTTACTAAGGTTTTTTAAAAATCAGAAATAGATGTTGGAGTTTATAAAATGTGCTTTACACATTTATGATGATGATATGTGTTTTTCCTTATATATTTTGTTAGTGAGAATTACATTGATTTTTTAAAATGTTCAAAGCAAACATATTCCTTGTATAAATATTTTTTGCATCTATTTTTATAAGGAATATTAGCCTTTAGTTTTCTTTTTTTGGAATGTCTTTGTCTAGTTTTGGTATCAGGGCTATGCTTGCTGTAGAGAATGTGCTGGAAATATTCCCTCCTGCTCAGTTTTCTGAAGGAGTTTATACAGAATTGATATTATTTATTTCTTACATGTTTGGTAGAATTCACCAGGGAGGCCCTCAGGGCTTGGAATATTTTTTGTGGAAAGATTTTTAACTACAAATTCAATTTCTTTAATAGATATAGGGCCATTCAAGCCATCTATTTATTCTTTTTTAAATGTTTTTTTAAATTTATTATTGAGACAGAGAGAAACAGAGCATGAATGGGTGAGGGGCAGAGAGAGAGGGAGACACAGAATCTGAAGCAGGCTCCAGGCTCTGAGTTGTCAGCACAGAGCCCGATGCCGGGCTCAAACCCACAAACCCACGAACCCTGAGATTGTGACCTGAGATGAAGTCGGCCTCTTAACTGACTGAGCCACCCAGGCACCCCACCATCTACTTATTCTTGAGAGAGCTTAGTAGTTTGTGTATCTCAGGGAATTTGTTCATTTCATCTAAGTTGTTAACTTCACTGGCATAAAGTTGTTCGTGATATTTACTTATTATCTTTTTAGTACCTGTAGAATCTTTTTAAAAATATAATTTATTATCAAGTTGGCTAATATACAGTGTGTACAGCGTGCTCTTGGTTTTGGGGTGGATTCCCGTGATTCATCGCTTACATACAACATCCGGTGCTCAACCCAACAAGTGCCCTCCTCCATGCCCATCACCCATTTCCCCTCTCCCCCCCCCATCAACCCTCAGTTTGTTCTCTGTATTTAAGAATCTCTTATGGTTTGCCTCCCTCTCTCTGTAGAATATGTAGTGATGTGATTCCCCCTCCTTTGTGATGTTGGTAATTCATGTGTGAGTTTATCTTTTATTGTAAGATCAGTTTGGTCATCATTGAACTTCTCAAAGAACCAGCTTTCTGTTTTTATGTGGTTTCACTGTGACCCTTATTATTTCTTTTCTTCTACCTACTTTATTTTTATTTGTTCTCTTTTTTTTTTCTAGATTCCTAAGGTGGAAGTTGAGGTCACTGGCTTGAGAACTTACTTACTTTATTCATTGAGAGAGAGAGAGAGAGGGAGAGACAAAACAGGAGAGAGAAAGGCAAAGAGAGAGAATCTTAAGCATGCCCCACACTCAGCACGGAACCTGACATGGGGCTTGATTCCAAGACCCTAGGATCATGACCTGAGCCAAAATCAAGAGTCGGATGCTTAACTGAGCCACCCAGGTGCCTCTTACTCTTTTTAAATATAGACATTTTGTGTTTAGTATTGCTTTGGTATTTCTGTAGCTGCATCCCAGAACTTTTGATATATATTATGTTTCATTTTATTCAATTCAGAATATTTAAAGTTTCTCTTTTGATTTCTTCTTTTGCCCTTTGGTTTCTTAGCAGTGCATAATTTAGCTTCCAAATACTTGGGGATTTTTCAGATGTCTTTCTGTTATTGATCCTTAAGTTAATTCTTTTATGGTCAGAAAACATATTTGGTGTGATGTGAATACTTTTCACTTATTGAAACTCAATCTATGGCCCAGAATGTGGATTATCTTGTAAATGTTTTACGTGTTCTTAAAAATAGGGTGTGTTCTGCTGTTATTAACTGGAGTGTTTTCTAAAAGTCAACTAAGTTGAGCTGGTTAATAGCGTGGTTCAAGCAATTGATAATTTTACTAATTTTCTCTCTACTTTTTCTATCATTTATGGAGACAGAGATCCAACTGTAGTTGTTGGATTTCCTCCACTTGATCTTTCAGTTCTGTTAATTTTTGCTTAATGTGTTTTGAAACTGTTATGATTGGTGAATAAATGCTTAGAATTGTCACCCCCTCTTGATAAATTGACTCCTTTAGCATTACGAAATTACTCTCTGTCCTTGGTAATACTCTTTGCTCTAAAATTTACGTTGTTTGATGTTAATATAGTCATTCCAGCTTTCTTTCAATTAGTGTTGGCATCGTGAATCTTTTCTTTTTCACTTTTTATTTTTATTTATTTATTTATTTTTACTTTTAACCCTCTTGGCATCTTGATATTTAAAAGTTGTTGTTTTTAATTGGGGCAGGAGTTGGTGGAAGCATGTAGTTAGATTTTACAGTTTTGTTTTTGTTTTTTTTTGTGTGTGTTTTTTTTTCTTAAATAGTTTATTGTCAAGTTGGTTTACATATAACACCCAGTGCTCATCCCAACAAGTGCCCTCCCCCACGCCCCCTTCCCTTCTCCCCCACCCCCATCAGACCTCAGTTTGTTCTCAGCATTCAGGAGTCTCTCATTGATTGGACAATCTCTGTCTCTTAATTGGTGTGTTTAGAGCATTTGACATTTCTTTTCTTTATTGATATTATTGGTCTTAACTTACTATTTATTTTCTATTTGTCCTATTTATTCAGCATTTCTTTTGTCTCTTTTTTCTGCCTTGATTGGACTAAAGTGTTTTTAATGATTCAAAATAATTTTCAATGATTCAATCTCTTTTGTTGACTTAACAGGTACACTTTGTGTGTGTGTGTGTGTGTGTCTGTGTGTGTGTGTGTGTGTACCTGCACATGTATGCTGTGATGGTTGCTTTAGTTGTTTATTTTACACATATTTAATATATCACTACTTTCTAGTGATATTATACCATTCTGTGTGTAGCACTGAAATCTCACAGCAGTATACTTCTATACCTTTCTATCCTTTGTACTATTGCTGCTATATGTCTGACTTTTACAGATGCTATAAGCCACAAAATACACAGATATCTTTTAAAAGATGTATATAAAAGTAGAAAACGTTTTCATATTTATTTACCTAGCCATGGTTTCCAGTGCTCTTTATTTCTTTGTGTAAATCCAGACTTCATCTGATACTACTATCATCTTGTCCAAGGGATTTCCTGTAATATTTATTGTAGTAGGTCTGCTATTGATGCACTCTTCGAAGTTTTGTAGGTTTAAAGATGTCTCTATTTTGCCTTCAATTTTGAAAGATATTTTAGCTGGCTATGGAATTCTAGCCTTATTGTTCCTTTCTATCTGTACTTTAAAGAAGTTGCTCCACTGCCTAATGGCTTCATTATTTCTGACTAGTCGTCTATCAGCCTTATCTTGTGTCCTTTGTATGTGACCTGTGTTCTTTCCTCTAGCTGCTTTTACTGTTTTCTCCTTATCTTCGTTTGGAGACGAGTTCATGAAGTTCCTTAGTGTCATTTTTTTCAGGTATCTCGTGTTTGGGATGTGCTGAGCTTCTGGATTTGTGGGTTTATCATTTTTAATAAACTTACATTTTTGGCCATTATTTCTTCAAATAATTTTTCTTCCCATTTTTCTGTCTTTTCTTTTTCTCATGACTCCAATTATACATCTTCTTAATTTTAAAGTCTTTTTTTCTCTTTGGGTCACTTTGAATAGTTTGTTTTTATGACATAAGTTTCACTAATACTTTCCTGTGCAATATTGAATCTGCAATTAATTCTATCCAGTGTGTTTTTCATCTTAGACATTATAGTTTTCATCTCTCGAAGTTCAGTTGGAGTCCATTAAAATATCTTTTATGTTGCTTCTTCCTATGCTCAATCTTTCCTCTAGATTTTTGAACATATGTAATATAGTTATAATAACAGTTTTGATGTACTAGCTTTAATCATCCATGTCATTTCTGGGTCTGTTTCTATTGATTGATTTTTCTGTTCATTATGTGTTATATTTTCTTGTTTCTTTGCATGTCTGGTAATTTTATATTTGATGCCAGGCATTGTGGCATTATCTTGTTGAATGCTGGATATTTTTATATTCCTATATATAATTTTTTGGAGATCTCTTTCGGGTTATGGGTAAGTTACCTGGAGACAGTTTGATTATGTTAAGTAAATCTTTTAAGCTTTATTAGGTGGGACCAAATCATAATTTAATCCAATGCAAATTTCTTCCCATCAGAATCAAGGCTTTTTAAATTCTCTACCTCGTGTTCCATGAAATATAAGGTTTGCCACTCTGACTGGGGGGGAGAGGAGGTCTTCCTGGACTTTTGTGGGCCCCAGGGATTTCCCCTTTTAATTCTTCCTGGTAGTTATTCCATCGTCTCCTTACATGCATGTGCAGACCCAGGTTTAAGTAAAGATTGTTGATCTCCAGGCTCCTCGCTTTGTGCAGCTCCCTTCTCTTTGGTGCTCTTCTCTGTGAATTCTGGTAGTTTTAGCCTTCCTAGACTCTCAGCCTCCTCAGCCCACAGTGACCACTGGACTCTCCCTGGATCATCCCTTCCTGTGCCACTTCTTGGAGTTCTTTCCAGGTTAGATGGAATAATGGCCCTCTAAAGATGTCCGTGTTTTAATTCTTAGAGCCTGTGAATATGTTACATCACGTGGCAAGAGTCAAGGTGGCAGGTGGAGCTAAACTTGCTTTTATTACACATTCACCATTGTTTCTGGGATTTGAAATTAGTTTTCTGGGATTATTTTCCTTTCTTCTGAAATTCACTATTGAAAATTTCCAGTAGTGAGTGTAAATTTCCAGTGGTGTTTGCAGTAAACTCTTTCATTTTTTGTATGTCTGAAAATGTCATTATATCACCTCATTCTGAGCAATTTTTCAGCTAGAATGGGAGGCTTGGTTGAGTCATTTTTTTCTTAGTACTCTGCAGATATTGTTCCATTATCTTGTCATCTC
Organism: Crocuta crocuta; assembly: GCF_008692635.1. NCBI lineage: Eukaryota > Metazoa > Chordata > Mammalia > Carnivora > Hyaenidae > Crocuta > Crocuta crocuta. The sequence goes on along the minus strand of NW_027551568.1, from coordinate 5,618,840 downwards.
TGTTTTTGCTATTGGAAAGTTTCTTCTAAGACTAGATCATATTTTTTGTAAATAATTTGTCCTTTTTCTCTGGATGATTTAAGATCGTTCCTCCTTTCCCTTCTTCCCTACTCTTCTCTCTTTCTCTCCCTTTTCATATTCTGCAATTTCATTATAACATGCCTAGAAAGGGAAGTTTCTCCCTCTCTCTTTTAAATTATCTTACAATCTCTTGTGTTTCCTGGACTTGAGAGTTTGTGTGTTGCATCAAGTCTGAGAATATCTTAGACATTTTATTACAAAATACTTATCATACATTATATATAATATATATTTGTTATAAATATTTCTTCTTCCTTTTCCTCTCTTCTCCTTCTGGAGCTTTATGCTAGAACTTCTCATTCTGTCATCTATGTCCATTACCTTCTATTTCATCTCTTTGTCTTATTCTGTTATATTTTGTACAAAATTCAGAGCTACTAGTTTACCAGTTTCGTGTCAGCTGTTTATAGCTTTCTCTTGAACATGTCTAGTGAGGGCATTCTTTTTTACATTTATTTTTAAATTTAATTAAAAAATTAAAAAAATAGTTTGTTGTCAAGTTAGTTTACATATAACACCCAGTGCTCATCCCCACAAGTGCCCTCCTCCATGCCCATCACCCCCCTGCCCCCCACCCTCATCAGCCCTCAGTTTGTTCTCAGCATTCAAGAGTCTCTCATGGTTTGCCTCCTTCCCTCTCACCAACTATTTTTCCCCTTCTTCTCCCCCACGGTCCTCTGTTAAGTTCCTCCTAATCCTCCTAACGTGCAAACATATGGTATCTGTCCTTCTCTGCCCGACTTATTTCACTCAGCATAACACCCTCAAGGTCCATCCATGTTGCTACACATGGCCAGATTTCATGCTTTCTCATTGCCATGTAGTATTCCATGGTATAAATACCACACTTTTTATAATTATCTTCAAACATACAGAAAAGCTGAAAGAATTTTACAGGGAACAACCCACTTTCACCACCACCATTGACATCTTACGACTATTGCTTTAACACATAGACACCCATATACCCATTTCTCTCCCTATCCATAAATCCATCTGAATTTGTTGATGTGTTTCAAAGTAAATTACAGACACATGTACTCTTTCCATAAATGTATTAGTAGGCATACCATGTCTAATTCAACATTAATTTTTACTTTTTTTGGTATAGCATATACATATGACAAAATGCACACATCTTAAGTATCCACTCACTGACTTCTGACAAATGCATTCACCTGTGTAACCCAAAACCTTATCAACATATATATCATTACCTCAAAACGCTCCCTTATGCTCCTTCCTGATCAGCCTGTGACCCCACACTTCCAACCTGTGTTTTTCTATCATAAGTTAGATTTGCCTGTTCTAGAATGCCATATAAATGGAATCCTACATTATGAATTATTTTGTATAAGCCTTCTTTTACTCACTTAATACTTTGGAGATCAATTATGTTTAGTGGGGGTATCGGTAGTTCCTTTTTTTTTTTTAAATTACTGAGTACTTTAGCATTGTGTAAATACCTTGTTTACCAGTTTTCTCTTTAGTGGACACATGGGCTGTTTCCAGGTTTGGTTATGATGAAAAAAGCTGCTATAAATATTTGTGAACATATGTTGCCATTTTTATTACTTTATGTTGAAGTTTTGGCACTGATTGGGAAAGAGTGGGGCCTCAAGAATTGGAATATGGCCACATGGGCAGATTCCAGTGATGACCCTGAACCCATAAACTCTGCTGAGCCCCTTTTTACCAATAGAAGCAGCCTTTCCTCCCTTATTGAAGGAGGTCTACCTCTTACTGCCTGCTGCTCCGTGAGGTTTCCCATGGCAGTTGCCAATCAAGGGGCTGCTGATCCTTCTCAAGACCCCCTCCAACCACCTCTCCTTGCTTCCAGGTCAATAACCACACTTGAGTCCTGGCATTTCCCAGTGGGTCAGGTGCAAAGTATGACCAAGGAGACAGCACCATATGTAATAAATAAATTGCAGGATCCTACAAATTTATTTAAGAGGATAAAAGTCTACCATATATAAAAATTTTTTTTTCATATTAAGAAATCTGTGTAAATTTGGTAGTAAGAGAATCTGGTGTTCTAGAGTGGCACAGTCTTTTAGCTCCAATTAAACGTGTAGTTAAATAAATTGATTTACACTTTGTGACTTTAAGTAGAAATCTCGTAAGTCTTAGGTATATTATGAATTAATTGTTTTTATAAATTTATTTGATTTATAAGAATGACATCACAGGGCACCTGGGGGCTCAGTCAGTTGAGCGTCCAATTCTTGATGTTGGCTCAGGTCATGATCTCACCATTGTGAGATCGAGCCCTGCGTTGGGCTCAGCTCCGAGGGTGGAGCCTGCTTAGGATTCTCTCTCTGCCTCTCTCTCTGCCCCTCCTCCACTCATGCTCTCCCTCTCTCAAAATAAATAAATAAACTTAAGAAAAAAAAGAATTACTTCGCTCTCATGGTTTGTCAGACCTGCAAAACACTTAAAAGTGAACCAAGAAGCTATTTATAAATGGAATTCAAACTTTTTGAAGATGTTTAATTATGTAACTTGGTCAAAGGGACCAAGTATTATTTTTAGGTCTTTTATTAGTGATTGTTTAAGTTTGCTAGGCATACAAAAAGCTTTGTAAACTTAGGCAGAAAGTGCTGGTGGCATTTCAAGATCTGTTTCTCTTTCTCCCTGGTGGAGGTTACCTCCCCAGCCTCTTGCTATTAGGAGGTGGTCAGCCATGGAGTTCTCCCCAGATGGACTTGAGCAGAAGTGATGTAAGCCATTTCCAGTTTGGCCCTTGAAAATCTTTCATGGGCCTTCATTCTTCCCCCTTTTACAGCCTGGAATGAAGATGACCAAGGCAACTTTGCAAGCCACTGGTTGGAGGGGCAAAATCTTGGTCCCCTGGGTCTCTGAGTGACTTCCTAGAATACGGGCACTCCCAGCCCCACCTCCTACTCATGCTGTGCCTGAACTGCATGGCCGGCTCCGAAGGCAAGACATACTTCTGTTTCTGCTTTGGGCCACTCCGCGTGGAGGCTGTTTGCTGTCTAACCTTCTCTAACTAACACATTTATAGGCTGTCAAAGCCTAAGAAAAGATTACGTGTCAGGATTTGCCATGTTAATACACTGAAAACAAACTTTGTAAAAAACAAAGTAAATTTCTGAATAGACTTTCCTTTTTTTTTAATGTTTATTTTTGAGAGACAGAGAGAGAGAGACAGAGAGAGAATGAGCAGAGGAGGGGCAGAGAGAGAGGATCACAGAGGATTTGAAGTGGGCTCTGCACTGACAGCACAAAGCCGGATGTGGGGCTCGAACTCATGAACTGTGAGATCATGACCTGAGCCAAAGTCAGAAGCTGAACCGATTGAGCCCCCAGGACCCCTCTGAATGGACTTTTCTTACACAGGAGTCCCCCTTGCAAAGCTTCACATTGATAGGGGCTTTCAACTGAGAGCTCATAGCTAACTGACCTCTGTTAGAGAACGTCAAATTCTTCCTTCTCTCTTCCCGGCTCTCCTTTGCCTCTTATTATGAGTCTAAACTTTGCCGTAAGGGAGTTCTCAGATCAAGAATAATGTTGAGCAAATAAATAAGCTATTTTTTCAGTGTTATTGAGATATAATTGCCGTATAACATTCCACAAGCATGTTGATTCGATACATTAATATACTGCAAAATGCTTCTCACCATAGTGTTAGCGGACACCTCCATTCATTCACCCCACAATTATCATTTCTTTTTTTGTGGTGAGTTCAAGATCCACCCTCCCAGCCACTTTCCAGTATATGATACACTTTATTAGCTAGAATCACCATGCTGTACACTAGGTCCTCAGAACTTGCCTTACAACTGGAAGTCTGACCCTTTGACCAACATCTCCTCCGTTTTCTCCACCCCCACCCTCTGGCAGCTACTGCTCTGAAATAAACTGCGCTTTGGTTCTTAAAAGTCATATACACTCAAAACGAGAAAATTTAGAAAATACAGACATGTAAGAAATGTGAGAAAAATATTGTAGAAAGGCGATCACTCATACTATACCAGTACTTGTTTTTTTAAGGCTTATGTTTCATTTTACATATCATATTGTATACAAGAGCTTATTCGTAGGTTGAGATTCGAGGAGCTTAAGTTCGAAAATAGACTCAGGAGTCAGACAGATTTCAGCTTCGTTGCAGGTGGGGAAAGTCTGCTCGACTCAGTCCTCATAAGCAGGGTGGCTGGGGGGGTGGCGTACTTTACTGCAGTGTGGACACTCATCTGGCCAGTTACAAGGGCCATCCTTGCCTTGTAGCCCTTTGAGCCTTCACAAGCGAAAGAGACAATGAAGCCACATGACTGGCTTTTGATGTTAATACACCTACTTGAGAAGAGCAGATAATGTAGGTCAGATTCCGCCTGTAATGAAGACTCAGACTCCAATCTTCGATGTTTGTGGACAGCTTTGAAGCCTCACCTCTCTCTTTTCTCCTTATCGGCTCAGGTCATGATCCCAGGGTCATGGGATCGACCCCTCCATCGGGCTCTGTGCTGAGCATGGAGCCTGCTCGGGGCGCCTGGGTGGTTCAGTCAGTTGAGCACCTGACTCTTGCTTTCGGCTCAGGCCATGATCTATGGTTTGTGAGTTCCAGCCCCGCATCAGGCTCCAGGCTGATGGTGCAGAGCCTGCTTGGGATTCTCTCTCCACCTCTCTCTGCCCCTCCCTGCTCTCTCTTCCTCTCTCTCAAAATAAATAAACTTAAACAAAAGATTCTCTCTCTTCCTCTGCCCTTCTCTCCCCAGCTTATACTTTCACTCTCTCTAAAAGTAAAAGAAATCTTTAAAGGAAAAAAAAAGCATAAACACAACCACTTCCTTTCCTTCAAAATTAGCAGAAAGTTTGGCGCATTTCCTCATGCACAATGTCACAGAGGCCCCATGTGTGCGGGACCCAGGTGAACCCTGAGATGTCACTTCCAGGCGCTTCCTGCCAGAAACTTTCGAATGCCACCCTCCCAGTGACAACCGGGAGCCAACCATTGGCGACTCACAGGAGCTCGAGCCAGACCTGGGCCAGGGAGGCCCTTGCGCGAGAGTCAGGGACAAGCATCTCAGCTCAGGGACTTGGGCTTGGAGCTTGTCACCTGACCTTGGTGGGGCGGAAGGGTCTCTAGGAGCTTGTTTGGAAGAAAAATCTGCATAGTTATAAGATTCAGCAAAAGTCCCTGAAACCTGAAGAATGTTAACAGAATCCGTCCCAAAGCCAGAGCAGGGAGCGGCGCAGAAGACTCTCTCCAATTCCTCTGTCTTTCGCTTGACTTCCGGTAAGTCACTCTCCGAGCCTCAGTTTTCAAATCTGTTGCACGATAAGTATTAGTCACTGCTGGTTCCCAGTTGGTCATTTTCTTATTGTTAAGAAGCCCCAGAGTTTGGTCACAAGCAAAGAAAGTATTTATCACGTCTGACTTCCCTCCGGCCACCAGAGCTGGTAAGCCTCTGGGTAAGAACAGAAGGCTCACAACCGGGAGGCGCCAGCGTTGGCTGAGCCCCTGGTGTGTGCGAGAGCTTCAGGGCTCAGCCCATCCGGTCCTCGATACAATCCTGCGGGCCCTGAATTACAGAGGGGGAAACGGGGCTTCTTAGAGAAGGGGGGTCAACAGGCCTGCCATGATCTGGTGTTGGAGTTCCCCAAGTTCATATGATGACCCCCCCTAATTTCAAGTGCAGTGGTATCAGGAGGCCAGGCCTTTGGGAGGTGATGAAGGTTGAGATTAATGCCTTCATACGAGAGACACCAAAGAACTCGCTTCTCTCTCCCTTTTGTCAAGGTGCCTGGAGAAGCCCGCTGTCCACAAACCAGAGAGAGAGTCCCTATCAGGACCCGGTATGAGGGTACCTTGAGCTGGGACATCTGGCCTCCATCGCTGTGAGACATAGATCTCTGTTGATCAATCCCCTGGGCTAGAGATCTGTTCCAGCAGCCTGAGAATGACTACTAGGCCCATGTTTCGGGCTCTCCTTGGTTTTCTTCAGTAGGCACGTGGCTTCCTGCCAGGCCTGAGGGTGCCTGTGACCTGTGCAGGCTCTGGGCACCTGTCTGAGGGCAGCCCTGACAACGAGTCCTTCTTCTTTTTCATTCTTATTTGAAAATTTTCAGACATAATAAACGTACTGATAGCGAATGGAGTAGAATATCCACACACAGTAGAATTTTATTTATTTTTATTTTTAATCGTGTTTTTAATGTTTACTTTTGAGAGAGAGAGAGACAGAGAGACAGAGCACTAGCAAGGGAAGGAGGGGCAGAAAGAAGGAGTCACAGAATCCGAAGCAGGCTCCAGGCTCCGACTTGTCAGCACAGAGCCCGATGCGGGACTCGAACTCACAAACCATGAGGTCATGACCTGAGCCGAAGTCGGATGCTTAACCAACTGAGCCGCACAGGCGCCCCCACACAGTAGAATTTTAAATGCCAACACTTTGTCCTGTTTGAGCAGATTTTACTTTTAAAAGAAATGAAACACTCCAGATACATCTGGGACCCCAACCCACCCCGGCCGGTTCCCCCCACACTTCCCTGGTGACACCCGTTTTCTGACTTGAGGGTAATTTTCCCACCTGGATTTTCATATCGTTACAGCGAATGCACGAATGCATATGTAAGAGACGGTGTTGGGTGTTTTTTTCTCCTGTTCAGCCCTGCTCCTGGGCTCCACGCTTGCGGATCCAGACAGATTCTGTTTTATTTTAACCGCCGTGTCGTGTTCAGTGGTGCAAGTGTGTGACTCTTGATCTCTCCATTTCCCTGCTGAGCGGTGCGCGTGCTGCGTGCACTTCCTCGAGGTTGTAAATGAACTTGCAGTGAATATCCTTATTTGTGTTCTCTCGTGCAAAGATTTCTCTGGTGTGCGGACCGAGGGCTGTGACTGCTGGGTCCCAGAGAATGTGCCTTTGTTCCCTCTCCCTCCCTCTCTTCCTTCCTGTCTTCCTTCATCAGTGCGCAGAACTATTCACCGATCCATGACGATCGCTTGTTACTGGTTTCTGTGTCGTCCACTTGTTGGGTTATTTATTCCTTTTCTTGCTCTCTTTTAATTGTATTTAACAATGTAACAAGCAGTTTAAAATCTATCACTGAAACATATTCTAATCTAAAAGAAGTGTTTTTTCTTTTTTAATGTTTTATTTATTTTTGAGAGAGCACAAGTGAGGGAGGGGCGGAGGGATAGGGACAGAGGATCTGAAGCCGGCTGTGTGGACAGCAGCAAGTCCCACATGGGCTCGAACTAAGGAACCACGAGATCATGACCCAAGCTGAAGCCACATGCCCAACAGACTGAGCCACCCAGACTCCCCGACATATTCTAATCTAGATGTAAGCATACGTTCCCATCTCCTCCCACCTAAGGAATCCTCCAGATGAAGGCAGAGGAGTTTTCTGGTTTTCTTTTTGGTGGCGTTAGGCTTCGAGTGGGATCCAACCTCTGTGGCCGCCGCTGAAAGTTTCTTTAGATAATTTTGGTACGAATTCTTTTTGTGGCAGTTACGCGTATTTGCATCGATCTTCCCTAAACTGTGCGCATTTCCACTTTCACTAACTGTGCTTGAATTGATCTCAAGTGGCCTCATCAGCTACCCTCCTGGTGTGCGAAGTTCCCACTTGCCACACTGATGGCACCATCAGACTCTAGTATTGTTTGCTTGTCTGGAAACAGTGATACAATATCATCGTGGATTTTCCATGGATAGTTGTCCGTGGATTTTCTTACTGGAATAAACACATTGTAATTTGTTGGGTCGCTCGCTCAAAGTTGCATTATCTTTTCTCAGGCTTCTTGCCTTTTCATGGTGCATTTTTGTTATATAAGCATTAAATTTCTATGGAGTTGTTTTTTTTTTTTAATTTTTTTTTAGTGTTTTATTTATTTCTAGGAAAGAGAGAGAGAGAGAGACCGCGTGAGCAGGGGAGGGTCGGAGAGAGAGGGAGTCACAGACTCTGAAACAGGCTCCAGGCTCTGAGCTGGCAGTCAGCACAGAGCCCAACGCGGGGCTCGAACCCACGAACCGCGAGATCATGACCTAAGCGAAAGTCGGACGCTTAACCGACTAAGCCACCCAGGCGCCCCTCTATGGAGTTGTTTTGACTCACGTGTCTGTGATTTGTATACACATGTGTTTTGTGGTGACAAAGTACGCATGACGTAAAATTTATCATTTAGGTCTGCAGCTCTGTGGCAGTAAGCACTGTAGCCACCACCTTCCATCTCCAGAAAGTTCTCATCTCCCAGCAAAGCTCTGTCCCCCATTAAACACGAACTCCACCCCACTCCCAGCCCTGGTACCATCGTTCTGCTTTCTGTGTCTATGAACTTGACTTCTCCCGACACCTTGTGTAAGTGGAATCACACAGTGTTTGTCCATGGCTTCATGGCCTTTTGTCATCGAATATAATGTCCTCAAGGTTCCTCATGTTGTAACAAGACTGAGGATGTCCTTCCTTTTTAAGCCTAAAAAATCTTCCATTAAATTTCTATGTATCTACATCTGTGTATCCATGTGATAGAAAACCCATGGACAAAGTATATGGGAGAAGAATTCACGGAGCAGAGCATTCAGGTGGCTTATGAACGTGTGAGAAGATGCCCATTCTCACCGGGAATCATAAAAGTGCACTTGTGATGATGGTGTCGTATCTCTGCTTCTGAACAAGCAAACAATACTAGAGTCTGGTGGTGCCAACAGCGTGGTGGGTGGGACTTTCCACCCAATGCCGGGAGGGTAGCTGATGTGGATGCTTGAGAGGAATTCAGCAATAGTTAGCAAAATTGGAAATGAGCACGGTTTAGGGAAGATCGTTGCAAATACACATAACTGCCACAAAAAGAATTTCTTCCAAAAATATACAGAGAGCTCTTCGGTGAGGCCCCCAGGGCTGTCTGATGGCCGTATATAGATTACTATGTGCATCTATCTAGATCTGCTGCCCACATTTTACGTGCATTTATTATGCACTCACCTGCCGATGGACATTAGAACTGCTTCTCCCCTTTGGCTAAAACGAATAGTGTTGCTGTAAATGTGGGTGTACAAATCTGTTCAAGTCGCTGCCTTTCCTTCTCTTGGGTGTATGCCCAGAAGTGGAATTCCTGGGTTGCATTTTTAATTTTTCTGAGCAACTGCTACACGGTTTTCCACAGCAGCTGTACCTTCTCACACCACACACGGCGTTTCCAATTTCTCCTCGCGCGTTCGACACTTGCCGCTTCCTGTTTCTTTGTTTCGCTTTGATAACAGGCATCCTGATGGGTATGAAGTAGTTTATCTACTGTGGCTTTGATGGGCACTTCCCTAATGACTAGTGGTGCTCAGCACCTTCTAGTGTGTTTATTGGCCATTTGTGCGTTTTCTTTGGAGAAATGTCTGTTCAGGTCCTTTGCCTATTTGTTTTTATGTGGGCTTTGTTGGTTGCTGTTGTTGTTGAGTTGTAGGAACTCTTTATATATTCTGAGTTTCAGTCTCTTATCAGACATGGGATTTGCAAATATTTTCTCCCATCCGCCGGGTTCCATTTTCATGCCATTGATAGTGTCTTTGATGGACAAAAATCTTTCATTTTAATGAAGTCCAACTCTTACTGTACTTCTGGTGTCACAGCCGAGAAACCGTTGTCAAATCCGATTACGAACCTTCTCTGGTTTTCTCGGTGTTTTAAGATATCCTCACCAACACTAAATTTATGATATGTTCCTTAAAAATATTTGTTTTCTTTTTCATTATGTAGTCTTCTATTGGCGAGGGATATGTTTTTATGAATGGAATGAGAATGATTTAATTGTGTTTATTTTCATGTGGCCTCCTGACTGTGACACAATCACGTCTCGAGTGATACTCTCTTTATCCAGTGGCTTGTAATGCCAGCTTCGTACCTGCATATGGGGGCGCAGGTGTCTATCTCGGGCATTGTCTCTATTCTCTTTGTTAGTATAATTCTTGCTCCTGGGTCAAGGCCACACCGTTGGCATTCATACGGTGTCACAATAAGTGTTGAGATCTGGTGAAGGCAGCTCCCCTTCGTGCAGAGAAGAGTCAACAGGATCTGTGTGTCAGGTTGGTCCGGAGACGGTGTCTGGGATTTCAGGAGGGTCCCCGCCGTTCCCAGAACTGGTAAGAATGGCTCACTGTGTGTATAAACCACACAGTTAACGTGGACCACCTGCTTCCTCGGGAACTCTGGGACCTTGGTACACGTTCCATGCCCATGTGACGGGTCCCCAGTGAAAACCCTGGATGATGAATCCTAATAGTCTTCCCCAGTGGACAACACCAGGGAAGTAAGTGTGGCCACTGGGAGAAGATTCTGGAAGCTGGTGCCCTCTGGGCTTCGCCCCACGTGACGTGCCCTTTCCCTTTTCTGGTTTTGCTTTGTATCCTGTCTCTGTGATAGATCGAAGCTGTGAGGATGACTAGAGGCCGAGTTCTGTGAGCCACGCCGGTGAACTGACACTGAGTCTGGGGTCATCCCCGGGACCCCCAAACACAGCCTTCCACCTGCTCCTCTTCCTCCTCCTTCTTTTTTATTTTTCTACCTTTTTTTTAAAGGCAGAAACCTTATGCTGGTTCTCCTTGGATCCCGATTCTTCCTTATGCATCTTATCATTATTAAGGCTTCAGCAGGCTTCTCATCACACTGGTAGTGGAGCTGGGGGAGGGGAGAGGGGAGAGAGCTACGGAGCCACCAGCCCCGCCACCTGGCCGTCCGGGCAGCGGGCTCTCCCGAAGCCTGCAAGCCGTATTTCCCAGACTCCCTTGCCCTCGGATCCGGCAGGAATTCCCCTGCGAGGGGCGCCCGCACAAGGCTGGGAGGCAGCAGGGCAAGGAGTGTTTGCTCCCGGGGGGACCTGCCGACATTACGAGGCTCAGATACCGGGTTTCGACGGCAGCTTCTAGCAGCTTCCTGAATATTTCTCATGTCAGGCCCTCAAGTACCTTCCTTGTGATCCCTGGACCCTAGAATTCCAGAAGGTGTCCTTCCTGGGCCTTCTCCCGCAGCTTTCTTTTTATTTATTTATTTATTTTAATGTTTATTTATTTTGAGAGAGAGACACAAGCATGAGCAGGAGAGGGACAGAGAGAGAGAGAGAGACTCACACAGAATCTGAAACAGGCTCCAGGCTCCGAGCTGTCAGCACAGAGCCCGATGTGGGGCTCGAACCCACAAACCACGAGATCATGACCTGAGCCGAAGGTGGATGCTCAACCGACTGAGCCACCCAGGTGCCCTGTACACCTTTCTAATATCGCTTGATGAAGATGGAGAGCATCTCCCATGGGGTCAGGGCGGACGGGCCCCTGCTGCCCCAGCAGTGCCCACGACCACAGTCCCTCCTGTTAGTTTCTCTTCCTTCCTGCTCAGCTCTTCCCTCCCTCACCCTGCATCCCGGGATCCCTGGGCCCGGCCTTTGTTTCTGCCTGGGGGAGGCCAGACGAAGACCTGCACCTACCCCTACGTCACAGAGCGGTAGCCACCGTGTCTTGGGCGTTCACAGTGAGCCAGGCGCTGGGGTCACAATGACCCTCTCTGTCTCCTTCCCAGAACTCCCATGATCCCGTGCAGCTGGCATTGATTTTACAAAGGGGGAAAGCAAAGATTGGCGTCAAACAACTTGCTCAAGGTCAGGAGGCAGGGCCTTGGCAGAATCTGGCTTCTTACCCAGCTCTCCGACTCCAAATCCTTGGGCTGGTCTCCTCCACCCTCGCGTCCAAGTCTAACCCTTCCATCGACTCATGTGACCTTGGCTGAGGCGTCCAGAACCTTTGAAACCTCAGACGGGGCTGCAGGATCTCGAAGCCTTTTTCCGGCATCACAGGCTACGGCCCAGTGACTCCAGGATGCAAACACCTTCCAAGCGCCCCTTCCCCGTGGGCTTGCGGGGAGCCAAGGAGCCCGTTCCGCCCGTGACGGCTCGGCCCGTGAGGATCACCTACACCTTGGCTGCCCCCATCCCTCCCGAGGGAGGTTGGAGCCGGAGTCTGGAAATCCACAATCCGAGCAGAAAGACAGAATGAGTCTGGGAAGAGAGCATGAGCTCGGCCGAGAGGCCCAGGAGCCTCTTAACGTTTGGCTCCCCTGCTCCGTGGGAGGGTGGGGGAGTGGGGGGAGTGGTTTATGCCTTCCTGCAGAGGGGCAGACTTTCAGCGTGCATAAATTAAGCGCCGTTTTACTATTTATTGCCGTGCAAAGGCTTAGGAGTGCTGTTTTATACGTCTCTGTTTGCACGGCCTTAGCATCATATAGGCTAAAATTAATTCCACCAGACGGGGCTGCTCACAGGCAGAGCCAAGAATTTCCTGGGAAGCACTCGGGTCTGGCATTGGCAGCGGCTGTATGCAGCGATAAAGCCCTTTCAGACAGTCTCACGCAGCCAGGGGTATCCAAGGGTATTGTATTCTTTGGCCCCTGAGGGCTATTTCTCCCTTTTCCAGAAAACTGGGTGTGGAGTGTGGGCTTGGAGTCAAGGCTGATCACAGATGGGAAACGGACCTGGCGTTCTCCCTCATCCCCCTGGATACTTGGATGGAAGAGTTTAGGTGCTGCCTGGCCAGCCCCTCCGTGCAGACACCAGACTCCTTTCTGCTCCGCGAGATGCGTTGTGTCGGTGCTTCGATTTGCAAAGAACTTTCCAATGCATCCCCTATGGGGCCTCCCTGAGAAGTGAGTAGCCGAGGAGGAGGAGGTACTATCACACCTACTCATGAAAGCAGTCAGGGTAAAGGCCAACCCTTCCCAAGCTGTTTGCTCTGTAGCGCCCCCTGGTGGAAGCAGTTTACGCCCCCGAACGCACTGTTTTGCACACTGGCTGGGAGAGAATGAAATGGCTGAAAGCAGAGAGAAGGAGACTGTCCCTGGGCGTCAAGGACGCGCCAGCCACCCTCCTCCCTGGAAATTTCACAACCCAGCAGCACTGCAACGCCTGCAGCTTGCCAAACATGTTGTGTTAATCTCGTGGCTTTGCATCGGCTCTTGCGTTTGTCTAGCGCTCCCGGAAACATGCCTCCTTGTCCCTCAGAATCCAGTTCAGGACGGGTTTCCTCCAGCGCACCCTCTCTGACCTCTGACGACTGCGTCACGCACTCAGCAAGCCTTACTGGGGAGACTTCAACACGAGGAAACAGAGCCCGATGTAGCACGACCTTAGTTTCCTGACGACCTTAGTTTCCTGGCTGCTGAGTAAAATCCCCCTCCCCCTCCCCCCTGCCTCTCCCCTCCTTTTGTGCAGAAGAGGAGGCTGACCCTGTCGCCCTACCTTCCAGCGGGGTTTGGCCGATGGGTGGCATCAGCAGGAGGCATCAGGGCAGGAGAGTGAGTCTGGGCATTGTTCCCCTGGTGTGTTCCCCGCGCGGGTTAGTAATCGTGTCTTTTGCTTTCTCTCTCCGATGTTTTGACCTCTGGGGCCTTGCTTACCCCGGAGGGAGTGCCCCTCCCAGGGCCAGCCACTTCCTACAGATGGGGGACAGTTCACTCACAAGCGCGCTTTCCAAGTTCAAACCCACCAATCCAGAGTCCACACCCTCCAGCCACCTGCCTTACGGGGTCCCCACACTCTGGGCCGCTCTCCACCTGTCCCGGGCACCAGAGAGCTGGGGGCAGCCCCTCTGTCTGCTGACTGTCCCCGGCGCTTCCCCACGGGGCATGACACGGCGTGTCCCCTCCTTTTGGGATGGGGAGTGTAAGAAACTACCCTCTCAATCAGCGGCGGTTCTCTGCAGGCTGTTGTCCTCACCCACACAATAGAACATGCGTGAAACTGCGGTGGCTGCAGGCAGGAGCCCCCCCGCCCCCCATGCTCCAGGGGCTGCCCCCAGGCCTGCAGGGTAGACGGACCCCCTCCCAGCTTCTGCACTGTCCCTGCTGCTCACCCAAGCCTGATCCACACCCGTACAGAGTCTTCGTACAGAGATCTTCCCAATTACATGACCTGAGAGCATCTGGGTTTGGCTGGGACCCCGCCGGGTACCTGGGGGCACAGACCTGTGAGCAGACCAGGTGAGGGTTTCCTGGCGGCCTAGGCAACCTTCATGAGAGCCCTGACCTGGCACTGCTGATGCAGGGCACGGGCCCCCGCAGGCCTGGGGGGGGGGGTCCCTGAGCCTGGGCCTCTCTTCCTCCTCCTGGAGGCTCCGAGCACAGGCAGGCGCCACCTTGTGGGCCCTGAGGCAAGAACGGCTAATACAGGGCGCCTGGGTGGCTCAGTCGGTTAAGCACTTAAATCTTTTTTTTTTTTTATAGATTACTTATGTTGAGAGACAGAGAGAGCAGAGGAGGGGCAGAGGGGGAGAGAGAATCCCAGGCAGGCTCCATGCTGTCAGCGCAGAGCCCGATGCAGGGCACCAACGGTGAGATCACGACCTGAGCCGAAACCAAGAGTTGGACACTTAACCGACTGAACCGCCCAGGAGGCCCAAGCAACTGCTTTTTCTTTTTTAATAAAAAAACTTTTTTTTAATGTTTAGTATTTACTTTTGAGAGAGAGAGAGAGAGAGAGAATCTGAAACAGGCTCCAGGCTCTGAGCTGTCATCAGAGCCTGATGCGGGGATTGAACCGTGAGATCCTGACCTGAGCCGAAGTCGGATGCTTTACCGACTGAGCCACTCAGGCGCCCCACGCATCTGACTCTTGATTTCAGCTCAGGTCACGATCTCACAGTTTGTGAGTTCGAGCCCCACGTCAGCCTCTGCACTGACAGTGTGAGCCTGTCTGGTATTCTCTCTCTTCCTTTCACCCTGCCCCTCCCCTGCTCTCTCTCTTAAAATAAGTAAGTGAACTTTAACAAAATGTAAACAAAAAGAACAGCAAAGACAACTCTCGGGCAGGAGGGCAACACCTTGGTGGCTGGAAGTCACAGGGGACACCCAGGTTTCCAATCTCATCGTCGGTGGTGGTGGCCAGAGCGGTGGGCTTGGGGGAGGGCGCAGGTGGATTATTTGGGGGGTGGTAGGTTGGAGGGCCCTGCGGTGTCCCTGTGGCCAGCGGGCCAGGGGAGCGGGCAGCCGAGGTGGGGGGGAGCCCCTCCGGTACTGCGCAGAGCGGGGCCGGAGTGGCCCTGAGGACTCGAGCCCACGTTTGGCAGCAGGAGCAGGAAGCCATGGCTGGGGGAGGGGAGGGAGGAGGGGCAGAGCCGCAGACGCTGAGTGGTGGGGCGAGAAGGGCCTTCGGATTTGCCCCCTGGGGCGTCCACCAAGCCGCAGGCGGGCAGGGGCGAGTCTGACGCGTGGCACGTGAGTGAGTCCCCCCCTGGGTCCACTCAGGACACACGTGCACACGCTGCGGTGTGTGTGAGGAGGGACAGGCATGGGAGCAGACAGCTGAAGGACGGCGCAAAGCTGAGTGCATGGAGGGGTGATAGGGAACAGCATTCCCAGCAGAGGGAACAGCATTCCCAGCAGAGGGAACCGCGCGGCCGACGCCGGACACAGGACATGGGTTCATTTATGTGGCTGGGAAAAGGCCGATTGACAGTAGGATTTGCCCTGGGCGCGTGCAGGGTGTGTGTATGTGTGTGTGTGTGTTTGGTGGCCCCTGATTCTTTCCTTCTTGTTGGCCGTCAGGTGCAGGTGTTGAGGTGATTGGGTCCCTGTGACCTGATACCTCGCTCCATCTGGCTGGGGAAAGCCTTTCTTGTCGATGATGTGCTCCCTGTTAGCCGCACACCCCACTTCCCTTCCCGTGTGTGCGCACCCACGTATGTGTCTTCTGACTTGCATGCTCCTACAGACGCGTGTTGCTGCTTGCTGGCTTCACTCAAAATGTCCTGGAAGAAGTGTTGGGTCTTTTTCCTTCCCTCTGCCCCCTTCCTTCTTCCCTTCCCCCTTGTTTCTCTCTTTCTCCTTCTCACTTTCTCTTCCCCTACACCTCCACCAGCCTCGTGTGTTGAGAATCAACGTGTTACTCTGGCACGGTGAACTCATCATTTCTTTTTTTTTTAATGTTTATTTATTTTTGAGAGAGACAGAGAGAGGGAGACTGAGCATGAGCGGGGGAGGGGCAGAGAAAAGGAGACACAGAATCTGAAGCAGCTCCAGGCTCCAAGCTGTCAGCACAGAGCCGGATGCGGGGCTCGAACCCACGAACCATGAGATCATGCCCTGAGATGAAGTCAGACGCTTCACTGACTGAGCCACCCAGGCGCCCCTGAGCTCATCGCTTCTGATTGCTGCATTGATTGCTGCATTGTGCCGAAGAATGTGGGCGCCCCACGTCTTCCCCTCTGTCCCCCAGGGATGGGCATCCAGGGGTCTTCTTCTCCTCTCCTGGGGGGTGGTAACTTGCAGAGAGTCCAATGAAGGAGGGAGGGAGGCAGGAAGCCAGGGGTCCCCAGGAATGGCAGGATGGGGAGGTGGCTTTCAGGACACGGGCGAAGGAGGCACAGAGTTTGTATGCCTGTGTGGCTTTCTCCAGGGAGAGGGTGAGTGGGTGGATCTGCCGGGGGTTGGATGGCCAGGACCCCAGTGCTGATGGGCGAGGATCAGATGTCAGTACCTTCTGGAACACCTGCCCGTTTGTTTCATCCCCAGAGATCCATCCACTGAGCAGGAAAGCTGACCTGAGAGCGGCCCCTTGACCACCTGGCATCCCTTCAACAGATACTCTTTTATTTGGTGGGCAGCAGACAGAAAATTTATTTTTCATTAATAAAAATCGCATGCCTCCCTATGTTCAACATAAGAGATTTATTATGTGCATTATTAGAGGCGATTTTCTCAAGCAGACAGCACCTCGGGGGACATATGAAAGAGTCTAAAACGTAGATAATAAAATAAAGCCCTCGTTTGGGGCAAGCAACACTGTATAATGCCTCTTTCTGCTTCTGAATCGCAGACGCTGGGCTTTGCAAGCCCGCGTGCCCTCTGCTCGGCTGGAGAGCGCTGATGCAGCCCGCAGAGCCCGGTCCAGAAATATGAGCAGAGGGGGGTCATCCCCGGGGAAAAACCTGGGCTTATTTCCACCCCAGGCAGCACCACGTTAGCAGGACGGGTTAGCAGCCCGCTCTGCGGGCTCTGGAAGGTGCTAACGAGAGCTGGGCTTCTGGTGTATGTCAGGCTGCTCTCCAGCCCTCGTTGATCGGTGCGCGTGGCTGGCCATGCTTCATGCGCCACCTGAGGTAGCGACTGCAGCCGTCACTTTACAGCGGGACAAGTAACAAGTAGTGGACACTAAGTTACCGGCTGAGAGTCAGCAGCTCCTGAGAGATGGGGCTGGGCTTTCCATGCGGTTGGCGCCCGAGCCCTGTTTCGCACCGGGCCTCACGGTGTATTAACCGCAGCTTTGATGCCCTCTACACTGATGCTTTCACCGCTGGGGTCCTGCTGACCCGGGGGGCACTGCCCCGCTCGGGCCGGCCGGTGCCTCCACGTAGCGGACAGCTCACTCATGAGCGCACTCTCCAGCCTCAGCCCAAGCAATCCGGGGCCCGCGGCCACCCCCTCCCCGTCCGGCGCTCACATTCTGGGCCACTGTCGCCCACTCTCCTTATCCCACCAGGGCCCGACGGGGGACAGCCCTGTGGCCCAGAGCCCCTGAAATGATTCGGATGAACCCATCCGAGCCTGCTCACCTTGCCCCCTGGCTCTTCCCGCTGCTGCATCCCGCCCCGTTTCCCCTGTTCCCGGCCGGCCCCGGCCTCTTTGGGAAGCCCGAGTGGCATGACACACCTCGAGTTTCTAGGGATCTGTTTGGGCTGGATGGCCCTGTCTCTGTCCGTGTGCTCGCCACACGTGAGTAAAACAGAGCCCGGTGCCCTTAAAATGCACGGATTCCCTGGGGCACCTGATGGCTCAGTCGCTTAAGAGTCTGACTTTTGGTTTTGGCTCAGGTCATGAGCTCGCAGTTTCATGAGTTCGAGCCCCACATCAGGCTCTGCGCTGGCAGAGTCAAGCCTGCTTGGGATTCTCTCTCTCCCCTCTCTCTCTGCCCCTCCCCTGCTCACACTCTCTCTGTCTCTCTCAAAATGCATGAACTAATTTAAAAAACAAATAAACGAATACCACATGGATTCCCTAACAATCAATAGCTCACTGGTGCCAGGTGCCCAGCTCCGGGGTGGCCTTTGTTAAGTACAATTAGATACAGTAACATGTCATCCCGGCCCAAGCATCATCCCATTTCACCCACAGCGAAACTGAACAGCAGTGAGGTTGAGTAATTTATCTGAGAGCAACAAAAAATCAGCAGCTGAGGGGGAACCGAGTCAACAGCCCTCAACTCCCTGAATCTCTGATGACCGAACAGGCGTGCATGTCCTCACGCCTGACTCAGTGCACCTGACTGACCCCTCTCTACACCCGCTGGGAAGATGCATTCCTCCAATCCCTCGTACTCCTTCTCTGCCACCCCCCCCCACGCCAGGGGGCGCTCCGGTGGTAGAGAAATTTCTAGAATGTGGTCCTCGCCCCCAAGGCTGTCCAGGCCCAGCGGCACAGGATGGGCCGAACAATGATCATGTTTTTTCACTCAGTTAATATTTTTTTAATGTTTATTTACTTTTGAGAGAGAGAGAGAGAGAGAGAGAGAGAGAGCGTGAGCAGGGGAGGGTCAGAGAGAGAGGGAGACACAGAATCCAAAGCAGCTCCAGGCTCCGAGCTGTCAGCACAGAGCCCGACACAGGGCTCGAACCCACAAACCGTGAGATCGTGACCTGAGCTGAAGCCGGACGCTTAACCGACTGAGCCACCCAGGCGCCCCTCACTCATTTTTTAAGTAAAATAATGTTATTTCCATTGAATAGAAAGCCCAGAATGACACAACCATCTCATACTTCAGAACGATTTTGCTCTCTCTGAAAGACAGATTCAACTGTCTCTCATTTATTTGTTCCTGACCATCCCGTTTACCACAAAATAAAGCTCAAACGTGGCCCTGACGATTTCACTGACAGGGGACCCAAAGTGGAGTTGATATGGGGATGCCAGCGCTCAGGGGCCTTGCAGCTGGAATAGGGAAAGCACACGCGGCCGGGTGACCCCCTCTCCCAACCCCTGGAAGGGAGGGAACATCACACAGTCCCCAGCTCAGGGCCACCAGAGACTTTGCCACCAGAACCTTCCATTTCCTCTCTTGCTGTGACAAGCTGTGACCTGGAAAGCAAAGCCACCAGCCCCCTTCCTCTCCCCAATGGCCTTCTGTCTTTCCTCCCTGGGTCTGAGATCGCATTTGATGTTGCCTTTCTCCCCCTTTGACATGCAGCCTCGAGGTCTGCTGGTTGGGGGCTGGGCCCGGCCGTTGCCTTCCGCTCGACAGATCTGGACAGAGGTCCCCAGGACGTGCCGTTATCCCGCTGGGTCCCACTTGCCAGCGGCAGGAGGGGTTATGAGCACCTCCACTTCACAGGCGTGGAAGCCGGGTCTCAGGGCTGTCACCCACCCCTGGGTGGCCGGGAGGGGCTCAGGCCCACGACACCTGACCGTGCTCCACACGTGAGCTGGCGATGGGTTCCGACTTCTTCCTGCCCCACTGCCCACAGTTAAAGGGCTCCTGCAAGTAAGGAGGGGCCCCTTCGTTACAAGGCCATCTGATCGGCCTTCTACATCGTCACAAAATACCAGAAACAACCCGAGTGTCCACCTGTGGGGGCTTGATTAGAAAGTGCTCTGTTACGGCCGCGCACGGACCCCTGTCTGCACAGAGCAGTGACCCATGGAGTCGTGGGGTGCAGTTACCCACTTAGAAAAGAACTCGCCAAGCCCAGTATGCATCACAATCCCATTTGTGTCCTTCGTGAAAGTGTATGCAGCTGTGTCTACGGGTAGGGACTCGGGTGACCTCAGTTTTCCTTGGGTTCATCGGGGACAGCCTCTATTTCAGAACAGAGCAAAAGCACTTTTGTTTGAAGCAATCTCTCCCTGGCTTCTCCCAAGTGTGTGTTCCCGGGCACGGAGATGGTCCCTGAAGAAGCAAGGTCTCTGGAATCAGGGAGCCGTCCCGGGGAGCCGGAGGTCTGATTGCTCCCCTCTTCTCTGGGGGGTGGGGTGGGGTGGGGAGGACGCAGAGCCCTGACGTGGTCCCTCAGGCTGGGGAGACATCCAGGGCACGGCCTCTGCAGCACAGGTTTATCTGCAAAATTTACAGCATGGTCTCCACGGACCCAGTTTGAAGGCTCTGTGGCTCTCCGCACACGAAGCAGCCGGCCCTGCGGCTGGGCGCGTAGTAAGTGCTCAATAAAAACCAGGTCAGGTTAATTGTAATCAAAGCTTTCCTGCACGATCTTGTAGTCCTTCTGTCCCCCTCCTCCTATCTTGTCACCTCTGTCCTTACCCCTGTGACCCCTCCTGGGTTTCACTTTCTGGGCAGGAAGGAAGCACTCCCCCGCTGCGAAGGCCCCAGGACGCCCCCCCCCCGTCTTCCCAGAGAGCTGCTTTCCGCCCCGTGTGACTCACCGAGACCCCAGAACTTCCCAGTGAAATAGATAACATTGTGCCCCTTTTACAGAAAAGGAAACTGAAGCCCCTTATCCGATGAGCTGCCCACTGGGGTTCATTTTGGGGGGTCTGTCTCCAGGGGTATGTCAGCTCTGGGGGTGAGGGCCGTGCCCCCAGCACTCTGAGCACAGGCGGGGTAGGCACCGATGGCCCGGGGCCGGCACCCAGTGTCCTGACGCCAGCTGAGAGCGGGAGACGCCAAGGTCAGGATGGTTGGACCTCGACATCGGGGTCTGATGCTCATGCTCAGGTGAAGGCGTCGCCCCCCTGCTCGGGGAGTAACTTCTCCAGGCGCGTTTTTCTCCTCCGTAACCAGGGATGACAATAGTCTCGGCACCACTGGCCATTGTCAAGGTCACGTGAAAAGATCAGAAGATTGGCCTGAGGTGGTCAGCAGGGGGGCCCGCGCCACAGGGGGCAGGGCAGGGCAGCAGCTCTGGACCCACCGGGAGGCTGTGTGACCCTGGCTCTGGGCAGGGCTCTGGGGTCGCACCCGGGATGATGCCCCTGCCCCCCTTTCTTCCCCGCCTGCTGTGGGAGGAAAGCGCGTGGGCTTGGGGGTCCTGCAGCCACTTCTTTTCTAGCCCCCGCAGACCATCAGCTGCCCCCTTTCTCACCAGGACCCATGAAAACCCAGCCGCATTTTTCCTTTGCTCTTGATGAACCAATAACCTTGTGAATTTGAAAATAAAATGTCTAACGGCCGCACAGCCAGCTAAGGCTGCGTGGCTTTGCAGACATTATAAAACATCAAATTAGATGGAAAATTGCCCGGGGTCCCTGTAAACGAAAATTACTCTTTTTATAGGGGGAAAAAATGACCCTTATAATAGCAACAAACAATTTGGGGCTCTTCCTTTTATGAGGCGGCTCACGTGGTTCATTCCACCGCCCTGGCCCCGGCCAATGCTTTTTACAACCTTTCACGTTGCACATTTTCACAGCACTGGAACATGAAAAATACGGCTCCGCCTGTGTCTTTCGTTTCCGTCCAGAGAGGACTTTGTTGCATCCCCCAACGCTTTAGCCTCCTGACTGGTGCTGGCTGGACCCAGGCTCCGTGTAGAGGCAGTGGGAAGAGCACTGGGTAGAGAATGAGATCAAGAAGTCTGCTGTGTGACTTCAGCCTGGTTGCTTAACCTCTCTGGGCCACACTTCCGTCCTTTGTGAAGGGAGGGGCTTGGGCGGGATCAGGGATACTCCGAGGGCCTGCACGGCGATGTCGATGAGTGGTGGCCACGCGGGTGATGGTCCCGCAAAGTCAAGCCAGGGCCTGGGCCACCCACTAATGCACACTTTCCAACGTCAAAGTTAATGCTATTTTTTTTCCGTTCCTAAAAATAATCAGGGGACAAGACGAGGAAGGGAAATCCTGCTCGGCCCAGCTCAGCTGCTCTCAGCCAGAGGACACTTTTGCCCCCCAGGGACACGTGGCAAGATCTGGAGACATTTTTGATTGTCACGACTGGGTGGTTCCCTGGTGATGCTCTTGGCACGGAGAGGGTGGAGGCCAGGGGTGTGGCCGAACATCCCACAATGCACAGGGGCTGGTCCCCAGCACAGCCCTGCCTCCCATGATGCGGAGCAGCGCCCGTGGGGTGCTGGGGTGCTGCGTGCCAGTCTGCCTGTCAGCGCCCGAGCGGGCCCCGACACTCCATGATGTGCGTGTGCGTGTGACCCTGTTGGAGGTGACAGAGCTGACGCCTGGCTGGGGGCGGGGGGTCACTTGCTGAGGACAAGCGAGGAAGCCCAGGGAGGGAGACGGAATGCCGGATTCGGGCTGCTTCTACCGAATCTTAGCTCCAGCCTCTCCTCACTCTTGGCAGAGTGAGGACACATTGCCTACATGGAAATAAGAATCTACCCTCCTGTTTCCCTCTTCATTTTTTCTGATTGAAAAAATCAGAAGTGGAGNGGCTCTGGTGGGCAGGTGTGAAGAAGTTGTACAAGCCTGTGCAAGGCCACCCTGCTCTCTGACCCTCTGTTTCCCCGGGACAATGAGCAGGTGGACACAGGCTGCCCCCCGCCCTGCGGCTCTAACAGTTCAGGACGTTTCATGACGCAGAGCAGGAATCCAGGCTCCGGGGGTGGACTCACTGGGTACTTCCCAGGTCCCAGTCAGGTCTGTCTTTTTTGGGTCATTTGAGTCACAGGTTTCTGGATCTGCAGTCCGGGAAGATTGCCTGAGGGAGGCTTGCCTTGCCCCACTTCAGATGCAGAAACGCCCCCTACTTTCTTCCTGAGAGTTGATGTCTTGTCTCTTCTTGACTACTCCAGGGAAGGGGGGCTCACCCCATGCCCAGATCAGTCGATTTCTCTTCTGGACAGCTCTGACTGGGGGATCGTCCTTCAGAACAAGGGGAACTCTGCCCCCTGCAACTTCTATTTCTGCCTCTTAATTCTATGTTGTGGCAGCAGCCAGAGCAAAGCTAATAACCACTCCAACCCCAAAATGGCAGTGAGGCACCGAGCCACAGAGAGCTCTTCTGTATTCTGTTCTGACTCTTCCCATTTTTGGGTTGAACATCTCCAGACCGTACATCTGATCCTCCTGGCAGCTGAAAATTTGGGTATGTACCGGAAGGTCCTTCCTCTGGGCTGGGGTGCATGCTGGGACATGTGCTCTAGCTATATCCAGTGGGAGTCACCTCCCTCATTCTGGCCACTCTACCCCTGTTAATGTGGCCCATGGTGGTGCCAGCATTCAAGGCAGTGCCATTCAATGCATTTACACTGATATTGGTGAAGCCCTCTGGATTATTTTCTAAGTGAGAGAATAAAACAGGTTTTCACGGACTTCAATCATATTAGCGGCCAACAATCCAAAAAGCTATGGTGAAATGTTGGTGAAGAAAGTCATCTGGAGACATGGGGTCCCCATCCAGATCCCCTTGCCTTAGGAGATCCAGGAATCACTACCAACCCCTCAACTGCCCCTCTACCAAATGATCCAGCCAGTTGCCTTCCTAAACTCTCCAGCGCCCCCTGCCACCTTCTGGGGGGAGGGTCATCTTGCTTCCAGTACTGTCCCCACCCCACCTGCCACATGGCATCCAGAGTGAACTTTCTAGAACACAAGTGTGGTCAGACGCCTCTTGTAATGTGGTTTACATACAATAAGACATGCATATACTTAGTCTTCGTCATATATGTACTTAGTCTTCATCCCTGTTTCTGGTGCAGGGCTCCTAAAACTCTTAATTTCTTAAACTACCAGAAGAGCAAAGGCATCTTTTGTTATGCTAATGAGGTGATGTTTAGAAGGACCCTAAGGATTGGGGCTGTTGCTGGTGGAAATAATTTGGGATTAGGAGGGTTGAGGGTTGGAACTTTCAGTCCCTCGACCCTACAGCCTGCAGGGGAGGGAGAGGGCTGCAGATCGAGTGCAGCGGCCGATGGTCAATGGTCTAATCAACCGTTCCACGAAACCTGCAAAAGGATGGGGTTCTGAGAGCTTCCACGTGGGCGAACACAGGGGGATTCTGGGAAAGGAACGTCCTGGAGGGAGCAGGGAAGCTCCCCGCCCCGCCCCTGCCTTTCCAGCGTGTCTCCTTCATCTGGCTGTTCTGAGTTCTACCCTTTTGTAATAAACCAGTAATCTCACAAGTAGATCCGGCCCTGTGTTCTGTGAGCTGTTCTAGTAAATTAACTGAACTCAAGGAGAAGGTCGTAGGAACCACTGATTTATGGCCAGGTGGTCAGGAGCGCTGGCGACAACCTGGACTTGCAATTGGCATTGGAACTGGGGACAGTCTCGTGGGACTGAGCCCTTACCCTGTGGGGTCTGACGCTATGTGCAGATGGTGTCGGAATTGAGTTGGATCGCAGGGCGCCCAGCTGGTGTTGAGTGCTGCTCGGGGATGTGCAGGGGAAAACCCACAAGTTGGCACCTCGTGTCAGATTTCAAACTCTCCCGTGCCCCCACCCACGAGATCTGTGCGGGTTTTTTTTTTTTTTTAAGTTTTTTTCTCTATTTGTTTTAAGTTTATTTATTTTGAGAGAGAGAGAGAGAGAGAATCCCAAGCTCAACATGGAATCCAATTCGGGGCTCGATCTCGCAAACTGTGAGATCATGACCTGAGCTGAAATCAAGAGTCACACAGTTCGCTGACTGAGCCACCCCAGAGCCCCAGGCCTGTTCTCTTTAATGCTGCCTTCGAAGCCCCTCACCAAGTGGCCTGACCACCCACCCTCCTTCTCCTTCTCTCGTTTGGGTTCCCTGGAACCCACCCTCTCTGCCCAGGCACCCCGGCACTACCTCTGTGCACCTGAACTTTCCCTTCTGTGGCTTCTGAACTTGGCGCTCCCTCACCTGATTCCTGCACTTCACCTGATTTGCAAACCTACTTCCTGTGTCTGTCACCTCCTCTCAGGAGCCCTCCTGACATCAGAGCACCAAGACAGGAGCCCAGGTGCCCCACAGGGGTCAGAACACCCCTCTCTCTGAGTCCTGTCACTTTCTACACTACAAGCAACACTACCGGGAGCTCACACTTGCCCAGCTCGGGACTGGCTAATTTTATGCTCGGCAAAACCCTGATCACTCCTTTGTTTATTTATTCGCCAAATATTTATAGAATGCCTGCAGTGAGTTCATGTTGCAAAAGATCTTGGGGACACAGCAGGGAGCAAAGCAGACAAAAATCCCCGGTCTATGTGGGGCTGACCCTCTCGTGGGGGCGCAGACATTCAATGAAGTGAGTCTGTGAAATACCCACCACGACGGCGGGAGGTGTGGCGGAGCAGACACAAATCCAGACAGGGAGCCGGGGTGCGGGGACGCGTCCCACGGGGTGTGCCGATGAGTCCCAACATGAAGCTGAGGGGCGGCGTGATGGCACAGAGTGCCCAGGATGGGGACCCGAGCCACACGGCCAGAGCAGAGTGGGAGCTGGGAGAGAGGTGAGCGAGGAGGAGCTCCCAGACGGGGTAGCCCAGATCTTGTAGGATTTTGGGGGCCGTGGAGGGGACTTTGGCTTTTACTCTGAGTGGCATGAAAAATCACTGGAAGACAGTGACACAGCGCTGAAGGGATCAGACTGCCTGTCTGGCTGCTGTGTCCGGGAGGGGCAGGTGCAGAGCTGGGGGAGAGGGTTGGGGTACAAGCGAGGGACCAGAGAGGCATGTTAGTGTCTCGGTGTAGGGGGGCAGTGGGATGGTGACAAGAGACTGTATTCAGGATCTAGGTAGTTATGGCTGCGGCCTGCACTTAGGAGAGGTTTTTTTTTAAGCCCAATTTTAATGATGAAGAAAAGGAGACGGAGACGTTAAGAAATGTGCCCAAGGTCAAACAGCTAAAGGTGCTCACGCCTGGTGCCCAGAGAGCCTGCACATCCGTCCCGTCAGGCATGGGATTCCTGAGGGGGGTGGGCTGTCTGACCCAATGCTGTGTCCCACCCTGCGCACACAGGGTCCCACAGGCGCAGCAGGAACTCGGCCCCTTTAACTGGATTTTTTTGCACCTCTCCCGCGGCCACGGTTCATTCTGCACGGCGGCCACTAGAGGGCAGCAGTGCTCTTCCCTTCCCACAACGTTTCCAGGCGCGGCTTGGACAGCAGTCCACCCAGTCCGGTCCCCACGTCAATGTTGGGAGGTGGCGACCCAACTGATGACCACTTCCTTTGTCCAAGCCAGAGGCAAGCAACACACTTGAGGGCCCCAAAGGAGATTGGCTGGACCAGTGAGACCTGCATCAGGGTCCCTCCCCCCCCCCACTGCCCCTCATCCTCTATCTGAGAAAGTGATGCCAAAGTGTGCCCAGGTCACCTGGGGATCGATACCAGAATGACTGCCCGGTTCTCCTCACCTTCTCCGGCCCTTCTCCAGGTGACCCCGCCCCGTGCGTGGCCCCAGGAGCTCCCGTCAGCCTGACCCTGGGATGCATGGTTTGGGGGCCGCGCAGCCGTGCACGGTCACATCAGTGTCCTGAGGAGGTCCCTGCGGCTGTGGGTGGGGCTCCGGCTGGAGGGGCCAGCCAGGGAGGCGGCCAGCGGGGCAGCCTGCTGGCCAGGCGATGCTCTATGTTATCGTCCACAGACGGGAGCCGGCAAACAACACTGCTTCTCCCTTCAGTTACTGGCGGCGCTGATGAGTGGATTGACTTGTAAGCACGTGCATACCACTGCAACTTGACCTTTGAGAGCCCTCCATCGCTCTAGAAAGGCGCCCAGAAAGGTCACCTTGATGCCTGCTTCCCAAATCCCCACATAAATATTTGCTCGGCCAGCCGAGAACCTTGTTTCCATGTGTACATCTGTCTATAATTAATTACGTCGGGCACAGCCTGCCCTGGGCAGCCCGGCCCCAGGCCGCCTCCGGGGCTCTGGCTTTCCTGCTGTGGTCAGCACGTCCAGGCAAAGCTTCTGGCCTTTTCCGGGCAGCGTCCGCTCTCCCAGACTCATTTCGGCAGGCGATGGCCCTGCTCTCCGGCCTCACCTCCCTGCTTCCTCCAAGCAGCTTGGTAAAGGCAGTGGCCGATTACAGATGGCGCTCTGGGTGCCGGCCTCTTTTCCGGCGGCTCCCCATGCGATCACTCATTCACATGACTCTCGGCACAACCCGATTCAGTAGGGATTATTTTGGACCCCATTTGACAGATGTGGAGACTGAGGCCAAGATATGCTCGTAAGGGAAAAAATTAAGGTGTGAACCCAGGATTCTGGCTCAAGAGGGTATCTTCTTAACCTGTGTGTGGCACTTGGTCCTGCACGAAGCCATCTGATAATGTTCTGGGGGTCGTGGGGTGAGGGGCTGGGTCCTGCGGACGCCTCTGGCTGCTCTCACCCCCCCCCCACACCCTTCCAGATCGCTTCTTTGTCTGGTCCCTGCAACGACTCTCAGCTTCCTTCCTAGACTGTCTGCTCTAGGGGTCTTCCCGATCTCAGGGCCCCTTGCTGATGAGGAAATTCTAGTTGCACCCAGAGTTCAGCCGCCGTGGGAAGAAGAAACCTCTTCTGCACTGCTCTGCTCCAGCCCGCGGGGGGCGGGGGGGTGCTTCCCCAAAGCTGTCACCTGCCTCCCTGCCCTGCTGTCCCTGGGTGATCCCGAGCAGTCTGTGGGTTCATCCTATTTACTCTTCCCCAGGAGGTGGAGCTGACAGCAGCTGGGGGCAGGGGGAGGGCTTGGCGAAGCGCCTCCAGCCCCCCTCTGCCCCACCCCAGCCCAGGAGTGTTCCTGTGTAACCATTTCTCTTCCTGAACAGGAGCCACAAAAGAACTGTATTGTAAACGGCATCTGACAACCAGGGTGTGACCACGATGCCTCGGCTTGAGGGCCCAGAAGTGCAGGTGGGAAGGGCTTCCTCTGACCTCCACCCCCGAGGGCACAGGGGATGGGGGGCTCCAGGGCTGAGGGGGCGGGGAGAGGCCTTCTGCCGCCATCCCTCGGCTGTGCCCACGCCCTGAAGGGGACCCTTGTTCCCGGGTTTCCGAGGCTGCGAGGCCCATAGGCCGGAAGGGAGAGCTCATTGCGGCGGGCGGCTCCGGAGGCCAGCGACGGTCAGGAGCACCGCGTCCCCGGTGGCTGTGACCCGGGCGGTGACGACCCCCCAGCAAAGGGCTTTCTGTTTGCCCTCGAGGCCCTGTGGTTCCCGATCAGTGTTCCAGCATCAAAAGCACACATCGGGTCGCTGTGTCTGACTAACCTCACAGTCATGACTCCTTAACTTTGGAGCAAAGGTTGGACTCCTCGCTTTGGAGCAAAACGACGGTGTTCATTTCTTGGAATCCGTTGCAGCAGCGTGTGAACTCGCCGGATCATTTCAGGACCTTCCGTGTGAAACCGAGCAAAGGAGAAGGAGGTTTGCGAGGGACAAAGCACAGGTGGGAAGTTGAGGGGGCGAAGTCTTGGAGACCCAGGGTACATAGGGAGGGGGCGGGGGGCGGGGGTCCCCGGAACTGGCCTGAGACGGCGGGTTCACGAGCGGAGGGGTGACTCCGCCCGGTGGGAACATCCTCCCAGCAGGTGACGGAAGACGCCCAGTGAAGGGAACACACAGAAGGGAAATGGGGGTAACAGGGGGTGCACAGGGCCAGGGGACGTTTGTTGGAATGCCACACCAGCAAGGCTGTCAGCAACCTCGTTTCTGGGCCAGACCTTTTCCTTTTCTCGGGGAGCAGATAGGAGGGCCAGGCCGTGGCGCTGTAGGGATGTCACATAATGTCCCCCTGTCTTCTGTACCTGGAGGGGATCCGCATGCAGACCCTGGGGACGCTGACACCTGCCCTCCCCCCGTCCCCACTGGCCAGCAGCTGAGGTTGGGGGAGGGGTACTCAGGCTTTGCAGATTCTGCACCTGAGCAGCTCCACGGCCCCAGCCAGTCTCTTCTCTGAGCCTTGTGAGCAAATGTCTCAGCTTCCGCCTTGCTGGGCACCGTGCAAGCCCCCAAAAGTCCCCCCTTCCAAAGAATACTGGGCTAGGGGTCTGGAGCCCTCGGTTTGAGTTCCAGTCTTGACACTTCTTGGCTGGGTTACTCTCGGGAAATTACCGAACTTCTCTGAGTATCGCTTTGTCGGCAAAGCTCTCTCTGGCTCTGTGTTAAATCTGAAAGTTCAGCTCTTCTCTTTGTGGGGGAGAAAAGGTACTGTAATGTTAGAAAGTAGGGAAAAGGTAATAACTGAATAATTGTGACATCATTTGCTGGAGGGTGGTTTCAGTCATTCCGATGAATAAGGTGGTTATTTTAGTCTTGCTTTTTTTTTAAAAAATTTTTAAATGTTTATTTATTTTTGAGAGAGACAGAGACAGAGCATGAGCAGGGGAGGGGCAGAGAGAGAGGGAGACACAGAATCCGAAACAGACTCCAGGCTCTGAGCTGTCAGCACAGAGCCCGACATGGGGCTTGAACCCACGAACTGTGAGATCATGACCTGAGCCAAGGTTGGATGCTTAATAGGCTGAGCCACCCAGGCGCCCCTATTTTAGCGTTTTAAATCCCAGAGTATTTGAAACACATTGGAAATAGAGAGAATGATCAGCACTGTGGACCCACAACCCAGATGCAGTAAATGTTAACATTTTGTCAGGCACTCAAGTTTTTTTTTTAAATTTACTATTTCTAGGAGAGAGAGAGAGACAGCGTGAGCAGGGGAGGGTCAGAGAGAGAGGGAGTCACAGACTCTGAAACAGGCTCCAGGCTCTGAGCTGGCAGTCAGCACAGAGCCCGACGCGGGGCTCGAACCCACAAACCTCGAGATCATGACCTAAGCGAAAGTCGGACGCTTAACCGACTAAGCCACCCAGGCGCCCCAGGCACTCAAGTTTTTAAAATATCAAATGTTAGCGGGGAACCTGCGTGGCTCAGTTGGTTGAGCGTCCGACTTTGGCTCATGATCTCGCGGTTTGTGAGTTCCAGTCCCACGTCGGGCTCGCTGCTGCCAGCGCAGAGCCCGCTTCAGACCCTCTGTCCCCCTCTCTCTGCCCCTCCCCAGTTTGTACTCTTTCAAAAATACATAAACAAACAAACAACAAATCAAATGTTACTGATGATGTTGAAATCCTGTTTCCCTCCCAGGGCTTTTCCTCTTCCCTCCTCTCCGGAAGCAACCGTTTTCACGGATGTGATGGATTTCCAGTCTGTCTTCTTATGCTTCTGAGAAGTTGTGAGAATCTCAAAAATACACAAATACCCTAAGGGAGGCTTACTTCCATTCCCTGTTTTCTTATTAGGCAGTAGTTTTTTCAATCAATGCATGACGAGTCATGGGCATCTGATTCATCACTTTTCCTGGAGTGTAATGTTTCGTCGAATGAAAACGTCAGAACTTACTGTATTTTTTTTTCCGAGAAGACTGTCTGGATGTTTCTCTTTCTCTTTTCCACCATAGCCTATAACGAGGCAGTAATGAACATCCTTGCTTCATCTCCTTGTGAGAGCTCTCCTGACATACTCGCCCAGAAATGGAATAGCTTTACCAGTTATTATGAAATTGCTCTCTAAAACCATTGTATCAGCATACAGGTCCCCAGGCAGGGCAGGAAGAATTCCTGCTACTTCTTAGCCGCGCCAACGGCTGGTATTACGATACTTCATCTTTTTCCTGTTGTGTGGGTATAACACTGTACCACACCGTAGTCTGAATGTGTCTTTCTAGTTGGTAGACATGCTCAGATCCTTCCATAAACTGAAACAGCCATTGTGATGTTCTCTTCCTGATCACGCGGTACGAGTTCTGTCCGCTTCTCTCTCGCTTTGTTATCTATATACAGGCAATGGGGGAGGAATCGTTTTTCATTTAGTACAGTACGCTTCCCATCTACGGGGGTTTATTGTAGCTTTGTTTCCTGTGTCTGTTAAAGCCTTACACCGTGTTCATTCATGTTTTTCTTGATCGGAGGCACTCTTTGGGTCTCGTTTAAGAATTCTTTCCTTATGCTCATAACACAAAGACGTTCTGCCACAAATACTGTCTCAGTATTTGAGAATATTGCTTTATTTATGAAGTCTGTCAACGCAAGTTTGCTTTTGAGGATGGTATAAGGAAGGGATCAAATTTCCATTTTTTTCTAAGTGGATAGCCAGTCATTCTGGAATCTTTGATTCTGTTGTCTGTTACTTTTCCACTGGTTTGTTGTGGGTTCTCAGTAGTTTACTCTGTTCTGTTTCCCCGGTTATTTATTTATTTTTGTTTCTATGTCAGTACCCCAGCACGTTAATTTCTATGACTTCCTAACAAGTCTTGATACCTGCTAGAGAAATTCCTCTGCCCCTCCATTCTTCTTTTTCAAAATTTATTGACCTTTTGNTGACAAAGCAGGAAAGAGTATCCAATGGAAAAAAGACAGCCTCTTTAACAGACGGTGCTGGGAGAACTGGACAGCAACGCGCAGAAGGGTGAAACTAGATCATTTTCTCACACCACACACAAAAATAAACTCAAAATGGATAAAGGACCTGAATGTGAGACAGGAAACCATCAAAACCCTAGAGGAGAAAGCAGGAAACAACCTCCCTGACCTCCACTAGAGCTGCATTTTAGGAACTTGACTGTAAACGTTTGAGAAATGTATACCCAACAGGGATGACTGAGGACTTGACCGTTTTCTGCATAATTGTGCTCAATTTTTCTATTTTTTCCTTCTCCTCCAGTACTTAATCAATTTCAGGGCAGTCCCTTCCTCTTTCCTGTGATCTGCACACCAGACCTGACCATCTACAGACCTGAATGTTCTACAAGTGCAGGGGGCATTTTCACATTATTAGCACTTTTGCAAATCAGGTAGGCTTAAGCTACGAGGATTTTCGCCTCATAATTCTGTTGGTTTAAATGACCCCTGGGTGTGAAGGCGTGGGGCTGGCGTCAGCGGGCTAAGGGCTCTGGGACAGCTGAAACCCATGACTAAGCTTTTCGGTGTTCTCAGGAAGAAGACATAAGGGTTTCGTTCAGGTCTTTCTGCTCCTGGCTGAGGTCCAGACAGTCATGTTTTATGAAGAGCTCAGTCAGAGCCCCGTGAGAACAAACACCTGTACGATATGGGTTAGTGCGTGTCTGTGTGTGTGACAGAGTTACCAAGAGTTTTCTTAAAAATTTTTAATGGTTATTTATTCATGAGAGAGAGAGAGAGAGTGTGAGCAGGGGAGGGTCAGAGAGAGGGAGACACAGAGTCGGAAGCAGGTTCCACGCTCTGAGCTGTCAGCACAGAGCCCGACGCGGGGCGTGAACCCACAAACCATGAAATCATGACCTGAGCCGAAGTTGGACGCTTAACTGACTGAGCCACCCAGATGTCCCAAGAGTTACCGAGATTTTGATGTTGACCAAATCAATAAGAATTGATCAATAAGATTTGGCCATTGGCATCTGAGGCTCTAAGCATAGGAACGTGTCCGTCACCAAGACAGAATGGACCCCGACCACTTGGAATCACAAGATCTCAGCCTCCCTTGGCCTTCCCAGGGGCCGTATCCAGTGTCCAGAAACATCCAAACTATAGTTATGGAACATCTACGAAGTGTGCATCCCGGTGCTAGATGCAGGGGACAAAATGTGACCCAGAATAGCATGGTCCTTGCCTTCCTGGAGCTTATGCTGTAAGTGGGTGATACCCAGCAGGTATGGAGGCAAACCAGTGAGCCCGGGATAGAGTCCCGAGGTGCCCCAGGGTGCTCTAGGAGACTAATGGCAGAGGGGGTGGGGCGTAAGCAGGGCTTGGCAGACCCAGGTAAGAGGTACAACTTTCCTTCGGAGGGGGAAGTGTTAAAAAGAAAACCACAGGCCCAAAATAGCATTACTTGGGCCAGGCCAAGTCAAAACCGGAGCTTAATACCTAACTTAATTGCCTATCACCCTCCCCCGGAAATATGGGTCTTTACCTGTCAGTCAGGAATTTTCTGTTAAGCACGGTGAGGTAATCCATCACACAGACCTTCTCCATCCCCCAAAGAAAGAGGAGGCAGGATCACCGGCGTGGCGCAGTCAGTTAAGTGTCTGACTTTGGCTCAAGTCATGATCTCACGGTTCGTGGGTTCGAGCCCCTGCACCGGGCTCTGTGCTGACAGCTTGGAGCCTGGAGCTGCTTCGGATTCTGTGTCTCCCTCTCTCTCTGCCCCTCCCCTGGCCACTCTGTCTTTCTCTCTCAAAAATAAATTAACATTTAACAAAATTTCTTATTTAAAAAGAATAAAATTACTCTGTTGAATTTTGTTTTTTTCACAGAAGCCGTAGGACACTTTTCAACAGGGGAAGCACACAATCTAATTGATGTTTCAGGCAGACTATTCTGGCCGCTGTGTGGCGGTGAGATGGGACGAGCAAGACGGAAAGCTGGGAGCCCCCGAGGAGGCAAGTGAGGTCAGTGCTCCAGGCAGGGCTCTGATGACCTTGGCTCAGGGCATCGGCAACAACGATGGAGACGAGAGCACAAGTTCACTGGACATAGTCAGGCTTCTCCAGTATATTTGTTTTTTTTTTTAAATGTTTATTTATTTTTGATAGAGAGAGAGCAAGCAGGGGAGGGGCAGAGAGAGAGAAGAGGGAGACACAGAATCAGAAGCAGGGTTCAGGCTCTAAGCTGTCAGCCCAGAGCCCGACGTGGGGCTTGAACTCACGGAATGTGAGAGCATGACCTGAACTGAAGTCAGACGCTTAACTGACTGAGCCCCCCAGGCGCCCCATGGATGCTTTCATGAGACTGGCTCTGTGGACGTGGTGGTGAGGAGTCAGACGGCGATGTTTAAGGAATGAACTGGAGGTGAGGAAGCGGGATTTGATCCCAAGGGCAGTGGGGAGCCCCTGAAGAAACGTTAGGAGGTGAGTTGCCTGCTCAGATTTGCTTGTTCAGATAGTGCAAGGACAATGGGGCTGCGGGGACATTAAATAGTAGGTGAACGTGCAGAATCAGAGGGTACATCGACTGGCAATAAGAAGCGCTCCACAGTTTGCACGGGAACCAAACCCCCTAAGATGTGACGGTCGTCGAGATCAGGATGAAGGCGAGAATAATACTAATAACGGCTACGTTCCTGAGTATTGCTAGTGTCAGGACTGCGCTCAGCAATGTGCATGGCTTACGTTCCTGAGGACTCAGCACTGTTTTCTGGGGCGGGCACTCTTAATGGTTTCCAGCTGAGGCTGGGACAGTGAGGGCAAATTGAAAGACCGCAAGTCATTCACTCAAGGCCACACAGGTAGAGGGGAGGTGAGGCCAGAGAGACAACGGAGGGGGTGGGGGCAGCTGACGAAGGGTCCCCGTGACCCTTGTCAGGACTTTGACTTTTACTCCGAGTGAAATGGGGAGTCTGTGAGGGGCCCTGAGCAGAAGACGGATGTAAGGCTGCTTGCATTTTATTAAAAAAATTTTTTTTTTACATTTATTTATTTGTGAGAGACAGAGTGAGACAGAGCACAAGTGGGGTTGGGTCAGAGAAAGAGGGAGACAGAATCTGAAGCAGACTCCAGGCTCTGAGCTGTCGGCACAGAGCCCGAGGTGGGGCTTGAACTCCCAAACCGTGAGGTAATGACCTGAGCTGAAGTCAGACACAACTGACTGAGACACCCAGGCACCCCAGAAGCTCATTAGTCCTTAAGCAGCTACTGTATTTGCTTTCTTTTTAAGTTTATTTTTGAGAGAGAGAAACAGCAAGTGGGGGAGGGGCAGAGAGAGGTAGAGAGAGAGAATCCCAAGCAGGCTCCACACTGTCAGCACAGAGCCTGATGCGGAGCTCAAACTCATGAACCATGAGATCATGACCCGAGCCAAAGTCAGATGATTAACCAACTGAGCCACTCAGCTGCCCCTGTATTTGCTTTTGATGCTATTAGAGCTAATTAGAAGTAAGTAGAAACCTTACTAGGGGCCAGATATTATAAGTGCTTTGAAAGCATGAATTTGCATCATCCCCTAAACAAACCTATGGAGGCTTAATTAATGTCATTCCCATTTCACAGATGGGAAAACCGAGGCACAATGAGGCTAATAAACTGCCTACTGATACACAGCCAGCACAGGAGTGGCTCTGCTTTGTTTCCCCAGGTGAGTGAAGTCAGTTGAAGAAGCAGAACACAAGCTCTGTCGACCAAGATGTGGAGGCTGTAAAGCAACCGGAAAATTTTATCTGGGGTTTTCGGGGTTGCTATCCAGGAGGCAGAGTGAACAGACACCCAGAGTGTGCTGCCGCGAGGGGGAAGGGCAGGCTTATGAAGGCAATATCCACAAGGTTACATAAGTTGTTTTGAAAGAATTATAATTGGTGCTGGCAGACTTTGACCTGACCATCTAACACACCCCTCACTATTTGGCTAGCAGGCATCCAAAGGAGGGGGTGTGTTCCAGGAGGTGTGGAGGTTGCGAGGAACCAAAGTCAAAAGTTCGTGGTGTTCTGAGAATTTAAGCAGGAGAGGTACATACGCCCTGCTTCCTCAATATCCTCCCGACTCCCACCCGACTCTGCTTTGAGGGACTCTGAGCCACGCTTCCTCCATGCTGAACCTTCTTTCATAGCTGTAACCATTAACAGGTCCATGAGGGAAAAATCCCTTCTGATGGGGACGCCTCAGGGCAAAGGACCGGTGACGGCCAGGCTCTGACCGGAGACCCACAGAGCCCATAATGGGTGAGACCCTTCAGAGGTCTGAGTCCTGAGCAAAGGCTGCACGCCGTGTGCTTAGAAGGTTCTGAGCTGATGTTGAGGTGGTAGGGAGGAATGGAGAAGTCAAGAGATGCAGAGAAGGTAGGGTTGACCAGTTGGCTCTGGAGAAAGAGGGAGAAGGATGGTGCCCTGACATCTGGCTTGGCGATGGGCTGGCACACAGCGGGAGTAACAGTGTCCTTGGTTTGCTATTTTTGAAATCCAAAGCAAAAGGATCCCTTCTGGAATTGATAACTCCTAACCACTGGGATCCAGCCTCTCCACCTTGAAAGGAATTCTCCTTAAGTGACCTTGGTTATACAACTGGTGTGGGATAGACATCCTGCCGAGGTGTCTTACCTCCTGTCTTCCCCAGCCATACACATCGTTGTCGGGGCCATCTGGCTCCACCCAAATTCTTCTTGCCTTTCGCTGTGCTACGTCTTCTTTCTGCGTAACAAGCTCGCAGTCATATTTCAAGAGCCTGTTTGCATTCTGAACTCTGCAGAAACCTTTCTGCCCCGTCTCAGGCAGAATTATTTATTCCTTTCTCTGCTGTCTTCCTAGGTTTTGCAAATGTCTCCTCTGCTCATCGAAGAGGAAGAATTCTTTACTTATCCTCTCAACATTTGCTGAGTTTATAATAAGCACTCGGTC
Source organism: Crocuta crocuta (assembly GCF_008692635.1). NCBI lineage: Eukaryota > Metazoa > Chordata > Mammalia > Carnivora > Hyaenidae > Crocuta > Crocuta crocuta. Next base: position 5,582,628 of record NW_027551568.1, on the reverse strand, counting down.
AATATTGAAGACATGAACACACAAATGAATGTATGAAATGTGTAAATTAGTCCTTGTCTTCAATGGCTTATTTTGCTACGTAGAAACAGCACAGGGTCAGCAAAGCCATGAAACGAAGGCTCCTCGCACTTGGCTATTTATCTGGAGTCCCTCCATCACTACTTGCTGGCTGTCAGGGGAAATCCCATCACCTTTGAAACTGAGCGTGTTTCCTCCACTGTAAAAACAGATGGATAACACCTACCCAGGGGCAACTTCATTGTGAGGGTCACCTGGTAAGCGTGTGCTGTGTGCATCATGACTCGATATTTGGTGTCTGTGAGGAAGTGGTAGATGGTGGCGGTGGTGACCGGGAGTTAGTTGCATGATTTTCTTCTGTGAGGGGGTTATCCCTTAAAAGAATGGTTATTGTAGGTTGAAATTTTTCTCTTGAAAAGATGTGTGGAAGCCCTAATACCTCAAATGTGTGACTGTGACCTTATTTGGAAATAGGGTCTCACAGATATTATCAAGTTAAGATGAGGTTCTCCCTTGTGGTGGCCTCTGATCCAATAATTGCTGTCCTTGTAAGAAAGTGGGTTTTGTTTCTTTTGTTTTGTTTCTTCAGCTTTTTCGAGGTGTAACTGACAAATAAAACTGTATGTATTCAAAATATATAATAATGGAGGGGCGCCTGGGTGGCTCAGTCAATTGAGCATCTCACTTTTTTTCTTTTTAATTTTTTATTTATTTCTAGGAGAGAGAGAGAGAGACAGCATGAGCAGGGGAGGGTCAGAGAGAGAGGGAGTCACAGACTGAAATAGGCTCCAGGCCCTGAGCTGGCAGTCAGCACAGAGCCCGACGCGGGGCTCGAACCCACGAACCGCGAGATCATGACCTAAGCGAAAGTCGGACGCTTAACCGACTAAGCCACCCAGGCGCCCCTAGCATCTCACTCTTGATTTTGGCTCAGGTCATGATCTCAGGGGAGATTGAGTCCCGCTCAGCATGGAGCCTGCTTGGGATTCTCTCTCTCCCTCTGCTCCTCTCCCCTGTTCTCTCTCTCACTCTCTTTCAAATAAATAAATAGAGCGAAAAATCCCTGCATTGTTCAAGTCCTGTTGCTAGTGCTCTGTGCCATTACTCAGACTTCTTGTCTAAATAAAAATAAAATAAAAATAAAGTGTATAATATGGTGATTTGATATCTGTTATACTTTGTAACTATTTACCACAATCCAGTTAATTAACATCCATCACCTGACAGAATTACTTTGTGTGTGGGGGGGGGGAGGAGAACAGTTACATCCTACTCTTAGCGATGTTCAAGTATGCAATATTGTATTATTAACTAGCATCACCATGCATTAGATTCCCCAGAGCTTATTCATCTTATAACTGAAGCCTTGTACCAACATCTCCCCCATCTACCCCCTAGCCCCAGGGCCTGGTAACTACCATTCTACTCTACCTATGAATTCAAGCTTCTCTCCCATCCCACCCCCACCAAAGTCCACATATAAGTGAGATCACACAGTATTTATCCTTCTCTATCTGGTTAATTTCTCTCAGCATAATGCCCTCAAGGTCTACCCATGTTGGGACAAATGGAAAGATTCTTTCTTTCTCATAGCTGGATTATATTTCATTGTGTGTGTGTGTGTGTGTGTGTCTGTGTGTGTTTGTGTGTGTACATATGCATACACATATACATTGTATACATACACCACATTTTTTATGCATTCATCCGTGGATGGACACTTAGGTTGTTTCCATATCTTGGCTATGGTGAATATGCTGTAATGAACATGGCCGTACAAATACCTCATTTTGTTTCTTTCAGCTATATACATATCCTGGGATTGCTGGGTCATCTGGTCTATTTTTAATTTTTTTTTAATGTTTTATTTATTTCTAGGAGAGAGAGAGAGAGACAGTATGAGCAGGGGAGGGTCAGAGAGAGAGGGAGTCACAGACCGAAACAGGCTCCAGGCTCTGAGCTGGCAGTCAGCACAGAGCCCGACGCGGGGCTCGAACCTATGAACTGCGAGATCATGACCTAAGCGAAAGTCAGACGCTTAACCGACTAAGCCACCCAGGCGCCCCTATTTTTAATTTTTTAAGGAGCCTCCATATTTTCTTCCATAATGGCTGCACCAATTTACACTCCCACCAACAGTGTACAAGGTTCCGTTTTCTCTACATCTTCACCAATCCTTCCCCAGTGTCTTTTTGAGAAAAGCCATCCTAAGAGGTAGGAGGTGACGTCTCCTTTTTGGTTTTGAGTCGAATTTCCCTGAAGACTAGTGACACTGAGCATATTTCCAAGTACCTTTTGGCCATATTACGTCTCCTTTGATTTTTTTTAATGTTTTATTTATTTCTAGGAGAGAGAGAGAGAGACAGCATGAGCAGGGGAGGGTCGGAGAGAGAGGGAGTCACAGACTGAAACAGGCTCCGGGCTCCGAGCTGGCAGTCAGCACAGAGCCCGACGCGGGGCTCGAACCCACAAACCGCGAGATCATGACCTAAGCGAAAGTCGGACGCTTAACCGACTAAGCCACCCAGGTGCCCCATATTACGTCTCCTTTGGAAACGTGTCTATTCAGGCTCCTTGTCCGTTTTTAAAATTGGATTACTTGGGGCGCCTGGGGGGCTCAGTCGGTTAAGCGTCCAACTTTGGCTCAGGTCATGATCTTGCGGTTTGTGGATTCGAGCCCCGCATCAGGTTCTGTGCTGACAGCTCAGAGCCTGGATCCTGCTTCAGATTCTGTCTCCCTCTCTTTCAGCCTCTCCCTCACTTGTGCTCTGTCTCCGTCCCAAAAATAAACTATTAAAAAATTTTTAATTGGATTACTTGTTTGTGCTTTTTGTGCATTTCAGTTACAGAAGTTCCTTACTTACTTTGAATATTAACCCCTTATCAGATCTATGGCTTGCAAATATCTTCTCCCATTCCATAATTGCCTTTCATTTTGTTGATGGTTTCCAGGGCTGTGCAGAAGTTTTTAGTCTCAAGTAACCTCACGTGTTGTTTTTTTTTTTTTGCTTGTGCAGCAATCTAGGACCCAGTGATCTGTTGTTCGTGGTAAGTACCAGACACTGCACTACTGTGGGCATGACACAGGGTGTAGTCTGCCCCCAAATATAAATGGAGGGCATCTCCCAATGCTTTAAGGACAGACATTCATGCAGGTGGATAGAAACCGACCCAGAAACACGACTATGGAAAGAGGGAGAAAGATGCATTTTTCTAAGAGCAGCAACTTTTAGAAAGCATGTGAAATAGGGGCGCCTGGGGGGCTCAGTCAGTTAAGCGTCCGACTTCTGCTCAGGTCACAATCTCATGGTTCGTGGGTTGGAGCCCTGCATCGGGGTCTGTGCTGACAGCTCACAGCCTGGAGCCTGCTTCAGGTTTTGTGTCTCCCTCTCCCTCTCCCCCTCCCCCGCTCATGCTCTGTCTCTGTCTCAAAAAGAAATAAACAGAAAAAAAAAAGAAAGTACATGAAATAAACAACCTCATGTCCATCTGGGACAAATACCGCAAAACACGTGTTTCTCCCGGTGAAGATAAACTCTATTTGATTTGCATCACCTTTCCATGAAAAAGTGGTTCCCATCAGCACTCCGTGATTATGACCTTGCAGATACACTTTATTTGGCAGTGAAATTTCTTTAAAAATGAAAGTTGATGGTGGGAGAGGGTATGAAACAGAAGGTGGGCTACGTGTGAGCAGATACTTATCAAGGAGGAAAAATGTCACCATGTTAAAGCCGTAATACAAGCCTACTGTTTTGCTTCCCCTCAATCTAGACGTTCATCCCAGAGAAGCTGGTTTGCCCTTTCCTTCTCAGGGGTCGGTTACACATCCTTGTGTATCTAACCATCCTGGTAAGACAGCCAGGCAGAAAGGAAAGCAAGACGTCTAACCATTTTCAAGGGAGATTCTGGGAGAGAAGCACACATCCTGCTTTCTTTCTGGGAGGTGGAGAGATGTGACAGTTTCTGATACTACAGTGGCAGGGAGACCTGGTGGGGTGCATGGCTCTAGACCCCCGAGTCTGAGCAGCTGACATCACTGTGGTCCCCGCGGGCTCTCTCTCTGGACTGTCCTATCTCTGATGGTCTGGCAGGACCGTGGTCACCGGGACTGGGTATTCCAAGGCATTACAGTCATCGGAGAGGAACACCAAATCCTGAAAAAGATGGGCAATGAGCAAGAATGTTACGGAATGTGGCCCCAGAGCTCATGCACGACAACACAGCTGTTTCCTTTTGTGTGAACACTTCCCCTCCCTTATTCTGCGGAGGAGAACTGGCCACACCTTCATGCTTCCAAAGAACGTGCTGTAATACTGCATTATAAATATAAATAATACTGCATTATAATCACATCTTCTTCCTGTCTCCTACCCTGCCCAGACCAAGGCGAGAGGGGAATGAGGTTGGAAATGGGTGTGGGGAGGAAATTCATGGCACATCTTTGATGCCTGAACAAATAAATTAAACCGAAGAGCTAATTATTGATGCTGAGACCCTACTCCGGGTCCAGGCCCGGTGTTAAGAATTCTATGCGTGATCACTCTGCCTTAGGATCAATGGACTTACTACAGAGGCCCCCGCCCATGGTCAGGGAATAATTATTATTATTATCCTTCCAATGATGGCGTGAGGCGGGCAAAATTGTGTCTCTGGTTCACAAATGAGGAACGTGTGGCTCAGAGCAGGGACGAGTCGCTCCCGTCCGGGAAGCAGGAGTACAGACCCGAGCTCAGGTGTGTCTGAGGCGGGAGCCTGTGCCATTCGGGGGTCACATGGCTCTGCTTTCTACATCTTCAGTAGTGGGGCTGGTTTTCTGCATTTTTCTGCCTCCTTCCCCTCTCCCGCCAGGAGCCTCCTATCACAGAGCATCTGAAGCCCCTCTTCTGGAAAGTCTCCTCTGACCCCAGTGCTCAGAGCTCCCCGACTTCATAGCCCTCTCTCCCCACCCCTGCCCCATCTGGCTCCTGGCAGAGTCTGTCTCATACGGTCAGCATGTGGCCCTGGACGTTGTCCCCACACCAATATGAGCTCACGGAGGGGACGGCCTTGTCCTGAGTGCCCATCCCTTACCAAGGGTGACGATGGTTGAGGAAGGGTTTTGTGAGCTGGAAGCACCGCATAAACGTTCCTCCTCCCCCTCCTCCTCATCTCCGGAGCACCTCGTCCCCCACCCTCCCCTTCTAGAAGCCCTGGGCTGAGCGTCGTGGCTGATCACAAGCAGGCACGGGATTTTCAGCAGTGTCACTTACCCTCCTGCAGAAGGAGTTCATGATGGTGTACAGCTTCCGCACTTTGTCCTTCAAGGCATCCACCCGGGCCACTTTCCAGCACTGGGGCGACGCCACAAAGTCCCGCAGCTTGGCCAGCACGCAGTAGTTCTGGCAGCGGACGGCAGGGATGGCATCACGGAGGAGGCAGCAGCCAGAGGGACAGGCGTTGGGGGCTCCTGCGCCCTTCCGCACAGGCTCTCTCCCCACCCCCAAGCCTCCCCCAGGCAAGGAGACCCTCTTACGTGTATATCCAGGTACAGCCCCGGCAGGTGCCTCACGCACGCCTCCTGCAGGAAGGGATGTGGGTTACCATGACGCCCACGGGAATACACCATCCGCGGTCACAGACGGCTCCCTGCCCCGCTCCAACAGCCAGACAACCCCGCACACACCTTCCTTGATCTGATTTTACACACACACACACACACACACACACACACACACATATACACACACACACACGGGTTTAAATCCCTACGCATGGTCAGAAAGCTGACACACTATCCACCAGAATGTTACAGCAGTAGTTACGGCTACGGGGTAGAATGACAAGTAAACTTTATTTTCTTCTTTGTCTTTTGTGAATTTCCAACTGTGTATTAAGCACAGCAGCCCCCTCCCCTTATATGTGGGGATATATTCCAAGACCCCAGTGGGTGCACAAAACCATAAATAGTACTGAACCCTGTAGATCGTATTTTTTTCCGATACATAAGTATGAGCCCAGATAAAGTTTAATGTATAAATTAGGCTCAGGAAGAGATTAACAATTACTACTAACGAAAGAACAATGACAACAGCAACATTCTATAATAGTAGCAGTTATGTGAATGCAGCCTCTCTCTCAAAGTTCCTTATTGTGCTGCACTCTCCCTTCTTGAGATGATGTGAGATGATAAAATGCCCACCTGATAAGATGAATGAGGGAGGCATGTGACATAGGGTTAGGTTACTACTGAGCCTGTGACCACAGATCAGAAGGGGGCTTTGGGGCCACAGCTGACTGCGGTTGACTTCGGATAAGGAGGGGTCTACTATACATGCCTTTTATAATTAGGAAAAAATACACATTATTTAAGTTCTAAAATAAAATAAAATAATAAAATAAAATAAAATAAAATAAAATAAAAGGTGTTAAGGTGTCATAACCCCATATCTGAGAAACGCTACGTTTTGTTTGAAGTGTTTACACTGGCTGGAGGCGCTTTATATTTTTTCAAAGCTTTTAATGAAGTTTAATTTGTTTCTATCATGGACAAGCAGTCAGGGGGCCCAGGTTCTAACTCTGGAACCTCCCACGCCCACCGGGCCCTGGGTCGGCCTGTTAAAACATAAGTGAACAACAGCGCTAAGGTTCGGAGGCCACCAACCCGCGTAGCACTCTGCAAGCCTGTGTCATTCACGCCTTTACCCTTCAGGCAGCACCCAAAGCGGGTGGTGAGCTCCCTACCACCCCTTCCACAGCCGAGCACACTGAGATTCAGGGGCCGAGCACTTTGCCCCGGGTCCTGCAGTTGGGGGGGGGCACTGATCTGGGGGTCACCCCCTTAGCGCACGCTCATGATCGCCAGGCTCCAGGAGGAGAATGACGCTTAATTCTGTGTTCCTCCTGAACTCCCCAGCTCTGGGCTCCCTGGGGAGCTTTCAGCTTATTTTACAAACATCCTTTGATGGTTGCTGGCAACTTACAAAGACATTGCGGTGTCTGATGGATTGTCCTTCTATTAAAGAAAAAAAAAAAAGACACAAACCATTGTTATCATACTTAGTAGGATGGGAATAAATGCAAACCCTTGAGATAAACATTGACCAGAAAGGAAAAAATGTGTGTGTGTGTGTGTGTGTGTGTGTGTGTGTGCGCGCGCGTGTGTGTGTGTTCCGGGCCCAAAGGCCCGGTTCTGCAGGCCTAGGTCTGCAGGCGCCTCTCGGTGGGCGCGGGCAGGTGGGAGGGGACTCACCCAGGGCTCCACGGCCCGCAGGCGCTGGAAGTCACCGCTCACCTCCCGGCTCAGGCTCAGCACCCTGGAGTAGCAGGTCGGGGGCGCGGGCTGCGCCGCGGGGGGCCCGGCCAGGAGCAGCAGCAGCAGCAGCAGCGCGAGCCGCCCGGGCGTCATGGTGCAACGGCAGCCTCACCGCGTCCCTGCGGCCGCTGGGCGCCCCTTTAAGCGGCGGCTCGAGGGTGGTCCTCCACGCCTCCTCCGTTTCCTGCGGGCCCCAGCCAAGGCCACTGAGCACGCCCACCTGGCCCTGGACACTGGATCCTTTCAGACCTGAAGCCCCCACCCCCTCCCCACAGCCGGGGCCGTGGGGGGCACCTGGGAAGGATGGGGGAGGGGGGCCCTTCCTCCCACACTTTCTCCTCTGGCAGGGGCTCCCCTGAAAAGGCAGGACGGCTTGATGGGGGGCGGGGGCAGGAAGACAAGCACGGATGAGGTGGGGTTTCGCTCCGGGTGGGGGCTGGGCAGTCAGGCTCTGCAGTATGGATGGGGACCCTGTGGTGAAACCAGGGCGAACCGGGAGGGGGAGGGGCCGGGGGTGATGGATTGAGCACCAGCCCCGCAAGGGCCCGGGGTCTACGTGTCCACCCACCGCTGACCCCGCAGAGGAAGCCTGGGCAGCCACTTTCCCTGGGGGCGGCTGTGTCTCTGCAGCTGGGCTGATGCCAGTGCCCGCTGTTGGGGGGATGTGTGAGCGCCCCCAAGCTGGGGAGCGCTTCAGAAAGCCCCTGGCTCAGGCCCGCATACAGAGCAGACCCTCAGGAAGGGCGGTTTCTCGAATGTGCAGCGGCTCCGAGGCTCTACAGGGGGTGGTCCTGTACAGAGAAGCGGGTCAGGATAAGCTCTCCCCTCAGACGCTCGGTGCGGCACAGGCTTACCCACTTCCCGTGATGCCCTCTGGCAGGTTTCTTGGCTCTTTCCTCCCTCTCAGCCTATGTGAAACGGGGATGGCACCTAGCTCAGAGGCCCACGGTGAGGCGTAAAGGACCCCGAGCTCCCGTCACTGGCCGAGCTAATGTCACTTCTCCATGCACACAAGTGTCCTTGGAGGGAGGGGGTCAGAGAGAACAGTCCCATTTTCCAGGTGGGAGAATCGAGGCTCAGAGGATTCTAGCAACTTGCCCAAGGTCCCAAAGCTGGAAGCAAATGGGTCCAGACAGGACTTTGTGCCCCTTCCTCCTGTGAGAAGCGAGGCCCTCGTTGTCTGAGATGACTTGGGGCCCTCGGGCTGCCCAAGCAGGACTAAAGAACGTGGTCAGAGAGAGGAGGGTACTTACCTGACACCGAGCATCAGGGCGCACCGCTTCTGGGCCCGCTGCTACCCAGGGCTGTTGACACAAATGCCCTGAGCCCCACCCGAAAGTCCATCAAGCCAGTGGGGTCATTCCCATTTCCCAGACAAGAAACAGGTCTCAGGGGACATGAAAGTGGTTGAGGTCACAAGGCTCATGAGGAACAGATATCTGGGCCTGTGTCTGTCTGTCTCCACGGGCTCTCTGCCTACAATGGAGGCTGGAAAGGAGTGCGGGGTCCGGCCCCAGCCTCCCCTGCTGCGTCTGCCCCGAGGAATTCCATCCTGACCCGGTACCCACGTATGCCCTGTCTGTAAACAGAGAAGCGTCACCCAAGTCCCCTCCTGGCCTGATGTTTTATTTATCTGGCTTTCTGGTGTTACAGCTCTGGGCTGGGATCCGGCCAGGCCTTCCTGTTTTGCAGGTGAGACTGGATTCTCTCAACACTTTTATCGAGATGACCTGGGGACAGTCTCTTGGGCACCCTCCCGGGACAGGGCGGGACTGTGTGTGTTTGGAGCCGGGCAGGCAGCAAACAGAGATGTGGTTTTCTCCCGGATGAAGGAGTCCCTCACTCCGCTCCTGGAGTGCCTAGGGCGTGGGCCTCCTTGGCAGACTAGCGGGCCCAGCCTGGGATGCCAGGTCTGCTTTGAAATGCTCCAGGGCTTCTGGATGGCTCCATCGAACGAGCTTCGGATTCAGGACAGAGAAGAAAAACATGCCTAGACACCAAAAACAAGTTCTTGGACCATTCACATTGAGAGGATGGTGCCGGAAAACAGGAGTCGTCAGTGCGTTGGAAGTCCAGATAAACCTGTCTCTGGGAGATCCGGCCTTGCCTCACTTGGGACACGGTGAGCGGTGGTTGATGGGCTTCTTGAGCAAATCAGGCGGCTCCAGACCCTGAGCTACATGGACCTCATCTGCCTCCTTTACAGATCTTCCTTCTTCTCATCTGTCACATCCGTCAGCCCCCCGCAGCCCGCAGAGCAGAGCAGCCGTGCGAGGAAAGCTTTGCCGAGTTACCCTGGTGGTGGTTCAGCCCGTTACTGAGAGTCAGAGAAAAGCCTGGTGGGAACACAGAGGGCACAGGCGAGTCTGCTCCACCCTGGCTGCCAGGCCCCCTCCCCCCCCCGCCCTGGGGGTGAGTGGGCCTGGGGACCCCACGCGTGTGCTCTGTTCACCAAGTCCTTGGCCCCTCTTGGTTCTGCGGTCCCGGCCCCCCTTCCTCCACGGCTCCCTCAGCATCAGCCTGCTCGGTCTGAAGGGTGGACGTTAAAAATACAGGTGAAAATGCCCCCCTCCCCACATCAAAATCTGTCTTCCTCCAAAGGCGTCTCCCCCCCTTAGTGCCTTATGCGGAGCAAGGGCCCATCTCGGCACCCTGTTAGGCCGGGAGAGCGGAAGAGCCAGAGCTGATGAGCAGGTGACTCTTTCTCTGCAGATACTAGTCATTTTCTTTGAATGGACTCTTCCTTGATTCACTGGACACGCGTTATTTAATGAGAGCCTGGGGCCTGGGGTGGACAGGGATTAAACAGCGGGTGATGGAGAAGGAATTGCTGTCCTCACAGAGGGGGAAGGAGGGCCATTAAGCCACCGCAGTGCACGGCGTGGTTGCGAGAGGGCGGCCCCCAGGTCTGGCCTTCAGCGGGCTTCATCTGCCCCCTGGAATGCTGTGGGGAAGGGGGGGCGGGGTCGAGCGCAAGCAGGAGAGAGAACTTGGAAGACGCTGTACGCTGGCTTTGAAGACGGAGGAAGGGTCCACAGCCAAGCAACACAGGAAGCCTGTAGAAGCTGGGAAAGATGAGGAAAAAGACTGTTCCCTAGACCTTCCAGAAAGGGACACAGCCCTGCGGAGACCTTGATTTTAGCCTAGGGAGACCCAGGAGGGGGGACTTCTGACCTCCAGATCCGTGAGAGACCTCTAGTGTTGTTCGAAGCCACTCCGTTTGTGGTGATTTGTTAGGGCAGGAGGAGGAAACGACTTCACCATCTCTCCGGAGTTGAGAAGAATAGCAGCAATTCAGGTTGGAGGAACTTAGAAGTGGCCTCCATCAACCTGCCTGCTGCCTGCGCTTCCTTCACTGCCTTCCTGTCAAGTGCATCTCCAGAGTCTGCTTGCATACCTCCCGGGATGGGGAGCTCATTGCCTGTTGGGACCACTCTCCAGGCTCTGGGCAGCTCTGGCTGATGCAAATTCTCCCTGAGGTGAGGGTGAGTTGTGATGGCTCCTTAATGCTGCCATCCTTGGCTTAAAACTGCTTTACCTTCTCCTTCAAAACAGCCCTGCACTGACCCTAAGGCCACCCCTGTTCCTTTGTCTGTGCCCAGGCACTCATCCCTGCCCCTCCAGACAGAGTTCACTCTCTTTCAGAGCAAACATTTCTAATTTCTTGAACCCTTTCCCACGGAAGCGGCTTCCAGATCTTTTCCCACAATTGCGTCATGATTAATGTCTTCCTGACTGGAGTAGAATTCCTCTCTTGCCAGCCCGTTTCTAGTTCAAGACTGTCTGAGGTCCCCGGCCATTTCTGCCAGTCTTTTCCTGGTGATGATGGTGGTGGCGACGACGATTACTAACTCTGGATGAGTGCTGCCTTGCTCCGAGGCCAGGGCAGATGTCAGCGCATGTATTTTACCATCATCATCCGAGGGCACCGAGGCCCGGAGAAGCTCAGTGACTTGCTCCAGGTCACACAGTGTTAGCAGTCATGAGGGTTTGTAGTCAGCATAGCCAAGTGTCCTTTAACTTTCAAATATGCCGTTCCCTCTTCTTGGAACACTGTTCCCTCACTTAGTGTTCTGGGTCTGCTACTTCTCACCCTTCCTGGCAGAGCTGAAATGCCGCTTTCTCCAGGAAGCCTGCCTTGACCCACGGAGGTTGGACTGGGTCCCCTCTGCCTGACAAAACCCCACAGGCCCATCACTCTCCCCTGCTGTGCGACGGTACTGTCCACTATGGCTGCTGTCTGTCTGCTTACCCACCCCCCACGGGCAGAGCAAGCGTCCACTCTGTCTGTGTCCACAGCATGGGGCCCAGGGCCAACACAGAGCACGTGTTCGGTAAATATCTGCCTCTGAGGGGACGTGGACACCCCTGATTCACCCTGGTGTGTGCCAGTGGGTTTCATACTATCTGGCACCCAGACTGGAACAGCCCTTCTTGAGAAGTTGGCTCAAAATGAGGCTGTCACCTCCTCATTTTGGGTCCCTCTTGGGTCAGTTAGGACGGTAGGTTGCAAGTTACAGAAAACACAGCTTGAGATGCCGAAGGCTGAATTTCGGGAAAGTGTACCTAGAAAGTGCAACGGTAGTATGGAGCTCAGGGATGGCTTGATCTAGGGACTCAATGACGTTTTGAAGAAATCACCTTTTCCTGTCTCCCTATTCCATGCTCTGATGGTCTTCTGATGGGTCAACTCTCCGAGGCTACAGTTCCGAGTTATTCAGTCAAACACAAATGCAGGTGTTATTGTGAAGGTATTTGTGGACATGATTAAAGTCCATAATCAGTCGACTTTTTTAAAAAAATGTTTTTATTTTATTTTTGAGAGAGAGAGACAGCGTGAGCAGGGGAGGAGCAGAGAGAGAGAGAGGGAGACACAGAATCTGAAACAGGCTCCAGGCTCTGAGCTGGGTGTCAGCACAGAGCCCGACGCGGGGCTCAGACTCCCAAACTGTGAGATCATGACCTGAGCCGAAGTCGGATGCTTAACCAACTGAGCCACCCAGGCACCCCCATAATCAGTCAACTTTAAAGAAGGGAGATCATCTAAGATATTCTGGGTGGGCCTGATTCAATCATTTGAAAGATATTCAGAGTAGAACGGATGATGAAAAAGAACTTTCCTGAAGTAGAACAAATCCTGCCTGTGGAGAGCCCCAGCCCATCCTGTGAGTTCTACTTTGCCTTTCCTGACCACCTGCCCTACTTTCTTGGATTTTCTTGTCTGGCCTCCACAAGTGTGTCCTCCAATCCTTTATAGTGAATTCCTTACAAAATCTTTGTTCTGCTTCTTTCTTTTTTTTTTTTTAATGTTTTATTTATTTCTAGGAGAGAGAGAGAGACAGCGTGAGCAGGGGAGGGTCAGAGAGAGAGGGAGTCACAGACTGAAACAGTCTCCAGGCTCTGAGCTGGCAGTCAGCACAGAGCCCGACGCGGGGCTCGAACCCACGAACCGTGAGATCATGACCCAAGCGAAAGTCGGACGCTTAACCGACTAAGCCACCCAGGCGCCCCTGTTCTGCTTCTTTGGTCAAACCTGCCCTGACACACAAACCATCAGCTCCATCTGAAAGCCGGGTCGCCGTGTGGTCACAAAGTGGCTGCCAATAGAGTGTAGGACACATGGTATATCATCCCTGTACCGAGACGTGACGTCTGCACCCTGCCTCCTAAAGCAAGTCTGGAGCTTCGTGCTGGTAGCAGACCCTGCCCTTGCTTGTCTTGTGATGTAGCACCTTGAGAGTCTGGGACTCCTTCCTTTAGCATTTCTAGGTAAAGAGAATTTAATCTTTTCCTTCTCGCTGTTCAGACTGGCACATTCCAATAAGTGACGCAGGTAACCAGGGAAATGGTCTCTGTTCCTGGCCCGAGGGATTGTGGGAAATTCCTGAGCAGACTCGCTGTGTTCCTGACCTCCTGCTACTTGGCTCCAACACAGAACTGCACCTTTCCGGAATGTTCCCTGTGTTCCTGTCCTGTGTCTGTGTGTGAGGGCAACTGAGGTCGAAATGGCCAGGGCCAGTCTCAAATCTCCGTTGCCTCGTGCCCAATAAGAAGTGTCCAGGGACAACTTCTTCGGAAAACCGAGTCTGAGATGCTAACATCAGAGGCTGGTGTTTGGAGGCCATTTCTCTGGCAAAGAGGCCACCTCTGGGTCCCCACACTGCAGTGTCTGCGTTCTGAGTCAGAAGCCAGGAGCCGGGGACGCCCGTGCTCCCTGACCTGGCAGTGACAGCCAGGAGGTATGTGAGGTGAGGGTAGGTTGAGCGACTAGCCAGAACGTTACCCACCATGTTCCTGTTGACGTCAGAGTGCCTTTGATAAAAGCAGCACACCGCCCCCTGTTGAGATGATGTACTTTTGAGCATGTTACTGGTGCTCTTGGCAAACCCAAGAGGAAAGTTGGCCACATGGTCCTGAGTGAAGAAATGAACACAAACACCAAGGCAGGGCTTGGCTGTTGGGCAGTGATTATAAAAAGAATCCCGTGTTTTAGAATACAGACCCCTCTATAAGCCTCCAAAACATGGAATCAAATTTTAATGGGATACAGTGTACCGGACAACGTTTTTCCTGGACCTGTTTATGCGGAAAGGACTCGGAACAAGTCTTTCAAAGAGAGTCCCCCCCCTTGGCTTAGTGGAAAGAGCAGAGGCTCTGGAGTAATACAGACTTTCAATCTCGCTTCTGTTATGATGTGAACAAATGTTATTATGTGTGCAAATCTTGTCATCCCTCGTCTGCCTCTGACGCGTGGGATTTATGACATTTACCACTGAGTTTTCGTGAAGATGAAATAAACATGAAGCAGCTGGGGTGGCTGTGGGGGCCATGGTGTTCTTTTTTTCTTTATCTTTCCTTTCGTTTCTGCTTATAGACCTTGTTCTTTCTCTCCATCTTGGGCCAGCTCCTACCTTGCCGCTCTGGTGCTGGTGATGGGCATGGGGGATGGGCACGGAAACCACGTCTCTGCCTGGGATTGATAGATGGGGACAGGGAGAGAGCAGCTCTCGCATCCCACTGAAGTTTCCACTGCGGCCGCCGGCAGTTAAGTCTCCCACCCTGGGGCTGGGGTTTTGGCTAAAGGAGTGAATGTGTCTAGAAGGTGCACATGCAGAGCCAGGAGGTGGGCAGAGGAAGGGTCTGGATGGAGCTACATCCCTGAATCCGGTTCCGGAGGCAGAATCCTGCAATTGCTGTGACTCTGTGCACTGCCTGGGGTCATTTCTGCCAACAGACCCAGTATCGGGTTTTGGCTAGAGCGGGGTTCAGTGAGGCTTCTTCTCTATCTTGCAGACGGAAGTGTTCTGGCTGATACAGTCCCCAGCACGGAGCCGATGCTCTCTCCCATGGCTCGCTACTGATGGCAGTCATCAGTGCTGCTCATCAATACGTCCAGGCTCCTCTCTCCTGGACCCATGCTGGGACTGAGCTACCCGCCCCCTTCAGGTGACACATGGCCACACGACGTATGGTGTGCACTGACACATGAGAGGCTGTGACGGGCTTTACTTCTGGGCAGGGGCTTTAATAGCCCGTCCCAGGTTGTGCGACACTCTCTTCTTCTCTGCCGTGAGGCCATCCGGGACACGGATGGTGGCTCCTCTACCAGCCTCACCCTGAGGTGGAGAAGATCCAGAGCGGCAGCCAGCCCACCATGGTATGGACTAGCATTTGCTCCCACACAAGACCTGGCCCAGCCTGACCAGGGTTGGTGGGCGGAATCCTACCATGACCTCTGACGGCCCCCAGGGAGACCCTCCCTTGGAGCGTGGGCGGAGCCTGTGCATCGGACCAGGCATCACTCCTGTGATTAGGCTAGTTACAGGGCAAAACCGGGCATGTGGGTGTCCTGGAGGGGACTAACCAGTTGACTCTGAGCTCATCAAAAGGAAGATGACCCACGTGGGCCTGATCCCATCACACCAACCCCCTGAAAGCAGGGAGTTTCCTCTGGTTGGTGGCTGAAGGGGAGCTCAGAGAGGCTCCAAGCACGGAAAGGATTGGAACTGACATTGCTGGTTTGAAGGCAGAGAAGGAACATGGCGGCCACTATGAGCAGACGGTGGCCCTGCTGGCAGCTGCCAGGCACATGGGAGCCTCAGATCTATGGCCATAAGGACTTGGGTTCGGGCAACAGCCCGAATAAGCCTGGGGACAGATTCTTCCTCAGAGCCCCCAGATGTGAGTCCCGGTGTGCGAGACCCAGTGAGGACATACCAGTGGCTTCTCACCAGACATCTCTGTCCTCTGGAGCTGTGAGCTAGTACATACGGGGGTTGTTTTCAGCCTTCGTGTTTGTGCGGATTTATTACCTCGCAATAGGAAATGAATACACTGAGCAGCACATGATTATTTGAGGTAATTCACAGGGGACTATAATTTTTCACTGAAGAACACACCGGTAATATTTCCCCTTCCTGCCTTATGATGGTTTGTCAAGGTCTTTGCCAGACATGGGCTTCCGGGTAGCAGGAGCCGAGCCGTTCTGTCTGTATTCCCCAGGCAGAGCGCAGGCCTGGACAGGAGGCCTGGAGAAGAGGTGGGGGTGGCACTCGGCAAAATCCCAAAGCTGATGCAACTCTTACGTTGGCTTCCATGCCCCATGGTGCCCGCTGTGGGGACCCGGAAGCCAGTCACAGCACGCGGCTACAGAGCTTGCTGAGCACCTGGTGCCTGTGTTACAGTGTCGTGCATACTCACCATGGCGATCCTTGCAAGAGTCCTCCGAGCTAGCTTCTGGAATCATCCCATCCCCACAGATGAGACACTGGCACGCAAGAGGTTAAGTCACTTGTTCAAGGTCACATAATTAATTAATAGTTTGGTTCACACGGTGACTCAGATCTGAGTCCCCCACCACCTCACTGCACCACCACCCAAGAGAAGGGCCTTGATACATATTTGTTGAGGGACAGAGAAAAGGCAAGAAGGAAGAAGATCGTTTGCTGAGATGCCAGCGAGCTGTGTGGCATGGCGCAGCCCTCACCCTATCTTGGAACCTTCATTTCATCGAGAAATGAGAGGTGACATTTGGGGTTTTTCTCCATTCCTAATGAGGCAATTCATTGCCTACAAGGGTCCAGTCTTGGGGACACTGAGTCCCCTCTGCCCTGGGCTCTAAGGCTTCTGTCCCCACCTCGCAAGGCACTTGATCCCAGGGCTGTCAGTGTCCTCAGCCCCCGCACAGAAGCGGTCGTGAGGATTCAGGCACAATGGGGGACACTCGCTCAAGAGTTTTCTCCCTTCCCAGACCCTGTCTCTAGAGCACCTGGAAATTTCCCTGCTGCGAGCAGATAGCACGTTGTATTAGAGATTATGTTCAAAGGCCTGGATTCCCTCCCCCCACCCCTCTGGTGGTTTTGTTGATAGGACGCTGAATAATTCACTTAACACATTTTCCCCCAAACAAATGAATAGAACCGGCTTAGCTAGGGGCGCCTGGGTGGCTTNCTAGACAGGTGTCATAGATATACATCTTGAGCTCTTTTAAATTTGGAACCTGGGACCCCCCCAGCTGGTGACGGCTCCTGGTCTATGGAAATCCTATACCTCAGTTTCTATTTTTTAATTAAAAAAATTTTTGTTTACATTTGTTTATTTTTGAGAGACAGAGAGAGACAGAGCACAAGTGAGGAAGGGGCAGAGAGAGAAGGAGACACAGGATCTGAAGCAGCTCCAGGCCCCAAGCTGTCAGCACAGAGCCTGAAGCGGGGCTTGAACTCACAAACTGTGAGATCATGACCTGAGCTGAAGTCGGACGCTTAACCGACTGAGCCACCCAGGCGCCCCAACTCAGTTTCCATCTTTAATGATTCCTTTTATAATGAAGCAGGACCAATTTCTTGTGCAATGTGGTATTTCTAGAGCTAGGCTTTATTCCCCTGTGCCTGTAGGAAAAAAATTTTTATTGTGGCAAAATTTACATAAAATAATTTTTTTACCCTTTTCAGCATTTTTAAGTGAGCGGGCCAGTGGTTATTAGGCACTTTCTCCCTGCTGTGCGGCCGTCTACCTCCAGGACTTTTACATCTGTCCAGACTGAAGCTCTGTGCCCTGTAAACACTGAGCCCCTCTTCCCCTGGGGTCCCCCCCACCCCCAGCTCCTGGGACCCACCATTCAACTTTTCTCTTAGAAGCCCTGCTTAATTTACGGGTTTGAACTCAAACCAGAGAGCCCAACTAGGGGCTAGAACGGGGGGGCCCAGCGCGTTTCTGGGTTGCAGAGGGAGCTCCATGCACCGGGTGGCTTTCGCTCCCCAGCCGCCTGACTTGACCTCTCTGTTTCCTTGCCCGCAGACAACTCTGGTGGCCTCCAGGATTAAGAGAGGATTAAATGGTCAATTATGCCAAACCCTTAGCCCGGTGTAGAGTAAGCAGTGTGGGTTGGCTCCTGTCATTATTTATGTGATTTTCAACTCCAGAAACACAGTGCACACCCAACACACGCGTACAGCCTGGCCCCCTCTCCATCCCAGGAACCAGCCAAGGACCGGGAATATGTGGGGGCTGAACAAATATACACGATGCCCTTTATTGCCCCTCCCCACCCCCGGCGTGGAAGGCCACTAGGAGCCCCGAACGCCCATCGCCAACAGAAGCCTGCCTCACCAGCAGGACCTTGGCCCTGACACCCCCTCTGCCTTCCAGTCCTGGGGCCCCCAGCTTCTGTGGAGTCAGGCTTCCTCCCTCGGGAAGCTCTCTGAGTGTTTTGGCCTCTCTCCTTTCAGGAAGCCTCGAAGCCAATACAGCCCAGGCAGGAAGCAGGCGAGAATAACTCAGCCCTGGGGCAGAATGCGTTCCAGCCCCTTCTAAACCATTTCACAAACTGGCTCAGCCTCCTGGTGGCTGGCACAGCGACCCGTGCTGGTGAGCCGTGTCGGGGCACTCTCCTACTTTTTCTCTTTCTTTTGAATAGTCCCCTTTTCCTTCACTAGGAGGCCCTTGTTTCTGCGAGTGGGGCTTGCTCAGGGCTCAGCGCAAGCAAAGCAAGAGGGCAGGCACCGTTTGTGAGCATCCGTGGATGTCTCTCCCAGGGCTTTCTCCCTTCACAGCCCGCCCGAGAGCTGGGCACCCAATCTCTGTCTACACTCAGAGCTCTGAGGCTTCGAAGTCACGCCGCTGGTGACCCGTAGGCTGAGGACCAAACCCGGGCCTTCCGAATCCCAGAGCCGATGGCCCTCATGGGATGTCTGGCACCATCTTCATCTGCGGGCTGTGTTGATGTATCACTGACTTTCGGGAGGCACGGGGTGTTTTGTGAATTGAGCAAAAGTCAATGTTGCGCAGGAGAGGCAAGACCCTAAATGCGTTATAAAATTATACCATTGAGATGTTTCGAAATAAAGGAAGGAAAAGGCAAAAAAGGCAGATTGAGGAGGATGTTTCTAGACAGGTCACTGAGATCTCACGCTGTCACAGTGATCTTCCTAATTCCATTTCCAGTGGGCGGGGGCGTTAGATTCCTGTTTGGTTGCTTAGCAGAGAATTGTTCCGTAGCAACTATGTCTCTTACAACTACAGAATTCATCTTTTTTTAATGTTTATTTATGAGAGAAAGAGAGAGAGAGAGAGAGAGGGGCAGAGGGACAGAGACAGAGAGAATCCCAAGCAGGCTCCATGCTGTCAGTGCAGAAGCCAATGCGGGGCTCGAACCCACAAACCAGGAGAGCATGACCTGAGCCAAAATCAAGAGTCCAACACTTAACGAACTGAGCTACCCAGGCACCCCCAGAATTAGTCTTTTGAGAAAGGAGCCAGAAAATGTGTGGAAATTATTAGTCTTATAGAGTGTACTATAATAGTATCCTCTTATTTAAAACAATTTTTTAATGGTTATTTTTTGAGAGACAGAGAGAAACAGAGCATGTGCAGGGGAGGGGCAGGGAGAGAGAGAGAGAGAGAATGAGACACAGAATCAGAAGCAGGCTCCAGGGTCTGAACTGTCAGCACAGAGCCCAACGCGGGGCTCGAACTTGCGAGCCCCAAGGTCATGACCTGAGCCAAAGTTGGACGCTTAACCAACTGAGCCACCCAGGCACCCTGTAATACTATTCTCTTATACGTGGGTATCGAATGTTTATAAAATCTCAAATGTATCATTTTCCCTCTGACACCTGGGCTTCTACATACCGTCCCTGTGCCTAGAAAACCCTTCCCTGCAATTAGGCTCAAGCTCCAGGGCATCTGGATAGTCCTTTACCTGACGAGGCATTTTCTGACCTCAAATAGGATGAGGCACCTGCTGTGTTCTCCCCTAGTTTCAGGCACTTACCTGTCCCAACACGAGTCGCAGATCTTTCCTTGTGTACGATTCCGCACCTGCACACCTGCGCTGCTCCCAGCGGGGTTCTGAGCACCCGGCGTAGGGATTCACCCCAGAACTGTTCTAGGTGCTCCCTTCCCCCAAACATCTGAAGAAGGAATAGCAGAACAGACTTTACCANAGACGGGGGGGGTAAAGGGGGCCTGACCGTGGGATGCAGGCAGGCAGGGGAGGAAGTCTGCACTTTGTTGGGGTAGGGGAGTAGAGTGGGGGCATTTCCAGGTGGGAAATGGCTGAGCTGGGCCTTGGGGGGTGGGCCTTGTTGGCTTGAAACCCTCTTGGGAATTTCCCACGTGTGATCTGAAACTGGCCCCCCTACATGGAGGGCAGAAAGAGATGGAAGAGAGAGGCAGGCCACTCCGGGTTTTGTTTTAGGTGGCAGGGCTTTGTTTTTTAATGTTTATTTATTTATTTGGAGAGAGAGAAAGGGACAGCACGGGCAGGAGAGGGGTAGAGAGAGAGAGAGACAGAGAAAGAGACAGAGAATCCCAAGCAGGCTCCATGCTGTCAGCGCAGAGCTTGACACAGGGCTCGAACCCACAAACCATGAGATCATGACCTGAGCCAAAATCAAGAGTCAGACACTTAACTGACTGAGCCACCCAGGCGCCCTGGTAGGCGGCAGTTTTCATAAGCAAAGGAACTTCCATACGACGGTTGTCTTGGGCGACAGCAAGGTGAACGGACCCCTGCACCCATCCATCGAATCGTAAGTTTATTTTTAAGTAGGTTCAGTCATGTGCACTGTGCAGGGGCCCTCAACACCGCGTCACTAGGTCAAAGCCATGTCCTTGGAGCAGCCTCTGGGAGCAGAGCAGGGCGGGCAAGAGGAAGCACATTTCAAGGACAGGGGAGGGGGTGGCGAGCCTCTGAGTGTCCCGGTCCAGCTCATGAGATCATTCTTCTCAGTGACCTTCCCCCCAGCCCCCCAGTCAGAGAAGAGGGGCTGGCAGTTCCCAGCAGATACTTAGATTCATAGTCACTGAGTTAAAGGACCTTTGAAAATGTTTGTATTCAAAGTGTACAAAATTACCACGTATTTGTGTGAGAAACACAAATTCAAGTAACTGTAATTTTAAAAAAAAATAGTCTTTATGAATGTTTTCAAAGAACGTTCTCCTACAATACTCAAAATTATCTATTAAAACTAAAAGGTAGAATGTCCATTAAATGGAAGAATAAAATTTTTATTTTTTTAAAAATTATTATTTAAAATGTTTATTTATTTGTTTTGAGAGAGAGACAGAGAGAGAGCGTGCAGGGGAGGGGCAGAGAGAGAGGAAGAGAGAAAATCCAAAGCAGGCTCCGCACCGTCAGCACAGAGCTCAATGTGGGGCTAGAACTCATGAACCATGAGATCATGACCTGAACTGAATCAAGAGTTGGATGCTTAACCGGCGGAGCTACCCAGGCGCCCCAAGAATAAAACTTTTAAATAAAAAATTTGTGAATCAAAATTGATTTATTACTTTGAAAATGTAATGAAACCTCAGTAGTTTTATAAAACAAAACATGGCGATTCAAGTGCTCAATGTCCATCTAGTTGCCGATATAAAGAATCTGTATTGACCTTCAAACAATTTATACCTTCACTCACACATACCCATATATAAGCGTAAGACGAATTTTAATAATGCAAAATGTTCCTGAGCCATCCGGGCACTTGTTGCAAGCACCTGTCCGATTCATGAGTGCTTCTGGATCTACTTTCTGGAACTGAAAGGAAGCAAGAAAAAGATACTCAGCATTGAGGAAAAAACACTGCTTTGTTACACAGGAATCTTGCATGCGTCCCCTCAGAGCAGAGAGTCTGCACCTTAACTAATTTGTCTTCTCTTGAAACTAAATCCTTAGGCTGCTCAAATTCTCCTCACACTTTAAAGCAGTGTCTGCCTCTTACAAATCTTGGAAACATTTGGGTGCAGCTACGCTTTGATTTTAGGAGATGATGCCGGAGATGCAGAAGTGTTCCCAAGCTCCTGCTGCATGTTTAGGACTGTGGCAGACAGTGCCAGATCTCGGGTGGCCGAGGCCCCCACAGGGTCTAACACGCTGACAGTATGTCTATCGTTTGCAGGCCCGCCAAAGACGGGTGGGGAAGGGGGCCCAGTGTAGGAGCCCCTCTTGTCTTGGCCAAAGGGGATACATTCTTTTCTGCTAGATTCTGATCGAGGCTGCTTACTGCATCCTCAGATCAGTGTATTTCGGCTTAACTGGTTGATAAAGGGTCATTTCGGTACTTAGCACTCACTGACATATTTTGTTTTTCAAAAACAAACAAACAGAAAGACTATTTTCTACCTTCTCCTTTAGAGCATAAACTCTAAGAACGAAGTTTTTTTTCTGCGTCCCTCCCTGCCTTGAACAGCCTGTAGTAAGGCCTCAAAGAATATATAATGGATGACAGCACAAATGCACAAAGTATCTCGATGGCCCACCATATGCCAAGGTGTGATGGCTGCTTAGGAATCCACGCAGAGCCTGGTAAGCACAGAACATGAGGGACGGATTCTGAAATAGACTCTGAGCTGGCCTTGCCTGCCTTTCATTCCTTTGCTCATTCATTCATTCATTATTCATTCATTCATTCACTCAGTCAGTCCACGAGCCAGCTTCTCATTCCCTCTCCACTGACTGGAGGGACTTCTGATTCCAACAGGTGACTCTGAGCTGCCCAGGGCAGCTGGCACTCCCGAACAAGTGTAAGAGCCGCCACGAGAATCCAGATTGGTGCCAGAAGGGTCAAATGAATTATCCCCACTTTGGAAGAGTTGCCATTTTGCTTGTCCTGCGTACAAAAGAGCAATGGAGGTCAGCAGAGGACCCTGGCTCCGTACACCTCTCTGAGGATGTCACCTCTCCAGGCTGACCTTGGCCTTATAAGTTTCACTTTCTCCAGTAAAGTCTGTTCTTCACCCACATCATGTAGCTTTGTGGAACTTGTCCGAAACCTGGGTGCATAACCTTCAGGATTGACACTGACTTGATATAATAGTCTGTCCATCATCAATTCCCCCCGCCCATCCTCTCTACTTTCTTGAGGATTTAAGAAGAAAATGCTCTTCAAGAACTTGGGCTAATAGGACAGGGAGCAAGTAGGTCAAGCGGCACGTTCTAGATGGCATGATACATTCTGTAATATGGGGGTGAGCACAGTCTGGGGGGAAGCAATGGATTTGAGATAAGGACTTACTCTGTCCAGGTCAGTCTGAGAGGGCTTCACCACAGAGGTGATACCTGAGTGTTCGAACCTGAACACCTTCTCTTCCTTGGTTCACTCCCTTATTCCCCTGTGAGGGTTTTATAGGGTCACCTCCCCAGTAAAACACTTCATTCGCTTCCTCTTTTCAGGGTCATTTCTGGGAGAACAGGCCTAAGATTTACCGTTTCTTAAACACCAAATAGATGTCATGGCCAACAGAGCTGTGCTCCAGAAATCCAGTTTGGAGAATACCAAGGAGTGTGACCTCTAAAGCGCTTCCAGCCTCTAACACTCCTTACTGTGCAAAGCAGGTGGGATCGGGCCATGCTAAGGGTCTGGGCTTTTAAGTGAAGTTCAAGTTCAGATTCTGCATCCTACCAGCTGCATGACCTTGGGTGATGTATTCATCTCCAGTGGCTGCCGTAAAAGTACCACAACCTGGTATAAAAATTTATTTTCTCACAGTTCTGGATGATGTGAGTCCAAAATTAAAATGTCAGCAGGGTTGGCTCCTTTCGGAAGTTTCTGAGTGTGAATCTGTTGGGCACTTCCCCCCAGCTTCCGGTGGCTGTTGGTGACCTTTGACATTCGTTGGCTTGTAGATACATCAATCCAGTCTCTGCCTCTGTCTTCACATGGGCTTCTCCCTGTGTGTCTCCGTCTCTAAATTTCCCTCTTGTAAGAATGGTCATCAGATTCGGCCTCAATCCAGTACAAACTTAATTTAATTAATTACAACAGCGAAGACCCTATTCCTGAATAAGTTTCTGTTTATAGGTTCCAGGTCCTAGGACTTGAACATATCATTTGGAGGGCACAATTCAACCTTTACCAGGCGAGTTGCCTAAACCTCTCTGGATTCACTTTCCTGTTGGGTAAGACAGGGATGAAAATAGGCTGTTAAGAGGATTGAATGCTAAAATATGTGTCAAATGCTCAGCCCAGATCCCGGCACACATGAGGCACCTGGTAAGTGGTGGTTGGGATCACTGATGAATGAAGGTGTCAGCCAGAATGTCCAGAGCCCTGGGTCTACCAGATGGTCCCAGATCTTTCTAAGGCTTTGCAACAAATGAGTTGTCATGTCAGGTTTTATCATATACACGCGTGGCTCACATAGGTCAGCACTGTCACCAATGATGATGGAAAAGCTCAGGAGTCCCCTTCTTTGAGGCAGGAAATGGGGTCCAGAAAAGAAGACCTGGGGCTCATTCCCAAATATTCCCAGAGGCTTACCTGAGGTTCTCATGGAAAGAAAAAAGCATAGAATTGGGATCAAAGAGGTCAGGGTTTGAACTCTGTGAAGTCATTTACTGGGTTTGTGCACTTGGGCTAAAGGCACCCCTGGGCCCAGGTTCCTTCCCCTCCCTTACCTGTGACACGTCATCCGTCTCATTATCCTCAGGTGGCCACCACCCTATACACCATTCTACTTACTCCTTTCAACCAACAGTGCCTTATTAGATCATTGAAGAATAAGGAAAATAAATGATCCCGTGGGTCTTTTTAAATCATTTATTCCTTCTTCAATCTTCATTTCTTTATGTAGTTCTGACTTCCTGCCCTATAACATTTTCCTTCCTTTCACATATTTTATAGGGCAGGTCTGCTGGTGATGAATTCCCTCAGTTTTTGTTTGTCTGAAAAAGTCTACTTCCTTTGCTTTTGAGAGATAGTTTTGCTAGCTATAGAATGCTTGGTTGGTGGGGGTGGGAGGTGCAGAAGAACATGAACAGATTGGAGGCCATTGCTGCAGTCATCTACTTACTCAACCCCAAGTGGCCCGTGGCTTGCTCATCACAGGATTTGGGGCTCTGCCTTGTGGCTGCCTTGCAAGTGGACATACGTCATAGCGGTGGCTGCCCAGGACATTTTGAATGGCTTTTTTTGTTTGGGGGAAGGAAACTTCCACTTTATGAGTCCTGCTTACATCTCCAGCAGAGAATCAGAACTCCATTTCCCAGCTCCCCTTGCAGCCAGAATGGAGGCATGTGGCCCACCAATCAGGACCAATCAAAGGAGATTTGGCTTCAGAAGAAAGAAATTGGTGGCAGTAGTTTTACCTCCTGCTCAGCATCTCCAGTGCCAGATCCTGGAAGCAATGGGATTGTGTTTGTAGCCCGTCCAGTGGCGTGTTACAATCACGGCTCCTGGCTGCATCGTGCCCTGTTCAATTCTCTTGGCATCCCAGGGATTGTGTAGGCTAATGAAGATCCTTTAATACTTTCCTTTTGTGCTTATGGGACCTTGGGTTCATTCTGTTCTTTGTGACAAACAATCCTGATAGTGTGCTTGTCTGCAAGTGTAACTTTCTCACCTGTGACAAATACCCTTCCTGCCTACCTGAAAGGTTAGTGTAATTACAATGACACATGTTGAAGCCACCTGGAAACAGCTAGGCGCAAGAAGCCTGTGGACCGTGCATGTTTTATTCTTCATCGAATGCCCAGCACTTAGCGTAGCGCCTGGAATGTGTAGGTGCGCCATGAATATTGGCTGAAAAAAATTGCCCTAATCATCACCACTCACGCTGGT
The DNA here is from genome assembly GCF_008692635.1 of Crocuta crocuta. Taxonomy (NCBI): domain Eukaryota; kingdom Metazoa; phylum Chordata; class Mammalia; order Carnivora; family Hyaenidae; genus Crocuta; species Crocuta crocuta. The sequence goes on along the minus strand of NW_027551568.1, from coordinate 5,557,257 downwards.
AATCATCATCCTAAACACCCTGCTCCTTCTCCACACACCAAGCCCCTGATGGTTCTGATTATGTGAGTGGGGTCCAGGTGTCTCTGAAGTCGGAAAATAAACTCCACAATTGTGGGCCAGACTAGAAGATGGTGATGCATCTTGATGAGTAATCAGGTGGACCTTGAGCAGGGAGGGTCGGGTTCTGCCAGCAACAAGTCATTTAAGCACAGAAGGAACGGGAGCTTGCTGCTGGCATTTTGAGGCAAAAGCTTCCAGAATTCCAGCTGACAGTCACAGAAATACTGGTTTATGGTTATATATTAAATACCATGGCAAGGGTGGCATTTTCAATTGCGCACTCCAGATCCCCGGCAAGAATGTGAATGCATCATGTTGAAATGGGTGTTGAGATGGATGCAGCAGAGTCACCCAGTGATGGGAGGCTGTGCTGTGCTTGTAGGGTGTCTGCCAGTGCCCCTGGTCCCTCTCCACTAGAAGTCTGTAGCACTGCTCCTTACCACCCCCACTCAGGACCATCAAAAATGTCTCCAGGCAGTGACAAATGTCCCCTGGTGGAAGATCACCCCTGATGAGAGCTGTCAGGTTAGAGTAATTTGTTTTTATTTCACACAAATGTGTTTTATAATTAAAAGAAAGAGCTATTCCCAAATGTGTAAAAAATGGTAAGCCATTTTGTTTCCATATGTAATGTTTTTATACAAGACACATCACTTAAGTACACATATTTAATTTGTTTTAGTGTTTTATTTATTTTTGAGAGAGAGAGAGATAGAGACAGCGTGAGCAGGGGAGGGTCAGAGAGAGAGGGAGACACAGAATCCAAAGCAGTCTCCAGGCTCTGAGCTAGCTGTCAGCACAGAGCCCGACGCGGGACTCGAACCCACAAACCGTGAGATCATGACCTGAGCTGAAGTCGGACACTTAACCGACTGAGCCACCCAGGTGCCCCTAAGTATGCATATTTAGATCTGATGGATTGTGCTGATATATTTGTATCACTCTCTTATCTCACACATAATAGCCGTGGCTGTCTTCTTTTCACATGTTATATCAGAGTATTTGCACATTTTTTAGAATCATGGGGCGAGCGAAAGCATTTGAGTGAACTTCCAGATTATCTTCCAAGTATTCTCAAAATACTTTCACTAATATATTGATGAGTATTTGAGCCTGTATATTTCCTTGATAAGTCCATCACAATGTCTTCAAAACTTGAAATCTAAACCTCCTTCATTTTGAATCCATTCCTCATTGCTTATTCATATGGTCTTATCAAGAAAAGGTGACCTCTTTCACTCAGCTTAGAGATACTCACTTTTTTTTAAACCAAATCAGGAACAAATCAAGACTCTGCTGGGTATTTTTTAGAATCATGTGAATTTCACCATAATGTTATAAGATAGGAAAAGTTATCCCCATTTTACAAATGAGGAAGCTGAAAGGGAATGACTTGTTCAGGCTGAATGATGGAATCATCAGTGAGCGGTCCAACAGTCAGAGGTGGGTCTTCTTGTTCCTAGCTGGAACTCTGACCCTGTTAGAAGCCCAGGCACACTGCTCATAGGTGAGCAGCGTGGACATAAGTAGCAGACCCCGACCCTGACACGTTGAGTATTCTGAGAATAAGCTCCAACAGGTGAACTTCCCTAAAGCAAACCAAGCACTTCTGGTCACGTTGAAGTGGGAGAAGATAAAGATGCTTCCTCTCTACAGTCCAGCTCTGTGGGGACTCTGAAGACCCAGAGCTGAAAAACACCTCCCTGTTTCAGCCTGTTTCAGCTTGTACTCAGTCACAGCACTGCTTTTATATCGTGAGGGTTGTCACGGGGACTAGCTCCTTTTCGTACCTGCTGGTGCCTGACAGGTAATAAGGACGTGTTGGTTGAGTGAATGAATGAATAACTGAAAGGCGCAGGACAGCTGGTGATGGAGGAGAGTGTATGTGACATCTCTTTGATCTCTTTTAGAACCTCACCTCCACATCCTTCATTTGGGAGACACGGGGCTGAGATAGAGCCTGTCACCACTGTGTTCCTGAGTGATCCTCAGTTCTGAGAAACAACATAACAGAATTCTAGTATTGGAAGAATACTTAGACATGATCTCATCCACATTCTATCTGGTTCGTGAATCATCCTATAGCATTTCTGACATGCCCGTTAAACCCATTCCACCGTTCATTAGATTATTCATTCTTTCTGTTTGTGGGATGGGTGTTACGGGACTATATTGTTCCAGATGTAAGGGAGGATGATGACAATGGCAACGATGACCTTGGCGTTCATCCCTTCTGTATTAGTTACGTCATGAGAAGAACCAAAAGAAACCCTTCAATTAGTTTAACTATGATAGTGTACTGTCTCTTAATGGTCCGGAAGTAGGCAGGCCATCCAAGTCAGTGGGGCATTCGGCTGCATGAGGTCACCAGGAACCCAGGCTCCTCCTGTTTGCTCTCTTACTTCCTAGGGCGTGGTCCTCTCCTGAAGCTGAAGCTGGTCAGGCTACCATGTCTGCATCACAGCCTACAAGAGGGGAAGAGAGGGTGCGGTGGTTATGCACATCGCTTCTCACATCCTATTGGCTGGATCTTAGTCACATGGCCACTCCTACCTGCAAGGAAAACTGGGAAATGTAGTTTCTTGCCTGGTAGCCATGTGCTTAGGTAAAACTGGCTACATGTGTTGTCGTTTTAAGAAGGGACAAATGGATACCAAAGATCAGGTCATAGTCTTGGCCATACAGCCCAACTCCTTCATTCTTTCAGTTAACACATATGGAAACTGAGACCCGGGAGGGGAAGTTGCTTATCTGAGGTCCTTCAATAAGGCATTAGCAGTACAACTTTTAAAGCCTGTTCCCTGCCTTCAAGGCCACACACTTTACACCTCAATACACGGTGTCTTTTAGTAAATTATTATTATGATTCCTACAACATGTGGCTCCTGCTTTCTAGCAGAAGAACGTATTCTACCGGATACAGATTATCGGATAGATCAGTGTTCTCAGTCCTTCTCTTTGGTCGGAAGTGCTGGATTCAAGGAGCCTTTGGAGTAACTCGGGAAGACTTTAACTGTCTCCCTATAAAAATGTTGAAATGTGCGCATGCGCACACACAAGTTCAAGTACAGCTTCAGAGCGTTCAGGCTGACTCCCCAAGCCTCTAAGAATCCCTCGAAACCCATGTGGGAACACAAAGAAACACACTCCAAGGACACCACGTCTGGCAGCTACAGAGCCTTCCTTCTGATTCAGCCTGGTTCACATTACAGTTAGAACTCTCTGCAAACGCTTAATTAGAGGTCACCACGGAGCTACTATGCAAATTGTTTTAATGTTCTGGAGGAGGAGCTCAGACTTGCTGGTCTACCAAGTTCCAAACTATGAAAACGCCTGCAGGGAAGTTTTATAATGCCAAGAAATGCAGACATACCACACGAGCAGCAATTTACAGACCCTTATTTTGTGAAAGCGCACACATTCACACACAGGCTCTTAACCACAGAGAGGTTACTCTTGAAATTACTATTTTTTTTTAATCATTAGGGATAATTTGCTCTCCGAGTGAGATGGTTTTCAGCAACAGAATGGGATGTGCAAAAACCATTCCTTATCTTGGCGCGTGCTACAAGACAGCCTTTATCATTTTTTTCCCTTTATAATGTACAACGCTGCCAAACAGAACATATTGAAACGGAGTGCAAGCAGACGGTATTTACTCTAAGTGAACCAGAATCAAGTTTTAAATAAAATAGGCTTAACAGAAATGATAACAAAATCTGATCTAGCAGCCTCTAAAAAAAATTGGCGTGGCGCAGGAGGCACACCGCCCTGGGGAATCGCATTAGCCTCTCCAGCATGCTTGTGTTACATAAAATTAAAGGTTACAGCCGCTGAATCCAAGTATGAATGCTTAATCATGTTCACAAAGAGGACCAGCAGTCTCAGGAATCTACTCATGAAAATTTAAGACAGAAAACGAATCCCAAGTTCTTATTTCTGTGCTTACGTTTAGGATTTGAGAAGTAACATAGCCTCGTGGGCTCAGCCCCTCGTTAGGTTCATGGGAGCATCCCGAGGACTGTAATCATCATGATCTTTTCATAGCTGACCTTCTGGGAGAGTCAGATAGGCTTGGCACAGAGAAGCAGATGGCTTTTATTTCATTTATTTATTTTTGCACAGAGTCAGAAGGCCATGCGAAGCCTTATCAGTCCGTGAGCCAGGCAAGAGGAAAATACCCAGAGTTGGCTTTCTCCGGAACACAGCTGAAACCGAGTGCCACCATCCTCTCTCTAGGGGACTGGGCAGCGGTCAACACTGTACGGGAGGGGCAAGAGAAATGTGCTCGCTCCAGAACAAGTCAGCCAGACTGTGTCAGTCGTACATGACCCATTCCTTCAGCGATGGAAGAGTCCTGACTTGGGTTTCTGAATTCATCCAGCCTCAGCTGCCTGTGGAGAGCTGCAGGACCCAAGGCTAGGAATGCCTGAGGCTGCCAGAG
>NW_027551568.1:5545522-5552551 GCF_008692635.1 Crocuta crocuta | reverse complement strand
CGAAGCCTCCAGAGGGACCCCATCCTGCTGACAACTTCATTTTGGATTTCTGGCCTCCAGAACACTGAGAGAGTACATTTCTGCTGATTGAAGCCAGCGACATTGTGGTAACTCGTCCCTGAGGCCGTGGGGAGTGAATGCAATAGCTGGGGCATAGCGGACAAGCTACTTGATTCTTCCAGGCCCACCCCCCACCCCCCATTTTTTCCTGTCTGTAAAGCAGGGGCAACAGTAGCACCTCCTGATATTACACACGAAGGCAGCGATCAGCTGTGAAACACGCCTTCCAAAGTCAGGTGCGAATTAGTGTTCACAAAATTTTTTTCAAGACGAAACTATTTTTTTTTTACTGCTTATTAAAATAGTGTGATTATAAAATACTTCTTTATAGTAGCAATTACACCGTAATACAAAAGCACTTGAAAAAGAAAATAAAGGGGCGCCTGGATGGCTCAGTCTGTTAAGCATCCAATCCTGATCTCGGATCAGGTCGTGATTTCGCGGTTCGTGGGTTCGAGCCCTGCATCAGGCTCCGTGCTGACAGCGTGAAGCCTGCTTGGGATTCTCTCTCTCTCCCTCCTCCTCTGCCCCTCCCCCTCTAAATAAATAAATTAACCTAAAAAAAAGAAAATAAAAATAATCTGCACTTTACAACTCCAGAAATAACCACTATTCCATAGGTCCTTTCTCTCACTTTTGATGTTAGGTCTAATTTGTGGATTTAAGCCTTGAGGGCACCGCTTCTCAACCGATGGACCTTGGCATAGCTTCTCGGTCCTTTCCTTACAGGCATGAAGATAACACCCACCTGCCAGGTTTGGGGGGGGCAATCCACAAAAGAACTTGAAATAACAGGGCCTGGCATCTTCTCTGTAAGTGGGGAGAGGAACAGGGAAGGGCTGGCCCGGAGGGAGTGGAGGCTCGAGCGTGGCACGCAGAGAGCGCTCGATACACACGCTCAGTTGTAGCGATCCCGGCCATTCTGCACGCCGAGGCTGTGTTCCAGCGATGTGCACTGCTCTCGATTTCTGCAGGATGCCCTTCTCTCTGGGCCGCAGAGGCTCTGCAGATGCCGCCTCTCTTCTCCCCCCCCTACGGCTGGTTCCTCGGTGCCCTTCCAGACTGGGCTCCTGCACCATCTCTTCTGGGGTGCCCTCTTCGACCCTGAGCGTGCCTCAGGTGCCTCCCCTGTGCCCTTGCAGCCTATGCGTCTACCGCCTCTGCTCTCCGTCCCCTCAAAGCCTGACCCACTCTGCCCTTGTCTTTGTCCCACACTAGACTTCTAAGCTACAGCCCCGGGAAAGCAGACCTGGTCTGACTCACAGCCCAGGGCCTGGCCCACAAGAGGTATTCAGAAAGTGCTCCCTGGACAAAGGTGGAAGGGGAGGAATGATGTCCTGACTCCTCTCTGGGGACCTTCTGCCTTCGCTGACTCTCGGGGCTGGAAACTGCCTTGCTGTGGTCCCACAGCCTCCTTCCACCACAACACAAACCTTTGCATGCGTGACTGTTAGTATATGTATTAGTCAGCTCTCTCTGTGATAATGGTGTGGAACAAACATCCCTCACACCCAAATCTCAGTGGCTCACAGAAACATATTTTTCTTACAAGCCTTGTGCTTTGCTTCAGGATACATGTGGGATTCAAGTCTATTTCTTGGGTCTCTGATTCTAGGAACAGAGGATCCGAGGGCCAGCTCTTCTCATGATGGATAGCAGCAGCACGAGAGAGCTGAAACATGGGCCACCTCTTGAGGTCTTCACTCTCTTGGAACTGGCATGCTGTCACTTCCTCCTGGATACCACTGGCCAAACCAAGTCCTGTGGCAAACCCCACACCAACAGTGTGGGAGAGGTAGGAAACATCCCATCATCCCAGTGAGCCATGGAAAGAACAGGAAGAGAAGGAAGAATTGTGAGCAGTCAGTATTTACACAATAATTTACACAATAGCTCATTACTGGAGATGATAACAACACCTCTGTTGTGCTTATCATGTTTCAGGCACCAACATCAATTCGTTTATTCCTCATAATAACCCTAGAAGGGGGAGGGACTATTATTACCTGCATTTAAATTTTTAAAAATGTTTCTTTATTTATTTTTGAGAGACAGACCGTGAGCAGAAGAGGGGCAGAGACACAGAGGGAGACACAGAACCCAACGCAGGCTCCAGGCTCTGAGCTGTCAGCACAGAGCTCGATGCAGAACTCGAACTCACGAACGGTGAGATCATGACCTGAGCCGAAGTCGGATGTTCAACCGACTGAGCCGCCCAGGCGCCCCTATTACCCCCATTTTACAGAAGAACAAACTGAAGTGGGGAAAGGTTAGGTAATTTACCGAAGTTAACTCCCTAGAGAGTAGTAGAGTGGGATAAACCCTGAGCAGAAGAGAGCCCAGAAGCCAGGCCTGTGAGTATTTCCTGTCCTTGCCTCTTGACATAGATAGAGACTGTATCTCTTTATTCTGCATTCAGCCTGGTGCCTGGTGTAGACGTGCCAATCCATGCTCGTTGGCAGAANTCCTCTAGGGTTTTGATAGTTTTCTGTCTCACATTCAGGTCCTTCATCAATTTTGAGTTTATTTTTGTGTGTTGTGTGAGAAAGTGGTCTAGTTTCATTCTTCTGCATGTTGCTGTCTAGTTCTCCCAGCACCATCTGTTAAAGAGGCTTTTTGTCCATTGGATACTCTTTCCTGCTTGGTCAAAGATAGTTGGCCATACACTTGTGGGTCAAATTCTGGATTCTCTATTCTATGCCATTGGCCTATGTGTCTGTTTTTGTGCCAATACCATACTGTCTTGATGATGACAGCTTTGTAGCAGAGGCTAAAGTCTAGGATTGTGATGCCTCCCATTTTGGTTTTCTTCTTCAATATTACTTTGGCTATTCGGGGTCTTTTGTGGTTCCACACGAATTTTAGGGTAGTTTGTTCTAGCTTCAAGAAGAATGCTGGTGCAATTTTGATTGGGATCACATTGAATGCATAGATTGCTTTGGGTAGTATTGACATTTTAACAATATGTATTCTTCCAATCCATGAGCATGGAATGTTTATCCATTTCTTTGTGTCTTCTTCAATGTTTTTTGTAAGTTTTCTATAGTTTTCATCATATGGATCTTTTACATCTTTGGTTGTGTTATTTCTAGGTATTTTATGTTTTTTTTTTTTGTGTGTGTGTGTGTGCAATTGTGAATGGGATCAGTTTCTTGATTTCTCTTTCTGTTGCTTCATTATTGGTGTATAAAAATGCAATTGATTTCTGTATGCTGATTTTGTACCCTGTGACTTTGTTGAATTCATGGATCAGTTCTAGTAGGCTTCTGGTCAAAGGCAAGAAATGTTTTTGGTCATTTGTTACATGCCAGCTGCTGTTACCTGCTTCTACAAATAGTTTCTGACCTAATTGTCACAGCAATACTGGGGAGTTAATATCAGCCTCCCCAATTCACAGGTAAAGACTCCAAGGCGAAAATGAGGCTTCTCCAACCCCAAGGCCAATCTTAAAACTCGCTGGGTCGTGCTCGATGGGGCTGCCCGCATCTTTCCAGCTTTTTGCTCTTGTCTCTGGAGAGTCTTTCCATTGCATTAGACAGGGAGACAGCCCCCCACCCACAGAACGCCTGGGAGAGAGAGTGCCCACGAAATATGGGGGTGGTGGGGAGAGAAGATGGGGGCACTCCGAAAGAACCCATGCTTTCTACCAAAGTGCAGACAGTGGCTCAAGGCGCCCAGCAGATGGCAGGATGTTGCCATAGATCCTCCCGAAGCCGGGCGTGCAAGGCGGGCTGGGCGGGTTCCATTGCTTCCCGCGGGTAACCAGCACGCCCCTCAGGGAGGGTCTCCGGGGGTCTGCGCTCTCCCTAGGAGCCTCGGGGTGCACCCAGAGCACCCAGCACTTAGCACCCTGGTCCTAGGCTCGTCTCTGTCCCCGGTCTGGGCTCCCCAGCTCTCGCCGCCAGGGACCCACGCACCCCAACGCGAACCCGCCGGGTCCTCAGACTCTGAGGCCCCGCAGTCCCGGCGAATCCCGAGGTGCAAGCCCAGTCCCTCCTAAGCACATGGCCCCTGCGGAGCCTCAGTTTCCCCATGCAGAATATAAAGGGCCCTAAAGGGTCTAGACTTTACTTTCATTCATTAAGTATTTAGAAAAACACAAAGAGGAAAGGAGTCGTTGGAGAACCGGTAGACACACCACCGCCCGGGTACCAGCCCGAATGGCAAACAAAGCCCAGTGGGGCGTCCTGGTTACCCTTCGTAGCCGGGACTGACCGAGAGCTCCTTTCCCTCCCAACCTCAGTCTACCTGACTCTACAACGGGCAACAGCGATTTTTAATAACCTTTGGGTTGTTGAGAGGTTAAGTGGAACGGTGCTTACGAGGCTCTCGGGCTGGGCCCAGCACACAGTAGGTGCTCACAAATCACTTACNTGCTCTCCAAGCCCAGGTCTCGTTTAGAGCCCGAGGCTAAAGGAAACGGCCTGTGAGTGTGTGTGTGTGTGTGTGTGTGTGCGTGTGTGCGCGTGTGTGCACGACGCGGTTGGGCTCTGCGCCCGCAGGTTCCACGCTGCTCCCCTCCCTCGCCCAGGCCAGCCTGGGGAAACTTTTCTTGGTTAAACTCCGTGGTTCCCAAGAAGGCGTCCCGCTCTCGGCAGCCTCCCTGGCGGAGGGGGTGAAATAAGGTTGTCCAGCCTCATCTCAGCTCCAGGGCTGGGCTTCCTCGTGGCTTGGGCCCGTAGAGCTCGGTATTTGAGCCGGCAGAACGCCGTTCCCAGGGCTGTGTGTCCGTGGGCAAGTTGCTTACCCTCTCTGAAACCTTTGTTTCCTCACCTGTGAGAGAATGGTGTCACCACCTGGTACCGTAGGATACGGGATTGTTTGATGCTCAGCCACTGGTCATGCATGTGAAAAGTGCCTTATAAGTATAATCAGCACAGTAGGGTTGGTTGTCTGTTAACTCCCCCTGCCTTTAAAAGCCTGGGGTGGTTTCTCTGTCTTCACTGCGCCCCAAATAAGGGTTAGGATGTAGTCAGCACACACCATCTGCCAGGCACTCCTCTAGGCTTTTCTATGTGGCTCTCAGCCTTCACAGCAACCGTATGAGGTAGGTTCTTTTGCTGTTCGGTTTGGCATTTGTAGAAAGAGATGTGGTCCGGTCCCACTTCCCGAGGAGCGGAGCTGGCTTGGAGGTTGGATACTCTGCCCCGGAGGCAGTGCATGTCATCACCACACAGGCAGAGGCGTGGGGGCACGGATCATGGCTTCTAGAACGGCCAAGGCTGTGGGTGGCAGTCACAGGCTGGTCCAGAGAGCCCCTCTCAAAAGGATACACAAAGACTGTTAATGCGGCTTAAGTGCGTCAGGGCCGTTTGGTCCCTTTCTAAAGGAGTTCCTAGTCCGGGCACCGAATAATCCATGACCGTCCATGGTGGTGAGGGCGGTGAGTGGGGCTGGTGCAGGCACTTGGGCACCCAAGGACACCTGATGCCTTCCTGGTTCTTTAGTCTGGGGCACAGGCATGTGGGCAGCTAGGCGTGGACAGAGGAGAGGTAGGCAGGGAGGTGGCGGAGGCCCTTGGGTGTCCCAGAGAGAGTCTGGACACCGTGTAGCTGAACCTACCTGCAGCCAAGTTCACACTGACCCTGAACTTCTCCATGGAAGTCAAAGGGATCTTGACACTGTAGGTGCACTCTGCTGTGGGACAGCCCGCGTGCGGTGGCTGTGGGACCGGCCTGTCCCCTTTTCAGAGCACTTGTGTCCTTCAAGATTATATTCAGGGCAGCTCGCACCTGAGAAGATATTTACTCATTGACAGGTGGAGAGCATGACTTGCGTCAAAACCCTTCTATTTGCAACAAGTCAAAGCTCTCCCGTCTGTTTTGGTGAGGGGACCTGTGTTAGTCTCCCCAGGCTGCCATCACAAAATACCACTGATGCTCAAACAACGACAGAATTTGTTGGTGCCGGTGGCTTCGATAACAGAAATTTGTTTTCTCACCATTTCTAGAGGCCGGAAGCCCAATATCAAGGGGGGCTGTCAGGGTTGGTTTCCAGTGAGAGCTCTTCCTGGCTTGCAGATAGATGGCTACCTTCTCCCTGTGGCCTCCCTGTGGCCCATGGCTTTTCCTCCGTGTGCTTGAGGAGCCACAGAAAGAGAGAGATAGAGATACAGGGGGAGAGAGAGATCTCTGGTGTCTCTTCCTTTTCTTATAAGAATGCCAGTCCTATCAGATCAGGGCTCCACCTTTATGATCTCACTTAACTTCAGTTATCTCCTTAAAGGTTCCGTTTCCAAACGTAGTCACAATTAGAGGCTAGCACTTGAACATGAAGTTTGCAAAGGACAAGTGAGCCCGTACCAGGAGCCTTTCACGAAGGCCGTGGACTTCCTCCATAGAAGAAAGCACAGACTTAACGTATCCGCTCCATTTATAGGGGTTTATGGTTCTAGCCTGGATCAAAGCTCATACTTTAGGTAAGGTCGTACTTGAGGGTTCTTAGCATCTTTTTTTTTGTTTTGTTTTGTTTTGGCCTCCCTTATATTGACATCTGTCTCTGTCCTTTATCCCAGAAAATGTGCTTTAAAATATTGACTGGCAAAATAGTTCTATCTGGTGTAACCAACCTTTTTGATTTTCCTGCTGCTGTCGTTCCTCATTCCAAAAGCAGATTGGGCCCAAGGTCAACTGCCTGTTTCCGGGCTTGTTGAAATACAAGGTTAGCACTCTTTTCGTTTTGCCAGCTTCTAGCCCAGTGAAACATGAACTTGTCTGATTTTGCCGGTGTATGTCTCAATTATTTTCCTCTGCAAATAAAGCACTGGTGTTTGCCACCAATTGATTCAATTATCCCGGAGGCATTTACTGATCATCTTTTCTGCACCCACCCGTAAGCTGGGGCACCGGGAATGTGGAGAAACTGAAGGCAAAATCCTAATCCTCAGGAGCTCCTGGAGGAAATAAATAGCCAGGACAATGCAGCGAGCTCAGAGAACTATGGTATCCTAGGAGACAGTCCTTAACCCCG
>NW_027551568.1:5397602-5544951 GCF_008692635.1 Crocuta crocuta | reverse complement strand
GCTTCCGGGGGGGGGGGGGCGGGGGGCAGCGGGGAGAGACAAAGAAGACTTCCTCTTACTGAATCTTGTGAAAATGGTAGGTGTTACCTGTGAGGGGTGGGTTGGTGGAGCAGGGAAGGGTGTGTTAGAAGGCGGGAACAGAATGTGCTAAGGCAGATGGGGAAGAGTAAGCATGGCTCATTGGGAAGGTTGTGGGGGTTGGCTGGTATATATATGTTGGTGGTGTGGAGTGAGGCTGGGGGGTACAGGAGATGAACCCCAAGTGCCAGACCAGCCTTAAAGGGCCAAGTGGCCATAGGTTTGGACTTGACCATTTAGGCATTTGAGTCACTGACAAATTTTAAGCAGGGGAGTGACACGGCCCAGTGAATGAGCACCCTCTCCCAAACCAGAGTTGCTGGGTGGGTGAAGGCACAAACACCTACCCAGGCAGAGCAAGTCTGGTTTGTAAGGAATTTAGTGCTAAACCCTAGCTGAAAGTTTGCTGTTGTGTGATTGTCTCCTGGCCATCGACGTTCTGATGGCAAAAGTTTAACTTGCATGCCTGTAATAGTAACAACTATAACTTACTAATGCATTGCTTGGACTACTTTTCATACCTAATCATCCCAGCTCGGCCAGGAAGGTCTCAGAATCTGCATTTCACTAGTGAGGTAAGTGAGGACCTCAGGAAAACCCCCTGGCCTGTGTGTGGATGAGCTGGGACTCAGCCCCCAGGTCTCTTTACTTCTAAAGTCAGGCCCCTGACCCCGGGAGGCCTAGGGGAATTTAACTCTTCCCCCACAGAATGAGTCCAGCACTCAGATCAGGCTTTTACCGCGGGGCTCTTTGTAGAGATGTTGGTAGGAAGAGAGCGGCAATACATTCTGACAGCACTTGCTCGTTTACAATAATCATCTCCCGTATCATCTTCAAAAAGTATTTGCTGGGCGATCACATCACAATACAAGTTCTGGGAATGGGAACAAAATCCTCTGACGTTCCAGATTCATACGACAATTGCGTTCAAGTTGTCCCCCGCCTCGCTGAGCTGACCTTATCCGCCGCTAGACATCGTTATACAGGCGTCTGTCTGCCACAGATACAAGGATTTCTGCTCTTTCTCCTCGCGTGGTATTTAAAGAAGCTAAAATTGCAACACTGTCCTCAAATCATTATTTTAATGGGCTGTAATACTCCATCGAATGGAGTAAATTGTAATTTACTTAAATATTTTCTGATTGTTAGACATTTAGGCTCCTTTCATTTTTCCACCTTTATAACTAAGTTGCTTGAACATTTTGCACATGTTTTTCCTTCTTTTAAATTAATTCCTTAAGGCATAAGGGGAGAGATTAGTGGATCCAAGGGGCTGAATATTTTTTGGAACTCCAGAAACATCCGTTATGTCTCCAAAGGTTTTTTGTCAATGTTCTATTCATTTATCATTCACATTTGGGGATATCAATTTAGCAACCTCATAGCCAGCTCTGGGCATTCTCATGTTAGAATGTCATAAATTAGAAGGTCATTTATTTTTTTTAATTAAAAAATTAAAAAAAAAATTCTGAGAGAGGGAGAGACAGCATGAGCAGGGGAGGGTCAGAGAGAGAGGGAGACACAGAATCTGAAGACCCACGAACCGTGAGATCATGACCTGAGCCGAAGTCAGACGCTTAACTGACTGAGCCACCCAGGCGCCCCTAGAAGGTCATTTAAAAATAAGTGTTATTTCTTTATTATTACTGGGCCAGGTAATTTCACAGGCAGCGCAGAACACAAAAACATCTTGGTCTAGCTAAACATACAGCAAAGCTGCTTTCCTTTGGAAGTATTCAGACACCTGAGGCCATTAACCAATCACCCCCAACATTACAGTCATGCTTTAGCTGGAGACGCTCTTTTGAACCTGGGCGTCTCTGTCCTTTGTGATTAACAAAGTGACTGACGTCTGCACTGCACGGTTCACTCCTGACTTTTGCCTCCACTTTTTTAGTGCTTTACGCCAACTCATTCATGTTACAAGTTGGTTTCCATACTTGTAATGCCAGTGGCTTGGCCATGCGGTAGAAACCAAAAATATTCCGAGAAAGCTCAGAATTGCCTGCAAGAAATTTTGCTCTTATAATTCGAGTCTGTAGAGTTGGCAGGTAGACAGATGCGGTGTAAGGGATTGGGGCTTAGGGGCTCCGTGTTCATACCTGTACCAGGCGTGTGCATAGTTCATGCAGGCGTCTAGGATGCAAACCTTAGACTTTAAGGTTTTTAAGATCCAGACCTCATTTGACAACGTGTTTTGATGTGTCTTCTACATGGGGGAAAATCGCCATGGATCAGTGTGAGATGGTTTGGTAGAAAGGAACGTTAGGCTCCATCTCTACCTTTCAACACTCAGAGAAAATAGGTATGAATTTTATAAGTTTAAAACGTGTCAGTCATCTCGATGAAGTCAGACGTCTGTAGGCAAACAGTTGTATTTCACTGCTTCCCACGCACTCATTTTTCCACGTTTTAAGTCCCTGAAATTAGGGATGCAGTTTGGCCAACGTGGCGTTTGTGATGTAGCCTCGTTAAGTGCATGTGATCATAGCCGCCCACACTAGTGTGATATGGAATAGGTCTAAAAGAGCTTTTTCAAGTGACTAGAAAGAGTCACATCACGGACGAATTGGCAGCATTTCCTTCTCAGTGGCACATAAAACCATGCGCCCATTTAACGTGGAGGGCATGCGAGATTGGGCGGAATGTGGCTGGGTTGACGAGCTTCCTTCAGTTGCAAATGACAGAAAACCAACACGATGCCCTCCGAAGGGAACTGATTGGCTCTGGTCACTTCTCACACCGCCGTCACTGCCTTCTGGTCCAAGCCATGGACCCGGCTGTTACACGAGCCTCCCTAACTGGCCCCTTTGCTTTTGCTCTTAGCCCCTGAGCATCACCTCAGTGCAGCACCAGCGTGACCCTGTCAAAGTGGGCATGGGGCGCGTCGGACCCTTGGCCCCTCTGACCCCATCTCCTGGCCTGGCCTCTCTGACCCCATCTCCCTCCTTTCTCCAGCCTGCCTGCCTCCCTGCTGCCCCTCGGACGCAGGGCTCCCTCCTATCTCTATTCTGCCTTCACACAAATGTCACCTTCCCTGTGAGGCCGCCACTGACCACCCTGCTTACGATGGCCCTTCCAACCCCCCCTCCTGGCCTTGCCTTGCTTCACGGCAATTTGTCATCATCTGTCATACGTTTTATTTTACTTATTTCCTTAGGTGTAGTCTGTCTTCCTCCATGTGGTTGCAAGCCCCCTGAAGGTAGGGACATGGTGGGATTTATTCACTACTGGGTGCCTGAGACCTAAAACAGCCCCTGGGACACAGTAGGTGCCCAATACATTCTTGAAGGATGGATGTTTGAAGGTGTGCATCTCATGGCGGAACCAAGTTCTCAGCTGATGTCATCAGGGCCGTGCCCCCTTGGATCCTCTGCTCTCTTCTGCACAGCTTTGGGCTGGCTCTCTCATCATTGGGCCCGTACAACCTCTAGGCTCAGAGCCTCGCAGAGAAGGGACCTCTTTTCATAGCTGTTGCAGAGCAAAATCCCAGGGTTCGTTCTTACCTGTTCTGGTTAAGTCTTGAACATTCTTGAACCGATCACTGTGACCGGGGAGAATGAGTCTCTGCATGGCCAGGCTGGGTTGCCTGTCCACCCTCAGATCTGGGGGCTGGAGTTGGTAGCACTCGGGGCATGTGGGTTAAGAAAGTATGTGAGGGATTTTCCCAAGCGTTGCCGGGCTGTGAACAGCCACAGAAGAGCAGCCAGTCGCGAGGCAGGCGGGTGAAATGGACAGAAGCATCCACACCAGCCCCGTTATTATCCTGTTCTTTGAAACAAGGTGTGGGACACTTTGGCTTATCTCATTTCGTTGTCTGTGTGATTGCATGTCATCTTCTGCGCTAGACCGAGGCCTCCCACAGAGCAGCAAGCACCTCGTTTTCACCTCTGTGCCTGCCAGGTTGAGAACAGGGCTGGGGAAGGTATGTAGCAGTTATTCACTGAATGAAAGATGAAAGTCATCACTTACCCGGGTCAGTTTCTTGCATTCCTCCAGGTTCAGAGGCTGTCGAGAGACAAATGCAGAAGGTTCACACTTATCACCAGTAATGTTGGTTCAGAGAACACGCTTTGGCTTTGGGTCCAGAATAGCCCGTCCGTTGCTGTCCCTCAGTTTTGCCCTTGGGACTTGCTTGGGCGGACTTGAGTCTGCAGAGCAGACTCTTCTGGTTATGAGGCACAGAGAACCCCTGCGTGATTTCCCCAAGACGCACCTTGGAATGATTAATGGGTATCGGACTCTTGCATTTCACCGTGTGAGATATCACTTCTCTCCCCACCGAGAGAGAAGGCAAACTTGGTTCCCACTGCTTCCTGGGTAAGACGAAATGCCTGTTTTATGGGACAGCAGAAGGGTAGAGAGAGGGGAGATGGCTTTCCCATGACGTGAGCTAGAGTGATGAGGATGTGAAGATGGAGATGGGATTGATGGTGAGTCTTGAGGGAAGGGTTTAAATGCCTGGGGAGAAAACGGATCGTATTTTAGGAGGATCAAGCAGCATAAGCTAGTTCTGAGCTTGGGCATTTTCCTGTGAGAGGAACAAAATATTGTTAGCAGTACTCAGTTGTCTGAAATCCAGGCTAGGAACAATCGCAGATGGAAATGGAGAAAATGTTCTCGAAGGAGCAGCAAGGCTAGAGGATCGCGACTCCCCAGAGGAGTGTTCNATCGTATTTTAGGAGGATCAAGCAGCATAAGCTAGTTCTGAGCTTGGGCATTTTCCTGTGAGAGGAACAAAATATTGTTAGCGGTACTCAGTTGTCTGAAATCCAGGCTCGGAGCAATCGCAGATGGAAATGGAGAAAATGTTCTCGAAGGAGCAGCAAGGCTAGAGGATCGCGACTCCCCAGAGGAGAGATCGCGCAGAAAGCAATGGGGGCTTCCTCTGCCTTGCGGTAAATCTTGGTGTTCCTCGAGACTGAGCCCTTGAGCCGCTTCCTTAGCCTCCGGTCCCGTCTGCCCACTGATCTTGTCATCCCCTGCATGCCCCGTCTCAGCCACCCCCTGTCATTCCGGGTGCAGTCAGGAGACCAGAGCCACGTGGCCCTTTACTAGGATGTCATCTAGTAAAAGGCTAACTGCGAGAAGGAATCAGAGAGGACTCTGGGAGTCCAGAAGTAGCAAGTTCAGCAGAATGGCTGCTCCCTGCAGGGCTGAGAGTGGGGGAACGGGGAAGGAACTGGAATCCTAGAAGGGGACCTCCCCCTCTTGTCTGGACAGGCTGTGTTTCATCTCTTTGGAGAGGGTTTGGGGCCCAGAAGAACAGGCAGCCTACTGAGGGGGCAGAGGAACTTTCCGGAGGATGCATCTGATTCAAGAGGGCCACCGAGGGGAGGGCCGCCAGGCCCCCTGCACACTGGTTTGGGGGTGGCCAGGGGGACTCTGGCTGGAAGAAGGAAGGAAGCCCCTCCCCCTGTTCTGGTCTGGCAGTGCCTCTCCTGTGCCCTCTGTTGGCAGCACCTAGCGTGACGCACCGCCCCAGGGGCACAAAGCCGTGGATCTGGAGCTGAGAGACAGTACATTTATAACTGGTATGTATTTCTTTCTTTTTTTCTTTTTTTTTTTTTTTTTTAATGGCAACCCAGTAATTTATTGCCTTCATTCATATTTCGCCTCTGGGCTCCAAATCTGTGTTTCTATGTAATCCTACTTGGGTGTCTCAAAAGAATCAATACCTCAGATTCAAAATAACCTCAATCAAACTTATGTGCTTCCAGAATTTCCCAGCTCGGTGTGTACAGTGTTATTATCTATCCGGTCGCGGAGGCCATCGTATCTTGGGTTTTCCTGGACTCTTCCATCTGCCTTACCCCCCAAGTCCAGCGAGGCACCTGGCCGTGTTGATTTTACCTCCCTGACCTCTTTCCAGCCGCACCTCTGCCACCCCCCACTCAGATGTCGCCCCTCCTCGGGCCCCCATGCCGCCTCCTAATCTACCTCTTGCTTTTCAGCACGTCTGCTAGCAGCCTCCACGACCCAGAGCCCAACTTCAGGTCTTAGCTATGATGGTCAGGCCTCTCTGGTGGCTTCCAGGGCTCTCTGGGGGAAGACCCAGCCTGTAATGTGGTCCAAGGCCCTGTGGGGGCGGGAACCTGTGCCCCTCCCCGATCTCATCCTGCACCGAGGGTCTCCCTCAGGGCAGGAGTTAAATCGCTCAGTGCTCAGTGCACTTAAAGCTCCCAGCCCCAAACCCGGCACCGGCACTGGATTACTTGCCTTGCAGATCTCTACTTTTCTTCTGCTTGTAGTCATTGCTGCTATTGTTTGTNCAGGTCTTAGCTATGATGGTCAGGCCTCTCTGGTGGCTTCCAGGGCTCTCTGCGGAAGACCCAGCCTGTAATGTGGTCCAAGGCCCTGTGGGGGCGGGAACCTGTGCCCCTCCCCGATCTCATCCTGCACCGAGGGTCTCCCTCAGGGCAGGAGTTAAATCGCTCAGTGCTCAGTGCACTTAAAGCTCCCAGCCCCAAACCCGGCACCGCACTGGGTTACTTGCCATGCAGATCTCTACTTTTCCTCTGCTTGTAGTCATTGCTGCTATTGTTTGCGCTCCTGGGGCCCCAGGGCATCCTTTCTGTCTCTGGTAAGTTTCATGCCACTCCTGCCCCAGGGCCTTACCACCTGCTGTTCTCTCTGCCTGAAATGCTCCCCCAGCCCACCCCGCTTGGCTTGGTTATCTCCCACTCATACCTTCCTCAAGGTCACTTATCTGTTTCCCACACTGGGTCACGACCACCCTCAAATTATCTAAGGCTCCTTTGTGGCATTTGCAATGGTCATAATTCCACCTTCATTCATGTGACTACTTCATTAGTGCCTGTCTCCCCAGGGACCGGAGTCTCCGGGAGCACAGGCCCCGTGGCTCTTGCAGTGTCTGGTCTGGGTCCCACTGCTTTACAAACAGGTCTGTCCTCGAAGCTGCTTGTCCCTGAGCGGTTGTTAGAAAACATAGAGAGATCACTGTGTCACTTAGGAAAGGCAGCAGTTCCTTCTGGGGATGGGAAGAACGACGGTATGAGAGAGGGACCGTCAGCTCCATTTCGTCCCCGGGGACGTTGTGGTTTGGAGGTTAACTCAGTGCCTTACGTGGTAACACTGAGGTGCTTGGCCTCACTTCTTTCTGTGTAATTGGGAAGCTCTTTCCCTCCTATGAGGCTCCCGCCTACTCGATCATTTGCATCCCAGCTGCAGAATTATGTTTTTACCACGGCGTGTCCAGCTGGACCCTCATCGTGGAGCCTGGTGCGGGGCTCGAACCCACGAATCGTGAGATCATGACCTGAGCTGAAACCAGGAGTCAGATGCCTAACCCAGTGAGCCACCAGGGCACCCCCATACTGTTTTCTTCCTTGACTGGTTTTACTTTAAGAGACCCTTTTACCCAGGAACTTTATATTTCTAGCTCAAATTGCAAATGGATTAAGACTTCTATAGATAAGAAGCAAGATAGAGTAACGTAATGTGGATGTAACACAGTGATGCTCAGAGTAGCAAGATAAGCGTACCTTATGTAGATCCTTAGCTTGTGACTTGCTCAGTGAATTAAAAAAAATTTTTTTTAATGTTTTTATTCATTTTTTGAGAGAGCGTGAGCAGGGCTGGGGCAGAGAGAGAGACACATAGAATCCAAAGCAGGCTCTGAGCTATCAGCATGGGGCCCGACGCGGGGCTCGAACTCATGGACCGAGAGATCATGACCTGAGCCTAAGTCGGCCGCTTAGCTGACTGAGCCACCCAGGCACCCCTCTGTGGATTTGTAGTGGGCGAATTTTCAGTGGTGTCGGATGGCGGTTCTGTGGATACGGGGCCTGCCTGGCTCAGGGTGCTGGCAGTTTCCTGGGAAGGTTACGTCAGGCCCCTGGGGACAAGCGAGCATCATCGTCTGGCTGTCACGCTGAAGCTGCAGCCTGCCTCTCTCTAAGTCAGTTCTTCCCTCTAGAGACTCGCCCCAGCTCCCAGCACAGCGTAGAGATGGTGTGTGGGCCTCTGGGCTTGTGTGTGTCTCCGGGATACACCAGGCTCCCTGCCCGGCCTCATCACGGAGTCTTCCAGCAGGCATGCCCCTGACCTAGCATAGTGGTTAAGAGCACAGGGGCTCCTGGGGGGCTCAGTTGGTAAAGCATCTGACTTTGGCTCAGAGCATGACCTCACGGTTCATGGGTTCGAGCCCCGCATTGTGCTCTGTGCTGACAGCTCAAAGCCTAGAGCCTGCTTCGCATTCTGTGTCTCCCTCTCTCTGCCCCTCCCCCCTTGCGCCTGCATGTGGGCTCTCTCTCTCTCTCTCAAAAATAAACATTAAAAAATTTAAAAAATAGGGGCGCCTGGATGGCTTAGTCGGTTAAGCGTCCAACTTTCGGTTAGGTCATGATCTCGCGGTTCGTGGGTTCGAGCCCCGCGTCGGGCTCTGTGCTGACTGCCAGCTCGGAGCCTGGAGCCTGTTTCAGTCTGTGACTCCCTCTCTCTCTGACCCTCCCCTGTTCACGCTGTCTGTCTCTCTCCTAGAAATAAATAAAAAACATTTAAAAAAAATTTAAAAAATAAAGTTTATTAAATAAGGTTACATTTTGTGATTGAAGAAGGTCACTACACAGAAATGGGGAGGTTACAGGGGTTGAGATCCTGATTTTTCTATTATCTATGTGACTGTGGGCCGGTTACTTCACCTCTCTAAGCCTCAGTTTCCTCCCCTCGAGAAAGGGGATGCAACTCTTCCATTGCCGTGGGAATGGCGTGAGGTGCCTTCAGCCCCCGGGGCAGTATAAGATCAGTGTAAGATCTCAGGGTCTGCAGAGGGACGTCAGGTGAGAGCCGCTGTTTCCTGAGCCCGAAGGAGAAGGTGTTGTGACTTCCTCCCTGCTGGCTGTCAGTCCCCACTGTCAGGAGGCACCTTCTCATTTCCATTCTCCTAGGAAACAGCCCATTCCGACCGCCTCTGCCCTCAGAGCTTCCGAGTGCTCATTACATCTGTCAGGAGGGCCCTGCTTTCGGAAGCCTGACTCTGGCACGTCGAGTTGAACAGCGACCGCGGGGTGGACCCCACCTGCTGGTGGTCAGTGCCACTCACGTGGGTCAGGCCGCCTTCAAGCCTTGTGTTGGCTAAATCCCTACGGAGGGCTTGGGGGCTGGAGTGGGGTTTTAGGGAGGTTAGGCCCTGGGCCCCTGTCATTTAGAAAATGTCCACCCTCTTAGGCGTTTCAGGGGAAAGAAGAAAAGATTTCTGGATGCCTCGTGTTGTGGATTGAATTGAGTCCCGCAAAATAAGTAAATTGAAGCCTAACCCAATATCTCAGAATGTGACTTTATTTGGAGCCAGAGATGCAGTTAAGTTGAGATCAGGTCTGGGTGGCTCAGGCGGTTGAGCGGTTGAGCATCTGACTCTTGATTTCGGCTCATGTCGTGATCTGATGGTTCGTGAGTTCGAGCCGTGCATCCGGTTCCAACGCAGAGCCTGCTTGGGATTCTCTCTCTTTCCCTCTCTCTGCCCCTCTCACATGCTCTCTTTTCTCTCTCAAAATAAATAAACGTTAAAAAAAAAAAAAAAAGGAGAGGAGGCCATTAGCATGGTCCCTAATCCAGTAGCATTGGTGTTCTTATACGAAGGGGAAACGGGTGCACAGGCAGACATGCCCATGAGGAGAAAGCCATGTGAACTGAAGGCAGAAGTTGGAATGTTGGGTAATGTACCTATAAGCCAAGGAACACGGAAAATTGCAGGCCGTCCCCCGGAAACTAGGGGAGAGGCAAGGATGCGACGTTCCCTCGCAGCCGCAGAAGAAATCAACTCTGCTGGCACCTCAGCCATGGACTTGCAGCCTCCAGAGCTGTGAGGGAATGCGTTTCTGTTGTCCTGAGCCCCCCAGTCTCTGGTGGTTTGTTATGGGGGCCCTGAGAAACGAATACACCTAGTTTTACCATTACGTAGTAACTTCAATGCGTCATTTCACACGGGGCCCCAAACCAGGTCCGGGAAGTGTTTCCGGAAAAGGCAATTTGGAGACGAGGCCCGGGGGAGGGACAGGTAACTGTGGGAAGGAAGGAAACCACCTGGAAGACTGTGCCGGCAGAGGCCCTTCGAGGCAGAGAGATGGCAGGTGCAGAGGCAAAGTGGGCAGAGAGACCTCGAAGGCGATCCGTACCCCGGGGTTAATGGGGAGCGGTGTGAGGGAAAGGGGGAGGTAGCCTTAGGGATGGGGCCGGAGAATAAGGCCGGCGCCAGGTGTTAGAGGGCCTGAATGTGTCTTAGCTCGGGCCGCTACAACAAATAGCCCGCACTTGAACAACAGACATTTGTTCCTTACACTTCTGGAGGTTGGGAGTCCAAGATCAAGGTGTTGATGAGCATCCTCTTCTGGGTTGCAGACAGCTGTCTTCCCCACGTATCTTCAGTTGGTGGAGAGGGAGGGGGCTCCTGTCTCTTCCTTTTCTAAGGGCCCTGATCCCACCCCGGGGGTCCCGTGTTCGTGACCTCATCTAATCCTGATTACCTCCCAAAGGCCCCGCCTACAATCATGGCCTCATTGAGCGGCAGGGTTGCCAGATATGTATTTTGGGGGGACACGGTATGCACAGATCCCTAACACTGAGGAATCTGACTTCTGTTCTTAGTCAGCAGGGCTGACTACCTAATTTGTGAGACTCAGTGTGGAAGAAAAGCGTCGGGTCCCTTGTACAAGAACCACAAAACCGCCCGTGAAGGTACAAAAACCTGAAGCTTTTTCCTTTCTGTCCTGGTCTGTCTTTCTCTCGGTTTGTTGTGATTGTTTTGGAAAAATTTTTAATGTTTATATATTTTTGAGAGAGAGGGAGGGACAGAGTGCAAGTGAAGGAGGTGCAGAGAAAGAGGGAGACACAGAATCGGAAGCAGGCTCCAGGCTCTGAGCTGTCAGCACAGAGCCCGACGCGGGGCTCGAACTCGTGAACCACGAGATCATGACCTGAACTGAAGTCGGAGGCTTAACCCACTGAGCCACCCAGGCATCCCTGTCCTGCTGTTTTTAACTTGCTATTTAATAACTTTCTAGGCAAACAGTATTTAACATTATAAATTATCATGGGAAGAATATTGTGCCAGGGGGGTTTTAAAGGCAAACACAAGAGCACTTAACTCGTGTGTGGAACTGCCACAATTACACCATTCACTCTTCAAGGCACACGCGTGCGTCCCTGTTTCGTTCTTAGCAGAACAGAGGAAACACCACGCAACAGGGAGCTCAACGCTTTTAATCTCAGCCTCCAGCTTACCAGCGTGGAAGGAGAGAGAGGAAAAGGTACATTGGTTGTCCCCTCTTTTCCTTTCTTTTTGGGGCTTCATTTCAGTGTCAGCGATGGGCTCACACATGGACCTAACGCGGGGAAGAGGGCATGATCGCGCTGTTGCTCATGCGCCGCAGAACGTTCCTGCTTCCTCTCTGCGTCTGAAGCAAGGTAGCGCTGGTGAACAGAATGCATGGTCTCTTAGGGCCGTGAGTGCCCCTCACGACTCAGGTGTAGACCACACACACCTACCTGGGTCTTGCTGACCCTGTGCACACCATCAGACTTCCGTGCCCGTGGAGCACTGCAGATGCCCGGTGTGCGCCCGGTTGGGGCAGGGGGCGCGCACATTGGGTGTGTAACCTCTGCTCGTGCGCGTGAACATGAGGGTCATAAATGCCTGCATAAGCGTTGGTCGTGAACTTTCGTCCCCGTGTGTTGATGTACGTGTTAACACACAAAGATGCTTTACACATCTCCTAGCCCCGTCACCCTGTGGGAAGTGCTATGTGTTCCTACTTACAGGTGATGCCTCTGATCAAAGCCAACAAAATCCTGGCACCGCAGAATTTTCCGCAGCGCACTTAAGTGGTCTGAGACATTTATGAATTCCATTTAAAATGTAATTATTTTCAAGCACACTTTTTAAACAAAATCGAGAAGTCGCTGCATGTCATATTTAATAAGTTCCAACACAGTTTCTTAACCCTCCTCTCCAGAGTATAATTACTCCATCAATCTTCCCGAGAATCAAAGAGAGCTTTAGTGGAACACACCTCTCATGCGTTAAAACAGAATTGTGCTTGCTTTGGATTTGCATTTGAAAGTGATTTGCATTGGCATTTATTTCTTCCCGAAGACAACAAATGTTTCTGTTCTTTCCTAGGTATCATGGTCTTAAACTGAGATCATAAATCTTTCAGCGCTACTATTTGCCAATCCCTTTAATTTCTGTGGGCTGGTGGGTGGGGAGAGAAAGAGAACTATGATTTAGGATTAGTTTTCTTTCTCAGCCAGCAAATAAGGTGCAAAATGGCAAACCCCTCATTCTGCCCCCGGGCTCAGTCTATGTCTTGCAGATTTAATTTTTCAATTGCCAACCCAACCCAAAGGTTTTACGTGGTCATCCAGTAGGACCCTTACCCTGAGTGCTTCTTAGGCGAGCTCTTGCCCCGTTGCCCAGTCCCCAAATCCCCTTCTTCCTATCTTTCCTACTTCAGCAAATAGCACTTCCGTTCTTCCAGTCGCTCAGGCCAAATCTTTGGGGTCATTTTTGACTTCTCTCCTGTTCGCACATTACACCTGCCCCCTGACCCGTAGTCTTCTTCCTGTGCCCGGATTGCCATCTTCCGTGCCCACCGTTTCAACACCACACCACTGAGAAATCTAGCAGGGGCCCACAAAGAGCCATCTCTCTCTCGTTTGTCTGAGGCTCCCACTCCCAGTTCTGTTTTTCTCGGTCTTTTGGAAGTTACTGAGACATTCCTTGGTGAGCTTGCCATATGTTCTTGAATATGTATCTTGTAGGGCTTGGTGTGTCACAAGGATGTTCAGATCTGTTAAATCTCTTTAATGAGTTGTTCCTTTATAAAAAAAATGATTACTGAGAGAGGAGTGTTGTTAACATCTCTATATATGATTGTGAATTTTTCTGTTCTCTAGAGTTTTGTCACACTTGAGACTTTTTAAGTATGTTCATAGTTAGATGCACATTGAGGATTATTTTGATTTTATGAATTGATGCATTATCTCTTGAAGTATTGCTTGCTTTGAATTCTACATGGCTGCAAAATAGAGTCAGACCAGCTTTCTAGTGCTCAATGTGTGTGGCAAAAATCTTTTTCCATCCTTTTGTTTTTAATTTTCTGTATCTTTGAATTTAAGCATCAATTTAAACAGCTTATAGTTGAATCTTCCTTTTGTTTTCTCTGAAAAACTATACCTTGTAGTTTGAGTATTTAGCTTACTTATGTTTAATACAATTTTTGATGAGGTTGGGTATAATTCTGTCACCTTGCTATTTATACTGGTTTTTTACTCTTTTTTCCCCCTTTTATGGTGTTCATCTAGCATTATTTAATGTTGCACTCTATTTTGACTCCTGGCTTTTTAGGTAACCCGTTTTATATTTTTTAAGTAGTTGCTGTAAGGGTTACAATATGTATTCTTAACTTATCACAGCTTCATTTCATTTTTTTTAAAACATTTTTTTAAATGTNCAGTCAGCACAGAGCCCGACATGGGGCTCAAACCCACGAACTGCGAGATCATGACCTAAGCGAAAGTCGGACGCTTAGCCGACTAAGCCATCCAGGCGCCCCTCACAGCCTCATTTCAATTAATATTATGTANAAGCGAAAGTCGGCCGCTTAACCGACTAAGCCACCCAGGCGCCCCAACGATGTTAGAGTCTTAAAACAATATTCCATTTTCCCATTTTTGTCCTGTTTTATCATATGTTTTTATTTCTGCATATGGTATAAAATTCATGGTACATGATTATTATTTTCCTTTACATGTCAATTGTCTTTAAGAAAAGAAAAAGTGTTTTGTGTTTGCCCATATGTATACTGTTTCCTTTCTACTTGAATGTATATCATTTCCTTTCTGCTTGAAAAGTTACAATTACCCCTCTGGTCATTCAAGTCTGCTAATAACAAATCATTTTCACTTTTATTTAACTAAAACACCTCTATTTCACCTTCATTTTTGAAAGGTATTTTCATTAGACACAATTCTAAGTTGACATTTTTTTTTTAGCATTTTAAAGTTAACATTTTATTATCTTCTTGATTCTTGTTTCTGATGAGACATCAGATATCATTCAAATCACCATTCTTCAGTATGTGATTTGTCTTTTTATCTCCGGGTGCTTTGAGAATTTTTCTTTAGGTTTGACTTTTATAGTTTGCCTATGATGTGCCAAGATGTAAATTTCCTTGTATTTATTCTGCTTTGGGTTCACAGAGCCTCTTGCATTGTGCACTGATGTTTTAAATCAAATTTGGAAAACTTTTGCCCAATTTTTTTTCTATTTTCCTCCTTCCCTTTTCTAGTGCTCATATAACATGCATATCATGCCACTTGATAGCATTCCACAGATTGTTAGGGATTCTTTTCATTTTTTCCATATATGTGTGTATTAAATATGTTTTCCAACTTTGTTTTGCTTTGGATATTTTTCTGTTGGTCTGTCTTCAAGTTCACAGACTCTTTCTTCTGCATTATCCAGTCTACTCTTCCAGTTAAATGAATTTTAAAAATTAAGATACTGTATATTTCAGTTCTAGGATCTTCATTTGCTTTCCCAAATTTCCCATCTATTTCCTGAAATTCCTCATGTGTTTGTCCACCACATCCATTTTTTTTCTTATAAATTCTTTAACAATTCTCCCAATTACAGCGTTTTATTTGTGTGTGTCCACTTCTGTGGGTTATTTTTAGACCATGGGTTACATTCTCTTGTTTCTTTACATATCTAGTAATTTTCTTTATATGTCAGGCATTATAGATGGTGCATTGTAGAAGATGATACATATAAGACACTAAACTTATCCCAGGCACAATAAATACGAGCTAGCATTATTATTTTAGAATGTTTTGTGAATACTACACCATTTTAGTCAATGAACTTGTTATTTCAGATGCTATATTTTTCATTTCTAGGATTTTCACTTGGTTACTCACATGAAGAATGTGAGTTTGGTTACATCAGTACAATAAATTGACAACAGTTCATTTTGATCTTTAGGGTTTTGATTTTAGGCTGTGTTAAGATGGGTGTCTTTTGGTCTCATTTTTCAGTCTAGAGGATAGCCTTTCTTTCTGGGACTTGGTACTTACTCTTACTGGATCTCTCTTGAACTCCAAGCTTTGTGTCCTCGCCTCTGGGAAGCTTCTGAAATTTTTGTTCATCTCTTCCAGTTTGCCACCTGTTGTTTCACTGGGCTCCTTGGAGTCTCACTCATACCTCTTTTGGGAGTCAGCCCAGGACTCCAAGCAGGATTTGTAGGTACATTTTGCGGCTTTGCAATTAATTGTGTCATCTTATTTCTTTATTATAAATTCCAGGTGTGATAAGTGAAATAAAGAGTTTGAATGTCTTTAGGACTTTATAACTCGTAAGACGTTGGCATTCCAGAGCATTTGTCTGAAGTTTTATTGCCAGGAGCATAAGTATAGCAATTCTACCAGAATTTCTCTCCAAAAAATGTCAACATTGTTAAGTTTGCTTTCTTAATTTAGTAGATTTGATATGGGAGTTGAGAGTTTCATGAAAGTCCATGATACTGATTCCTGAGAAGAATGAACCCTTTTTGTCACGTCCTTATTTACTATTTATACGTTCTCCCTGAGAATTGCCTATTTATATGTTAGTTCATTTTTTTCTGTTGTATTTTTGATTAAAAATATCTCTGGGGGGGCCTGCGTGCCTTAGTCGGTTGAGCGTCCGACTTTGGCTCAGGTCATGACCTCCCGGTTTGTGGGTTTGAGCCCTGACTCTGTGCCTCAAGCTCAAAGCCTGGAGCCTGCTTTGGATTCTGTGTCTCCCTCTCTCTCTGTCCCTCCCCCACTTATGCCCCGCCTCTTGAAAATAAATAAGCATTAAAAAAATAAAAACTATATATCTAAGTAGGCTCTTAATTCATGCAAGCTATTAACTGTCCCATTTTATTTTCTCCTCCTTTTAGGATTAGATTCTCACGGGGCCAATTGAATGTTAACCCAGTTCTGTTCTGGTGCATTATTTTAATCCTTTTCACAGTTAATACGTGCCCATTATAGAAACATAAAACATTTTCGAAAACTTGAAAAAATTGTCAACAATCTCTATTTTGATGGATTTCCTAGTGTTTTCTTTCTGAGCTCAGGGTCCCCTGTCCTCCCCACTTAGCCTGAAAATGCCATTTTTCTTCCACTTTTCACTTAACAATGTCACATAAACATTTTTCTCATCTTTTAATAAATATTTATGACTGCATCTCTACCTGGCACGGTGCAAGAGTCCCTGTAGCTAGAGGTTTGCTTAATTTGGTGAGTTTTTGTGGTGGAACATACCAGCCCATCATTCAGATGCATACAGCAATAAGCATTCAGGATTCTTGCTCATATTTCTGAAGCCAAGGCTGGAGATGCAGAAGCAAACATGGGCCTCATGGCAGTGGCACAAGTGCTAGAGGTCAAGCTCAACATACAGACACTTCCTATTGCTGCTTGTGTGACACCTGTTACCATCTTGCTGGCCGAAGAAAGTCACATGACCAAGTGAACCCAAAGCCGAGGGGTGAGGGTCCGCTCCGCTAACCACGAAGCCATCGCATCCATGTGTATGTCTAATGCGACTGTGGGGGAGTGAAAAATTGAGACCAATAATCCAGTTCACATCAATAAGACATAAATGTTGTATTTTAACCATTGTATAGCATCCTATCGTATGGATATACTGTAAGTTTCTTCCCTTGTCTCTTATTTTGGGGTCTTTAGCTTATTCCTATTTCTCTTTCTCATAAATGAAGCCTAATTGGCCATCTTTTAAATAAGTCTTCCCCTTGCTTTCAGCATTATTTTCTTACAGCTTTAACCTCCCGGAGTGGAATTATTGAATCAAAGCATGGGGGCGTTATTAATGTCATTCTGAGTCCTACTTTGTTACTCTGTATTGCTGACAAGCATTTTTTTCCTGTAGATTTTTTTTCATTGACTAGTAAATGAAATTTACTTGCATATTCACAAGGCTGATCTGTACTGACATAATCTGCATTTGGCAGCTACCCCTAATGCTGTGGGACGATTTGCTAAAAAGATGTTGAATTTGAAGCTGATGAACTGTGTCCACGATAATTGCAGGTTGCGAGATGGTAATGATCAACTCTGCCATGGTTACAGTGGCCACAGTTAGGGGAGGAGATACTGATAGATACTGATATCACAGGCTTCGTGGAACGTTTTGGTAATTAAGTCTGGGTCCAAAGGGAAATCTTTATTTTTTCATGGTTAACATTTTACTTGGCAGTGATTTTACTTTCTCTGAATTGAATCCCCCCAGGGCTAGGTCCCTGGGGGAAGGAAGGCAAGGGGAAGCGAGAAAGGGGGGCTTACTGGCTCAGGCCTCACCGTCTGCAGTGATATGCTCAGGTTGGGCCACTCTGTCATGCTGGAGGAGTCCCATGTTTCTGAGCTGTGTCCCTTGACTCTCCCTCCACCTCTATATGCCCGGCGACTAGAACACTGCGTGGAACTCTACATCATAGTCCCCATAGAATATTCATTGAAAGAATCAATGAGCCTCCTAGTGTTTTATATATATACATATACATATGTTTATATGTTTATTTATTTATTTTTGAGGGAGAGAGAGAGAGAGAGAGAGCATGAGAGGGCGAGGGAGAGAATCTTAAGCAGCCTCCGCTCAGCACAGAGTACGACACAGGGCTTGATCCCATGACCTCTGGGATCACGGCCTGAGCCGAAATCCAGAGTCGGATGCCTAACCGACTGAGCCCCCCAGGCGCCCCTAGTATTTGTTATATGTAGTGTGGTCTCCCCCATGTCAGCTTGCCGATGAGATGAGACTGTCATGGCTGTGAGCCGTGACGCTGAGTACAGGCAGAATCCCAGCAAAAAGGGTGTTGTGTCACTGCCCTGTCTGTTTTCGTGCACTCTTTTGTTAGTTATACCGTATTTCCCAGTCTCACCCCAGCCACTAAGATGTCATTGTGTGCCAGCTTCCCCAGCCAGCCACTAATTAATCACGACACCACCTCACTGAACACAGGTCGGCTTCAGAATCCTCCCAAGGCAACTCCAGGGAGCTTCTCCCCAGAGAACCAGAGAAGGCACTCGAGAACCTCTCCCTGGTTGACCCATAGTTCAGCCTTCCTGTAGGGTGCACCTCTCAGCTCTCTTCAAAAGACCTCCACTCCTCTTCCCTTCTACCCATGGTTAAATGCTCAGCATTCCTCTTACCTACCTGTTTCTTGGCCTAAGACATTGAGAGAAGCTTTGTACAATAACCAACGTTTTGTGCGGTCCTTAGCAAGGAGGCTGTGTAGAAAACAGGAAATTGGGTTCTTTTCTAACATCAGGGTTTCTTAGGGCCCTGGAGAACCCACGCCACTGTCACAGTTTCAAGTGTACTTTTAAGAAAAATTTTTAAATGTTTATTTACTTTCGAGAGAGAGAGAGGAGGTGGAGGGGGAGGCATGAGCGGGGTAGGGATGGAGAAAGAGGGAGACACAGAATTCGAAGCAGGCTCCAGGCACTGAGCTGTCAGCACAAAGCATGATGTGGGGCTTGAACCCACGGACTGGGTGATCATGACCTGAGCTGAAGTTGGATGCTTAACTGACTGAGCCGCCCAGGTGCCCCTCAAGCCTACTTTATTTTATTTTATTTTATTTTATTTTATTTTTNCCTCAAGCCTACTTTAGAGCAGACTATATCGGGAGCCCCTGTTACTAAAGAAAAGAATATTCAGTGACACTTGTTAAATACAGTAAGGAAAACCTTATTCCAGGGGAGTATTGTGATAGGTGGAGGTACCCCTGCAATGGGATCTTGGAGTGGGGAGAGAGATTGGACTCCACTCTGAATGTATCATGGGCAAGTGGGAAGTTACAGCCAAGGAGTAGGGTGGGGGTCAGTGGATGGAAAATTACTGAGAGGAAGCGTGAAGCCCGAGGGGATATTCTCACTAAACCAAGCTGACAAGATTCTTGCTGAAGGCAGGCCAAGGGGGTCAGACATCACCTGGAGGGCGGTGGTAAATGAGGAGACCAGTTAGATATTGAGGGCGATCAGAGGTGTGGCGGATGGGGGATTCTTACTAAAATTGGATATTACGGATGTGAATGTGGAGGCTCAAAAGTCAAGCCTAGGCGAAAAGTTCAGAGGAGTCTGGGTAGTTTGGTGAAGGAGAGAATCTTTGTCCAATAGGATGCTTGTTAAGTAAGGAAAACTCAACAAATGGTAACCGGAAGTGTAAAGACGAGTTTGTGTTGTTAAGAGGAAGTCCTGAAGTATTTCCCCACATGACATATCCCCAAATGACAGTGTCCAAAGCAGAAGAGAGTGAAGGAGGAAAGGGGGCTTTTTCTCCTTTGGTCTCTTAGTAGGGAAGACAACCTCACACTTCCCTTTGTAGCTCATTGGTCGTAAGTAAGTCACATATCCATACTCTGACCGATCACTGGCCCAAATGCCATACTGGTCCTGGATTAACAAGGATTCAGTCCCCAGGGCTGGCTAATGGAGCTGGAACTTCCTTCCAGGAGGGACGTAGAATGGCTTTAGGGAAGACCATCTAGTGTGTCTGCCACAGTCTAAAAAAATATACTGTACCTGCCATGATGTGAAAAGTGGAGGCTAAACATTTAACTGAGTCAAATGTAAGCCCACATTACCGTGAAGTTTTCCATTAGCTATGTAGTGGGAAGTTCTGGGGGTTCAGATTCTGGGGGGGGGGTCCCTTGGTCTGTATCTTTCCAAGCTCCGGATTCCACTTGTCGTCCTGGTGGCTTTGTGTGCTCTGGGTTAAATATCACCCGGGACACTTCCTGTTAGATTGAGGGGTGTCCGGAGGCAATTTCCTCATCCCAGTTCCAAGTCGGGGCCCCAGCATTCACTGTGTGGCCTCAGTCTCCCCTCCAGATCCCCCGTCACCCACTTCTCCCAGGAGGTCAGGCTCTCTCTGCCTTTGAGATGAGGGCCCGCATAAGGAAGGGAACACTGTAGAAGAGAGGCTATTACCATAGGTTTTCGTATAACTTTGTTTTATGTCACGGCAACCTCTGAGATTAGAACCGCTGTCACTGGGGGGGCCCTGGGGGGCTCCCCTGGTGAAGCATCCGACTTTTGATTTCAGCTCAGGTTATGACTTCACGACTTGTGAGATCGAGCCCCATGTCTGGCTCTGCCCTGAAAGCACAGAACCTGCTTGGGAGTCTCTCTCCCTCCCTCCCTCTCTCTCTCTCTCTCTCTCTCTTCCCCCTTGCCCCACTTGCACTTTCGCTCTCTCTCTCTCAGAATAAATAAATAAACTTAAAAAGAAAAACCATCTCTGTGAAAAATGAAATGTTTTTTCTTCGTGAAATTAAAATAATGAAAAGACTGCAGTTAGAGGAAAAATAATCTCATCACGAGACAACTGCTATGCCTTCGTAATTTTTTGCCGAACTTCTCTTAAACTGGTCTTTTAAATAATTTTTTACACTGTACTGTATTACATTTTATACTGCCATTGTCTTTCAAAACAATGTCTTTAAGCTCTTTATACAAACTTTCAATGGCTGCACAATATTTTATTGTGTGGCTGGGCACAATAATGTGTTTAACTATATCTCTATTGTTGGACATTTGGGCTCTTTCCAGTTTTTTATTTTTAGAAATAATAATGTATACACTGAGTACCTGAATCTTTGCACTTTTTTTTTTCCAGTTTCCCTAGAATAGATTACTTAAAGGAAAATTAGCAAAGTGAAATTCGTGAGCATTGCTAAGAGTCTCAATTTTTATCCCCAAACTATTTTTCAGAAAACTTAAGCCAGTGGTTGGTTTCTCACATCTTAACCAGCAAAGAAAATTAAAGTATTTTACATCTTTGCTAATTGAAAGGGCAGACATTTAATCTCAGTGTTTTAAATGGGATTGTTATTGCTTAGCGAGCTACAATATTTTTACACGTGGTTGGTGGCTGTGTATCTAAAATTGAAAACTAAAAAAAATTTTTTTTTAGCATTTATTCATTTTTGAGAGAGAGAGAGAGAGCACGAGTGCGGCAGGGTCAGAGAGAGAGGGAGACACAGAATCGTAAGCAGGCTCCAGGCTCTGAGCTGTCAGCACAGAGCCCGATGTGGGGCTCGAACCCATGAGCGGTGAGATCATGGCCTGAGGCAAAGTCGGACGCCCAACCGACTGAGCCCCCCAGGTGCCCCTGAAATTGAAATTTTGATCTTCACCCCTAAACAGCTCCTGTCTGCAGTCCAGGGCCACCCCATACTTCTAGATGCTCTGGCCATCATGTTGCTGTGATCCTTGGTGTTTGTGTTTCTGTCCGAGACCTCAGCCCACACCATCTGCAGCAAATCCTGCTGTCCCAGCCCCTCCGCTCCTGCCCGGCCCAGGAAGGTCCTCTGTTCCCTGAGTCATTGCAGCAGCCTCTGCTGGTGTGCCCGCGGCCAGGCCTCAGCACAGCAGCCACGGCCATCCCGTTAAACTGAACTCAAGTAACATTACCCCAGTGCACAGAGCCCTCTGTGGTTCCCCAGTGCAGGTAGTGAAAAAGTCAGAGGCTCAAATTCTGCAAGACCCTTCATGGTCAGACCTCCAGCCACCCCTCAGACGTCACTGTCTGCTACTTTTCCATTGTTGTCTTTTTGGCCCTTGAATATACCAAGGCCATGCTTACCTCAAGGTCTTTGCTTTTATTGTCTGCTTCTGCAACATTTGCTTTCTTGCTATGTAAACACTCCAGCATAGCCTCAGGACCTTGGTACTTGCTGCTCTGGCTGCCTGACATGCTTTTTTCTCAGATTCTCCCATGGACTGGCTTTCTTGCTTCCTTTAGGTCTTTTCTAAAATGTAATTTTCTCAATGCGCCTTTTCTGGCCTTCTTTTTTAAACTTCCCATCCCTACTGACATTGCCCTTACGCTTACCACTAACTGGTAGAGGCCAATTGTTGTTTGCACCCCCACTAAAACTAATTTACAGTAAGTCAGGATATTTTTCTTTCCAATACACCTCTGTATCCCTAGTATCTAGTGGCTGGGAATTTACTAGCAGCTGTAAGTATTTGAATGAATGCATGTGAATTTCCTCTCCACTGCATTGTCTGCCCAGATCCTTCTGCATTTGTTTGTTTGGAGTCCCCATTAAATTTTTTCATAAAATTTCATAAAATTATAAAAATTATCATAAAAATTAATTATCATAAAATTAATACATGTTCATGATAAAAAAAATGGGAAAAATCCAAAATTCATAGGGAAAGAAATTACTGCTGTGATCCTAACTTTGAGAGAAAACCAGTGTTAATTTTAACTGTATTTCCTGGGAAGATTTTTTTTTCTGTATGTAACCATTAAATTTTTTTTAATGTTTTATTTATTTTTGAGAAAGAGAGAGACAGACTGTGAGCAGGGGAGGGGCAGAGAGAGAGGGAGATGCAGACTCGGAAGCAGGCTCTAAGCTTTGAGCTGTCAGCACAGAGACTGACATGGGGCTCGAACCCATGAACCGTGAGATCATGACCTGAGCTGAAGTTGGATTCTTAAATGACTGAGCCACCCAGGTACCCCTGCAGAACTAGTTTTTAAATGTGTTTGTTGTACAGTACAGTTTCACATTCAACTTTTCCATTTCCGGTTGTGACTGATGTGTATTTTCCACATAATGCTAACAATTTTAACAAAATTTTAGAGATTTAAAATATTGCATTAAATGAACTACTTTATCTTCCTTAGTTTCTATTGTTGGTTCTTGGTGTCATTTCCATCTTATTTGCTATTATAAATATTGCTGCAATGAACATTCTAGTGCATATCGTTTTTTATGTCTTTCACATCATTTTCTTGGACTAGATTTTCCAAAGTGGAAAGAGATTGTGAATGGTTTTAAGGCTCTAACATTTTGGCACTTTTTANTACGAGGCTCGAACCCACGAACCATGAGATCATGACCTGAGCTGAAGTTGAACGCCCAACCGATTGAGCCAACCAGGCGCCCCTAATGGTGCCCCAAAANCAGAGCCCGATACGAGGCTCGAACCCACGAACCATGAGATCATGACCTGAGCTGAAGTCGAACGCCCAACCGATTGAGCCACCAGGCGCCCCTAACATTTTGGCACTTTGAAGGCTTCCCTTGGGGAGTTCGGGACATGACTAAAATTCAGCTTCAATTAATAGTTCCCCTTCAAAATATATTTAGAAATCTATATTCTGGGGTGCCTGGGTGGCTCAGTTGGTTAAGCATCTGACTCTCGATTTCCTCTCGGGTTATGATCTCGTGGTTTGTGAGATCGAGCTCTGTGTGAGGCTCTGTAGGGACAGTGCGGAGCCTGCTTTGGATCCTCTCCCTCTCTCTCTGCTCCTCCCCTGCTCACTCGTGTGCTCTCTCTCAGAAATAAATAAACTTAAAAAAATCTGTGTTCCATTTGTTTCAAGTGTTTAAAATTTTTTTAAATTTTTATTTTTAGAGAGTGTGAGGACTGGGGGAAGGGACAGAGAAAGGAGAGAGAGAGAGAATCCCAAGCGGACTCCATGCTTTCAGTGTGGAGCTGGACTCGGGGCTCAGTCCCACAATCCATGAGATCGTGACGTGACCTGAGCCAAAATCGAGAGTCGGATGCTTAGCTGACTGAGCCACCCAGGTGTCTCTTGTGCTTTTTGAGATGTTCTCATTTCTTTCTGTGGAGTTTTTCAGAGAGAGGCCACTTGGTGTTGTAGAAAGTAACAGACTCTGGACCTAGATGTGTTTTCAGCGTGGAATTTGTCACTTGTTACTGTAAGACCTTGGGCACATCGCTCAACTTCTGTGTCTCATCGTCTGCCTTAGTCACCTGTGTATTAATTATATCTCTTTTGTGGTAAGAGTTGGATGAGAGGGAGTGGATACACCATCTTGCAGAGAAAGACAGATGGCACATTCTCAATAAGTAGACCTGGGTGCCACCATTTTGGTTTAGACCGGTAAGGACTAGACGTAGCCCACATCCAGAAATAATAATTGGAACAGTGTTTATTCAGCATCTATTTAAATAAGCATCTGTTTTGCTTCCTTGGATGTTGAGAGCTCCCATTCCGTTACTTGATGTGTTGAAGTTTTGTGCGTCTGTTTCTCCAAAAGACTATATATTTCAGTAATACACGCCCCACCAACCTCTGCTCCTAAATCCTTATGGTTTTCGTATATTAGGGGTTTTTTATATGTTAGGAGTAATTTTCCTTGCTGAACGTTTGGATTCTTTAAATATTTTCACACATCTCTCACTGGGCTGCATTTGTCCTTTTATCATTACCCTGTGGCGGGAGACGTATCGGCCACCTGTCACTTGTCAGCTGGCATCGTGTGTGTTTTACGATGCACTCGCTGCCTGGAGCAGACCTTTGTATCATTCTGAGATGCTTATTGAAGCATTATGTAAAGCAGTGAAAGATGGGTAGCACCTTAAATAGTCAACATTCGTGGAAGGATTCTGTAAATTACGATGCTTGCCTATAATAAAATATTTAGAAGGCATGCAAAAAAGATATTTATGAAGACTTTTAATGGTGTGGAAAATAATTATAATAATGAAAATTATATTCGTGGCAAGATTCCAAGGACGAAATGAAAATAAGATACTCAAAATGCTAGAAAGAGCTATGCTGGCAAAAATTACACCCGAGTAGAAGGAATGAAGGTTTTTATTATCTATTCCGTTGCATGTTTTTATTTTCTTTTTAAATGTCCCTGTGTCGAGAACGAATTATTTTCTTGGAAAAAAATCACTTGTGCAAAACACCTGAGGAAAACCCATCTTTTGAAGATGAACGTTGTTCACTTAGGTCTTCTACAATTCCATCAATTAAAATTACATTCTTAAGCCCTGCCTCAGGGTAGAATCTTCTGGTTTTGCTTTTGCTTTGCTTTCTGTTGAGGTAGACTTTAATGCCTGCCCTGGAGGACACCATGTTCCATTCTTCAATCAATATTTCGGGTTGCAGCAAGGGTCTTGGGGCATGAATTATGACAACAGAAGTGCCGAGGAAAGCACAAACGGAGTCTTCATTTATTAAGTGTGCTTTAGCGCAGCATTTTTCCAGAATGTATTGTGAGACCCACTGGTTCTTCAAGATTCTCTGTGAACAGGTGTTTCCCTGGGCCGATGAGAGAAATCCTTCAGTATGGTATTCTGACTTAAGGCACATGCGGGAAATTACTTGAATTAAATGGGCAAATACTGGTTGGAATAATTTCCTTAAACTTCCTACGTCTTAGTTTCCTTGTCCATAAAACGGGAATAATACATATGGTGGTGTGATCCAAATGAGATAATAAATAGAAGTATCTAGCACCATTCCTGGCATACAAGTTACCTGCTGTTATTATTATTTTTTATATAATCCATTCTCCTATATGTGCTACATTGTTAGGACAGCGTGTTACGGACTCTGAGGAACGTATTTGAGGAACGTATTTAAGCAACGTGTCCACAGAGTATAACACCAGCTGGCCTCTGGAACTGGTGTTATGGGGAACATACACTGGAAACATAGCTCAGGATAATTCTGAGGGAACAAACTGTAAAATCTCAACGTACCCTTAGCCATGTGCAAAACAGGCACCCACATGTCATTAGTGAAAGTGGCCGAGTAAGATGGTGGGAATGGGAACTTGGTGCAGCTGCTCCGGAAAACAGTGTGGAGGGGCCTCAAAAAAATTAAAAATAGAGCTACCCTGTGAGCCAGCAATTACACTACTAGGTATTTATCCAAAAGGTACTGTAATGCTGATTTGAAGGGGCACATGTACCCCGATGTTTATAGCAGCACTATCGACAACAGCCAAAGTATGGAAAGCAAATGTCCATCGATGGATGAACGGGTAAAGGAGATGTGGTGTATGTATACAATAGAATACTACTTGGCAATCAAAAATAGTGAAATTCTGCCATTTGCAACAACTTATTATGCTAAGCAAAATAAGTCACTCAGAGAAAGACAAATATTATATGATTTCACTAATATGTAGAATTTAAGAAACAAAACATGAACACAGAGGAAGGAAAGGAAAAAAAAATTAAAACCAGAAAGGGAGNCAGCAGGTGTGTGGGGGGGCATGGGGGGGGGGGGGGATGGGCTAAGTGGGGGATGGGCATTAAGGACGGCACTTGTTGGGAAGGGCACTGGGGGTCATATGGAAGGGATGAACCACTAAATTCTGGTCCTGAAACCAATACTACACTGTGTGTTAACTAATGTGAATTTAAATTTTAAAAAGTGGCCGAGTAAGGAACTCTG
Source organism: Crocuta crocuta (assembly GCF_008692635.1). Lineage (NCBI taxonomy): Eukaryota > Metazoa > Chordata > Mammalia > Carnivora > Hyaenidae > Crocuta > Crocuta crocuta. Next base: position 5,518,619 of record NW_027551568.1, on the reverse strand, counting down.
AAATTCTGAAAAAAATAAAACCGGTGAAAAGTGTCAGGATCAACTTTTTGGAAGTCTTACAATTAAGCAGACATTTGTAGAACCCATGGGGCATTTATTCAACAAAAACAGTTAAATCTCAGTAAGAGCAGCAAGCTTTGTGGCATTTTAACTTACCATAGCGCCATGTCCCACTTCCTGTCTCAGCACTAGCCTTGAAAATATCAGTCCATATTCCTAGTGCTGGAGGGAGCAGTCCAGACCTCATTCACAAAAAATTGTTATTTAATCTGCTTTCTCTCTGGAAGAAGACTGGCTGGGATGCCTCATCTTTATTTTACTTGACTTGGAGCTTGCCCATTGCTACCTGGAGAGTGAACAAAATCATTCATAGGCAAACGTTTTAGTCATTGGTGCATGAGGCAATGGATAACGGAGCGAATAGCAGATTAACCGAGAGTCTTAGGTGGAAATGCTGGAGAATGAAATGCTTTGGGGAGTAAGGGCCTTGGAAAGCTCCTGCATATTCCCAGGAATCTGGAAGGCCACATGCACTTCCAGAGCTGTGCACACACTCAAGAAAGACATGGAAGGGTCCTAAAACTCTTACCTTCGGCTGACCTTGAGAGTCTGTACCAGCAGGAAGTGAAGGTTAAGAGAGCATTGTCAACTGCATGGTTGGGTGTTGAAGGTGTGCTTCAACATACATCCAGAGCCCTTCTGCAAAGACTGTGAGCTTTTTTCAGTCCAAGAGTGTAAGAAAATATTTTCCAATCACTAGCTGACCACTAAGCTAATGGGACAGAGATTTCATATCTACACATGAGGAAAGATCCAGACGTTACCGAATTCTTTCAGAAAAGTCATGAAACAAACAACTATAGCACAAACAGTAACAAAAACAAACCTTGAGAAGGTGAAGAGTCTGATTTCCAGTGTTGCCACTGCATAATATTCAGTGTCCACTTTTCAACAAAAATTAGCAAGGATTGTGAAGAAATATGATGGGAGAGCCACTACTACACAGGAAAATAAACACAGCAATCAGTAGGAACTGTTCCAAGAAATTTCTAGGTAAAGACTTTAAGTCAAGCATTTAAAATATGTTCAGAGAGGGGCGCCTGGGTGGCTTAGTCGGTTAAGCGTTCGACTTTCGCTTAGGTCATGATCTCGCGGTTCGTGGGTTTGAGCCCCGCGTCGGGCTCTGTGCTGACTGCCAGCTCGGAGCCTGGAGCCTGTTTCAGTCTGTGACTCCCTCTCTCTCTGACCCTCCCCCGCTCATGCTGTCTCTCTCTCTCTCTCCTAGAAATAAAAATAAAACATAAGAAAAAAATTAAAATATGTTCAGAGAGCTAAAGAAAACCACACCTAAAGTACTGAAGGGAAGTACGAATATCATCACCAAACAGAAGTATGTTTCACCAAAGAGCATATCGATAAAGAGGTAGGAATTATAAAAACGAACCAGATACAAATTAAGGAGTTGTAGAATAACTATAAAAATTCACTAAAGAGGTTCAACCTTGAACTTGAGTAGGTAGAAAAAAGTAACCATGAATTTGAAGATAAGTTAGTTAAGAGTATCCTNCTCTCTGACCCTCCCCCGCTCATGCTGTCTCTCTCTCTCTCTCCTAGAAATAAAAATAAAACATAAGAAAAAAATTAAAATATGTTCAGAGAGCTAAAGAAAACCACACCTAAAGTACTGAAGGGAAGTACGAATATCATCACCAAACAGAAGTATGTTTCACCAAAGAGCATATCGATAAAGAGGTAGGAATTATAAAAACGAACCAGATACAAATTAAGGAGTTGTAGAATAACTATAAAAATTCACTAAAGAGGTTCAACCTTGAACTTGAGTAGGTAGAAAAAAGTAACCATGAATTTGAATAAGTTAGTTAAGAGTATCCCGTCTGAGGAATAGGAAGAGAAAGAAATGAAGAAGAATGGAGAAAGCCTCAGAGACCTGTGGGTGCCATCAGATGTGTCAGCATACACATATAATGGGAGCCCCAGAAGGAGACAAGGGAGAGAAAATGACAGAAAGCACATTTGAAGATCTGGGGCACCTGGGTTGGGTATGGCCAACTTCAGCTCAGGTCATGATCTTGTGGTTTGAGAGTTCAAGCCCTGCATCAGGCTCTGTGCTGACAGCTTAGGGCCTGGACCCTGTTTCGGACTCTGTGTCTCCCTCTCTGTGTTTCCCTCCCCTGCTCATGTTCTGTCTCTCTCTCTCAAAAATAAACATTAAAAAATTAAAAAAATATTTGAAGATCTAATTGTCAACAATCTTCCAAATTTGATGAAAATATTTTTTTGTTTTCAAATTTTTATTTAAATTCTAGTTAGTTAATGTATAGTGTATTATTGGCTTCAGGGGTAGAATTTAATGACTCATTACTTACATATAACACCCAGTGCTCATCCCAACAAATGCCCTCCTTAATGCCCATCACCCATTTATCCCATCCCCCCACCCACCTCTCTCCGTCAACCCTGTTTGTTCTCTATCATTAAGAGTCTCTTATGGTTTGCTTCCCAATCTCTTTTTTTCATTTCCCTATGTTCACCTGTTTTGTTTCTTCAATTCTACCTATGAGTGAAATCATACGGTATTTGTCTTTCTCTGACTGACTTATTTTGCCTAACATAATATACTCTAGTTCCATCCACATCATTGCAGATTGCAAGATTTCATTCTTTCTGATGGCTGAGAAATATTCCATTATATATGTATGTATATTACGTGACGTATATACCACAGCTTCCACTCAACTTGATGAAAATGTTAATCTACATGTATTAGAAACTCAAAAATTCCAAATAGGATAAAGTCAAAGAAATACACCCTAGATTAATCAAACTGTCAGAGGTTTAAGATGAAGAGGATCTTGAAAAGAGAAAAGTGACTCATCATAGGCAAGGAGTCCTCAATATTAACAGACAATTTGATCACAAACCATGGAGGCCTAAAGGCAGTCAGAAGAAATGTTCAAAGTGCTGAAAAAATATACCGTCAGCCAAGCATTCTGTATCCAGCAAAACTAGCCTTAAAAAATGAAGGAGAAATCAAGATAGTCCCAGATAAACAAAAATTGAGTTTGTTGCCAGCAGACCTACCCTGCAAGAAACACTAAAGGGAGTCATTCAAAGTGAACTGAAAAGGGGCGGCTGGGTGGCTCAGTCGGCTAAAGGTCCGACTCCTGGTTTCGGCTCAGGTCATGATCTCACAGTTCGTGAGTTCCAGCCTTGCATCGGGCTCTGTGCTGAGAGTGTGGAGCCTGCTTGGGATTCTCTCTCTCACTCTCTTTGCCCCTTCTTGGCTTGTTCTCTGTTTCTCAAAATAACACCAAACCAACCGAACAACAACAAACAAAACAAAGTGAAATGAAAAGATGCTAGACAATAACTCCAATCTACATGAAGAAAAAAAGAACACCAGGAAAGATAACTATATAGTGAAATACAAAGGACAGTATAAATATACTTTGTTTGTATCTCTTTTTAGTCCCTCCTTTCTAAAATACACTTACATAAAAATATTATTATATTTAAAATATATAAAAATATTATTATAAATCTTTGTTGGTAGACACACAGTGTATAAAGAAATAATTTGTGGTAACAACTGCAAAAAAGCATGAAGGGGCATGTGCTTGAGCAAAGGTTTTGTATATTTGAAATTAAATTGGTATTAATCTAAATCACATTGTTGTAAATTAAGATTTTAATTATAATACCCAAGAAAACCAGTAAGAAAATTGCTTAAAAATATATAGAAAGCAATGTTATCTTGACAATAGTCAGACCTCCAGGATCCTGTATATCTTCTTTAACATGTGAAAATTCCTTTAGAGATTTCCCTTATCTTTATCTTCCTAACTTAAAAGTATATAATCAATCACTCCTCACAAGTGCAGTGCAGCTCTTTCCACCCATGGGTCCTGTCTTGCTTTACTCCAAACATATTTTGTACCAAAAAAATGTGTGTGTGTGTATATATATATATATATATGAAAAAATATATATAGGAAAGGAAATGATAAACAGTAATTATGTTACAATAGAAAAATCTCTTTAACAAAACAAACACAGTAANCAAAAAAAGATATGAATATAATATAGAATACAAATAAATAAATAGAATAATATATAAATAAATAATATAGAATACAATGATATATGAATACAATTATATATGAATATAATATAGAGTACAAAAAATAGAATAATATATAAATAAATGATATAGAAGACAAATAAATAAAATAGAAAACAAATATTAAAATGGCAGAAGTAAGTCATATCTTGTCACAGTTATATTAAATAGAAATAGATCAAACTCTCCAGTTAAAAGGAAGATATTGACAGAATGCATAAAAGATATGATCCAACTAACTGATTGCCTCCTGCTTCACATTCAGAGATGGAGATAGATTGAAAGTAAAAGGGTCAGTCCATCAAGATTTGACAATTGTAAACATTTATTCATTTAACAACAGAGATCCAAGGTACATGAAGCAAAAACTGGCATCATTGAAGGGAGAAAGAGGCAATTGAGCAATAATAGTGAGACTTCAGCACTCCCTTTTCAATACTGGGTGGAACAACTAGACAGAATCGGAAAGTGAACTGAAGACTTGAGCAGACCGTAAAACAACCACACCTTAGACACATATGTAGAACACTCCACCCAGCAATAGCAGAATACATATTTTTCTCAATAGAATAAAATTAAAAATCAACAAAAAAAGAAAACGGAGAATTCACAAATACAGAGAAATCAAAAAAAGATACTCTTAAAAATAATGAACATTGGAAAATAGTTTAATATGAATGAAAATGAAAACACAACATACTAAAACTTATGGGATGCAGTGAAAACAGTGCTTGGATGGAATTTTATAGCTGTAATACCTATATTTGAAAAAAGAAGAAAGATATTCAAGTCAGTACCTAAACTTCCAGTCTAAGAAAATAGACAATGAAGAGCAAATTGAACACAAAGCAGACAGAAAGGAAATAAATGAAATTGAAAATAGAAGAAAAGTAGAGAAAATCAACAAAACCAAAAATATGTTCTTTGTAAAGATCAATAAAGTTGTAAAGACTTTAGTTAGAATGACCAAGAGAAAAAGAGAGAAGACTCAAATTGCTAAAATCAGTAATAAAAGTGGTAATGTTACTATTGACCTTATAGAAATAAGAAGGATGATGGGGGAATACTATGAACAATTGTATGCCACCGAATTAGAAAATCTTGGTGAAATGGACAAATTCCTGGAAACATGCAAGCTATAAAACTAACTTAAGAACAAAGTGAAAATCCAGATAGACTTATAAAAAGCCAACAGCATTTGGTTGTACTCAAAAATCAAAATCTTTGAACAAAGAAAAATTCAGGACCAGATAGCTTCACTGATGAATTCTACCAGACCTTTAAAGAAGAATTTACATAATCCTTCTCAAACTCTTTGAAAAATGTAAGAGGAGGGAATACTTCCCATTCATTCTTTGGGATCAATATATCCTAATATGCAAGCCAAAGACATCACCAGAAAAGCAAAATGCAGACTAATAACTCTGAATGAATATAGATGCAGAAATCCTCAACAAAATACTAAAACCTGAATCCATATAAAAAGCGTTATAAACCACTATCAAGTGAAATTTGCCAAAAGAGTACAAGTTTTATTCAAAATAAAATCAGTTAATGTAATATGCCATATTACTAGAATAAAGAAAAATGTCACACAGTCATCTCAATAGACACAGAAATTTCATTTTCCAAAACCCATACCTACTCATTATAAAAACCACTCAGTTCGGGGTGCCTGGGTGGCTCAGTCAGCTAAGAGTCCGACTTTGGCTCAGGTCATGATCTCATGGTTCGTGGGTTCGAGCCCCGCGTCAGGCTATGTGCTGACAGCTAGCTCAGAGCCTGGAGCCTGCTTCGGATTCTGTGTCTCCCCCTCTCTCAGACCCCCCCCTGCTCATGCTGTCTTTCTCTCTCTCTCTCTCAGAACTAAATTAAAAAACATTAAAAAAAAATAAAAGCAACAACACTCAGCTCGATAAAAGCAGAAAGGAACTTCCTCCACCTTGTAAGAGGCATCTTTGAAAGACCCAAAGCTAACATTGTACTTAATGGTGAAAGATCAGACATTTTCCTCCTGAGATTAGGAACAGAAAAGTATATCTGCTCTTACCACTTTTTGGTTAAGAATTTATTTTCAAGCAATCTCTGCACCCAGCATGGGGCTGAAACTCACAACGCCATCATCAACAGTCACCAGATCTGCACTCTCACTGCTTCTATTGAGGATTTCTGGAGTCTCTGGCCAGGGCATTTGGGTAAGCAAAAATAATAAATAAATAAGTAAATAACTAAATAAATAAATATTAAAGAAGCAAGTAAATAAATGGCATCTTGGTTGGAAAGGAAGACGTAAACTTATCTCTGTAGATAATATGATCTTATATATAGAAACCTCCAAAGAATCTACAAAAAAAGATTTTAACGTTTTTTTTTAGTTGTATAGTACGAGTTGTATGGTACAACATGGTGCATATGAAAATGTCATTTATACTTCTATACACTAGCCATGAACATCTTGAAAATGCATTTAAAAAAACAATTCCATTTAGGGGCACCTGGGTGGTTCAGTCAATTGAGCATCCAACTTTATCTCAGGTCATGATCTCAGGGTTGGTGAGTTGAGCTCTGCTTTGGGGCTCAGAACTTACAGCTAAGAGCCTGGAGCCTGCTTCAGATTTTGTGTCTCCCTCTCCCTCTGCCCCACCTTGCTCATGTGCTGTCTCTCTCTCAAAAATAAACAGTAAAAAAAAAGTTCCATTTAACAATTGCATCAAAAATATAAAAATATGTAGGAATAAGTTTAATCAAAGAAGTATAAGACTTGAATACTGCACACTACAAAACATTGAAAAAATGAAAGTATACCTAACTAAATAGAAGATGTTCTATGGTCACGGATTTGTATACAATATTGTTAAGATGGCAGTAGTTCCCAAATCAATCTACAGCTTAAAGGCATCCTCTACACAAAAATCCAGCTGCCTCTTTGGCATAAATGGAGAAACTAAAATACATGTGGTGAAAAGTGAAAGTTTGACTTCTGTGTCAGTTTGACTTTTCGCAGATGACATGATCCTCTGCATGGAAAACCTGAAAGACTACACCAAAAAAACTGCTAGAACTGATACATGAATTAGCGAAGTTGCAGGATATAAAATCAATGTACAGAAATCAGTTGCATTTCTATACATTAATAATGAAGCAACAGAAAGAGAAATCAAGTAATCAATCCCATTTACAATTGCACCAAGAACTATAAAATACCTAGGAATAAACCTAACCAAAGATGTGAAAGATCTGTATGCTGAAAACTATAGAAAACTTACGAAGGAAATTGAGGATGACACAAAGAAATGGAAAAACATTCCCTGCTCATGGACTGGGAGAACAAATATTGTTAAAATATAGATACTACCCAAAGCAATCTATACATTCAATGCAATCCCAATCAGATTGCACTGGCATTCTTCTCAGAGCTAGTACAAACAATCCTAAAATTTGTATGGAACTACAAAAGACCCCGAATAGCCAAAGTAATGTTGAAAAAGCAAACCAAAGCTGGAGGCATCACAATCCCAGACTTTAGCCTCTACGACAGAGCTGTCATCATCAAGAGTGTATGGTATTGGCACAAAAATAGACACATAGACCAATGGAATAGAATTGAGAACTCAGATTTGGACCCACAAATGTATGGCCAGCTAATCTTTGACAAAGAAAGAAAGAATATCCAATGGAAAAAAGATAGCCTCTTTAACAGATGGTGCTGGGAGAACTGGACAGCAACATGCAGAAGAATGAAACTAGACCACTTTCTCACACCATACACAAAAACAAACTCAAAATGGATGAAAGACCTGAATGTGAGACAAGAAACCATCAAAACCCTAGAGGAGAAAGCAGACAACAACTTCTTACTTGACATGTCTCTGAAGGCAAAGGAAATTAAAAAAAAAGAACTATTGGGACCTCATCAAGGTAAAAAACTTCTGCATTTCAAAGGAAACAATCAACACAACTAAAAGGCAAACAATGGAATGGGAGAAGATATTTGCAAATGATATATCGGAAAAAGGGATAGTATCCAAAATCTATAAAGAACTTAATGAATGCAAATAATCCGGTGAAGAAATGGGCAGAAGACATGAATAGACACTTTTCCAAAGAAGACCTCCAGATGGCTAACCCACACATGAAAGATGTTCAACATCAGTCATCATCAGAAAAATACAAATCAAAACCACAATGAAATACCATCTAACACCTGTCAGAATGGCTAACATTAACTTTGGAAACAACGATGTTGGCAAGGATGTGGAGAAAGGGGCTTTTGCACTGCTGATGGGAATGCAAACTGGTGCAGCCACTCTGGAAAACAGTATGGAGGTTCCTCAAAAAATTAAAAATAGAATTACTCTGTGACCCACCGCTTGCACTACTAGGTATCTATCCAAAGGATACAAAAATGTTGATTCGAAGAGGCACATGCACTTCAGTGTTTATAGCAGTGCTATCGACAATAGCCAAAGTATGGAAAGGGCCCAAATGTCCATCAGCTGATGACTGGGTAAAGCAGATGTGGTTTATATATACAATGGATTATTACTCAGCCATCCAAAAGAACAAAGCCTTGCCACTTGCAACAATGTGGTTGGAACTGGAGGGTATTATGCTAAGCAAAATAAGTCAGTCAAGACAAATATCACATTATTTCACTCATGTGGAATGTCAGAAACAAAAGAGATGACCATAGTGGAAGAGAAGGAAAAATTAGATAAAAACAGAGGAGGCAAACCACAAGAGACTCTTAAATACAGAGAACAAACAGGGTTGCTGGAGGGGAGGTGGGTGAGGGGATGGGCTAGACGGGCGATGGGTATTAAGGAGAGCATTTGTTGGGATGAGCACTGGGTGTTACATGTGAGTCATGAATCACTGGGTTCTACTCCTGAAATCAACACTATACTGTATGTCAACTAACTCGAATTTAAATAAATAAATTCTTAAAATTAAAAAAGTAAAAATTAGCTATTTGTTTATTACTACTTTTTAAAAATTTGAGAGTAGCTGACACATAATGTTATATTAGTTTCCGATGTGCGGCATAGTGATTTGACAAATGGATACAATATGCTGTCCTCACCTCAAGTGTAGATGCTACTGTCATCTTCCAATGCTGTTTCAATATTGCTGACTATATTCCTTATGCGGTGCCTTATATTCCTGTGACTTACTCATTGCATACTGGGAGCTTGTATCTCCCACTCCCTTGCGCCCATTTTGCCATCCCTCCCCCACATTAATTTTTTTTTAATGGAAAAGAAAAAGTGTCGACCAAGTGTGGAGAATTGGAGCCCTTGTAAATTGTTGGCGTGATGTAAAATCATGCAGTGCTATCCAGAACAGTTGGACTGTTCCTCAAAACCTTAAACTTACAAAGGACCCAACAATTCTACTCCTAGGTGTATACCAAAGAGAACTGAAAACACATGTTCACAGAAAACTGTGTATACGGCTGTTCGTAATAGCGTTATCCTTAATAGGCGAAAAGTGGAAACATCCAAATGCTGATCAGCTGCTGAATGGATAAACAAAATGTGGCCTATGCGTGTGAGGAAATATTATTCCAGCCATGAAGAGCATGAAGCAGTGACCCGCAACATGGACAAACTTTGAAAACACGGTGCTCAGTGAAACGAATCAGTCACAAAAGACCACCTTACGTAGGATGCCGTTTATTTAAATGGTCCAGAATAAGCAAATCCAAAAGACAGAAAGTACTGAGTGTTCGTCTAGGGAGTGGGGAAGGGGTTGCGGTTGGGAGAGGGGGGACCAGGAGTGACTGCTGACAGGTGCGGGGTTCCTTTTTGGGGTCTTGAGATTCTCTGGATGAGGAGGTGTGGTCGTACAACATTATGAGTGTACTCAAATCCGTGAACTATACACCTCAAAATGGTGAGTGTATGTTGTGTGTACTATATCGCAACAAAAGCATTGTGAAGAATAAACGAATGTGATGGTAAATTTTATGTGTCAACATGACTGGTCACGGGGTGCCTGGAAGTCTGGTTCAACATTTATTTCAGGGTGTGTGAGTGAGGGTGTTTCCAGAAGCGATTAATAGCAGTGGACTGAGTAAAGTGCATTGCCCTGCTCTATGTGGGTGGGCAACATCCAACCCATTGAGGATGTGAACAGAACAGAAGGGTGAAGGTAGGGAGGATTTGTCTTCCCTGCGTGACTGCTAGTGTGGACATCAGCCTTCTGGCCTCGGGATTGCAGGTGCTCAGGCCTTCAGAGACACGGACTGGAATCGATGCCATCAACTCCGTGGCCTCCAGCTCCCCAACTCTACTGCCAGCCCTCCTGGGTCTCCAGGTTACAGAGTGCAGATTGTAAGACTTCTTACATTCCCTAACTGTGTGAGCTAAGGGCTTAGAATAAATTTTGTATAGATACGGGCAGAGAGCCCATAGATTCTCTTTCAGGAGACCCTGGTGAATGCAGTCAGAACAAAGGAAAAAACTCAGCAGAAATCATGGAGTAGTTCTTTGCTGCTCCCAATGATTTCTGAATCAACAGTGCAGTCTTAGGGCAGGTCTTGCAATTCAGTCCTTGGTCCAGCCTGCATTTGCTGCACTCCCGCTAGCTGTGAGCCCCTCTGCTGCAGGGAGGAATGAGGCTGAGGCGCCCCCTGGAGGGGCTCACTGTTTGGCAGGTGAGATTGACTAGGTGGGTGGGTCTCATGGTATTGAGGGCGGGGCTCTTGTTGACAACGATCAGCTTTGCTTAGGTGGGGAGGGACTCGGGAATGAGGAGTAGGGGCATTTTCCCCAGGAGAGGACAGTCTGAAGGCATATGAGTGGTGCGGTTGGGGGTCCACGCAGCGGCGGCTGAGGGTATCCAGGGAAAAGATCATCCTGACCTCAGATGCCAGGCTGGGGTGTGACCGTAACTCAATGCAAAGTTGAAGGCGATACGGCTTTAAGAAAACTAACAGATGTGGCATTCTAAACACATTCAAGGGGTTGTTTGTTAAGATAGTATGTATTATTCTAGGCCCCCGTACTTGGTTTGGGTAAATGTTGGTGAGTAGAAGAGGCATCACCCTTTATGGGGAATGTGCATCATGTTTCAATAACCCATTCTTTTTTTTTTAATCTTTTATTTATTTCTGAGAGATAGAGACAGCGTGAGCAGGGGAGGGTCAGAGACAGACAGAGACACAGAATCCGAAGCAGGCTCCAGGCTCTGAGCTCTCAGCACAGAGTCCGACACGGGGCTCGAACCCACGAACCGTGAGATCATGACCAGAGCCGAAGTCGGACGCTTAACCGACTGAGCCACCCAGGTGCCCCTCAGTAACTCATTCTTGACAGAACGGTTGAGCAACTAGGGGATGTATTGTGATGAAATGCTATTAATCATTCAAAGCCATGGTTTTGGCCATTTTGACAGGTGATGTTTAAGATTTAAGTGACAAACCAGGTTGTAGGGACGCACTGAAAAAGAAATTACTGCTGAAAATTATACTGCTTGTTTCCTTTTGGTGGAAACATAAATAATGTTCCTTGCTTTTCTATACTTTTCTAAAATTTTTAAAGTAGGAAAATAGTTTCTACAGCATGTGCAGTCACATAGTTAAAAAAAATCGCTTAACTCACTGAGAATACTCCCAAGAAAGCTAGACCTTTGGGTCTATACTACAATACTCTTCTAGAATTTTCAGATAGCTGGTTTGAAGGATAGAGAGTACTATCTTTGCACTTTTGAATGTTTGTACTTTCCTGTAAAGTAGTAATAAAACATCCTCTCCTCTCTCAGCATGGTTAGCTGTTTGTGATGCTGAAAGAGTCAGCAGGTGATCAGCCTTTCTGCAAACCCGCTGTTGAGAGTGACCACGCTATCCAAGAAAATTGATCTGCAGTTTTCCTTCACTCCAGATGGCATTTTGACAACAAAGATAGAACATTCACACAGTCACAGCACACATCCTGCTCAATTAGACTCCCTCATTGCACCCTGGGTCTGTTGAAGGGGCTGCTTTATTTTTAGATTTTCACTTTGAATTTCAGGAGTGCCTTTTTTTTTTTTTAAATCAAGCCGTAAGCGTGAGTGGTGTTTTATTGTGTTGTAGCTTCTGGAAACTTGGCATCTTTGGCACTGGCTAAAGCCAGTTGGGAGCACCCTGAGGTTTATCTGCCACTGCAGGAAGGTGGGGGCGGGGGGAGAGTACACGTGTGTCAGCCCCCGGTCAAGACTCTGGCCCCCTTTGGAGATGGGCACTTCTGGGATGCTGCCCCAAAAGCCTGTGTGACTGCCAATGCGCAGGAAAATAGCAAATATTAACACTCATGGCAACTAAAATTACTTCCAGTCTTTGTAAAGGGGGAAGGACTGGCATTTATTGAGCTCCTGTTAAGCACCGGGCACATTGCATGTGGAAGCTCATTTAGCCATCACAGTGGCCCCACAAGGTGTTTTTATTCGTACTCTAAGGCAGGCGAAATTGAAGCTGAGAAAATAAGGAATTTACCCAGCTCATAAGTGGCAGAGCTGAGATTTGAACCTCCATCGTTTCAGTACTAAAATCCCTGTTCTTTCTTCTTATCCAGACTGTTGCTTTATGTATATGAAATCTCTTTTAATCAAACTGGCTTTCTTACCCATGGTGCTTTTATTGTGGGATGGAAAAGGGAACATGGAAACTATTATGTCTGCTAACTAGGGAAGCCTGCCTGGCTTCTACCTTAAGTGGATGTGGTCACAGTCCATCTATGTTTGTTGAATGAATGAATGAATGAATGAATGAAAGAAATACTTCAAAACCATAACCTTTAAAAATGGTACAAATGGGGGCGCCCAGGTAACTCAGTTGGTTAAGCATCCAACTTCGGCTCAGGTCACGATCTCACGGTTCGTGGGTTCAGGCCCCGCATCGGGCTCTGTGCTGATAGCTTAGAGCCTGGAGCCTGCTTGTGATTGTGTCTCCCCCTCTCTCTACCCCTCCCCTGCTCACACTCTGTCTCTGTCTCTCTCAAAAATAAACATTAAAAAGTTAAAAAAATAAAAATAGTAAAATGTTGCTTCTTGTTATACTCACGTATGTAAGTATGTATGTATGCATCATGCATACATATATTTAACTTTGTTGTTGTGAGAACACTTAACATGAGAGCTGTATTTTAAACAGAGTTTTAAGTGTGTCCTATACTACTGTTGGCTACAGGTGCAATGTTGCGTAAAGAACTCCAGAGCTTATTCATCTCCCATAAATGAATTTTTGCCCCTTGCTTATAATACCCCATTTCTTTCGTCTCCTAGCCCCTGGCAGCCCACCATTCATTCTACCCTTGGAGTCTATGGATTTGGCAATTTTAGATACCTTATAAGTAAAATCAATCAGTATCTATCTTTTTTATGACTGGCATGGTTCACTTACCATACTGTCCTCAAGGTTTATCCAGACTGTCACATATTATAGAATTTACTTATTTTTTTCAAAGGTCAGTATCCAAAATATATAAAGAACTCATAAAACTCAACACTGCAAAAGCAAATAATCCAGTTAAAAAATGGGCAGAAGACATGAATAGACATTTTTCTGAAGAAGACATACAGATGGCCAACAGGCACATGAAAAGATGCCCGTCATCACTCATCATCAGGGAGATGCAAATCAGAATCACAATGAGGGGCACCTGGGGGGCTCAGTCAGTTGGGCATCTGACTTCTGCTCAGGCCATGATCTCACAGTTCATGAGTTCGAGCCCTGCATCAGGCTCTGTGCTGATAGCTCAGAGCCTGGAGCCTGCTTCAGATTCTGTGTCTCCCTTTCTCTCTGGCCCTTCCCTGCTCTCTCTCAAAAAATAAATATTTAAAATATGAAAAAAAATCACAATGAGATACCACCTCATCCCTCTCAGAGTGGCTGAAATCAACAACACAATCAACAATAGATACTGGCAAGGATGTGGAGAAAGGGGGACTCCTATTGTGTAACAGCTGGTGGGAATGCAGACTGGTACAGCCACTCTGGAAAACAGAATGGAGGTTCCTCAAAAAGTTAAAAATAAAACTACCCTCTGATCTAGCAATTGCACTACTAGGCATTTACCCAAAGAATACAGAAATACCAATTTGAGGTGATATATGCACCCCGATATTTATGGCAGCATTATCAACAGTAGCCAAATTATGGAAAGAGCCCAAGTGTCCATTGACTAATGAATGAATGATAAGGAAGATGTGATAGATATAGATGATATGGATATAGGTTAGATATAGATATAGATGATATGGATATAGGTTAGATATAAATACAGATACAGATATATACACACACATTATACACACACACATATAATGGAATGTTGGAATATTACTCACATATGAAAGAATGAAATCTTGCCATTTGTAATGATGTGGATGGAGCTAGAGAGTATTATGCTAAGTGAAATAAATCAGAGAAAGACAAATACTATATGATTTCACTCCTATGTGGAACTTAAACAATAAACGAAAACAGAGGAGCAAAAAAAGAGAGGCAAACCAAGAAACAGACTCTTAATTATGGAGAACAAACTGATGTCACCAGAAGGGAGGTGGGTGAGGGGCATGGGTGAAATAGGTGATGGGGATTCAGGAGTGTACTTACTGTGATCAGTACCGGGTGTTGTACAGAAGTACTGAACCACTATATTGTACACCTGAAACTAATATTACAATGTATGTTAACCACCTGGAATTTAAATAAACATTTGCAGGAAAAAAGGCTGAATAGTGTTCCATTGTATCTATATACTACATTTTATTCATTCATCACTTGATGTACATCTTTTTTGTTATTGCATCTTGGCTACTGTGAATGGTACTGCAGTGAGCATGGGAGTGTTAATATCTCTTTGAGATTCTGCTTTCAGTTCTTTTGGATAAATGCCCAGAAGTGGGATTGCTGGGTCATATGCTAATTCTGTTTTCAACTTTTTGAGGAACCTCCATACTATTTTCCGTAGCAGCTGTGCCGTTCTGCATTCCTACCAGCAGGTGCAGTGGGTGGAATTTCTCCATATCATCACCAATACTTGTTTTTTGTTTTAGTGATAATGGCCGTACTGACAGTTGTGAGGTGGCATCTCATTGTAGCTTTGGTTTGCATTTACTTCATGTTTAGTGATAAATATCTTTTCATATATCGTTTGGGCATTTGGATGTCTTCTATGGAGAAATGTCTTTTCAAGTCCTTTGCCCATTTTAAAATCGGGTTATTAGGGGGACACCTGGGTGGCTCAGTTGGTTAAGCATCTGACTTTGGCTCAGGTCGTGATCTCATGGCTCATGAGTTCGAGCCCTGAGTAGGGCTCTGTGCTGACAGCTCAGAGCCTGGAGCCTATTTCAGATTCTGTCTCCTTTCTCTCTGCCCCTCCTCTGCACGCGTTCTGCCTCTCTCTTTCTCAAAAATGGACATTTAAAGATTTAAAAAAAAATAAAATTGGGTTATTAGTGTTTTTTAAACTATTGAGTTGTAGAAGCTCCTTACATATTTTGGAGATGGACCCCTTATCAAAAATATATCGCTTGTGATCTTTTATCCCATTCTGTAGGTTGCCTTTTCACTTTGTTGATTACTTCCTTTGCTGTGCGGAAACTTTTTGTTTTTAATGTACTCCCAATTGTTTATACTTATTTTTGTTGCCTGTTTGGTGCCATGAAACTTTCCCCTATGTTTTCTTCTACAATCTATGAGTTTTATGTTTATGTCTTCAATCCTTTTTGGGTTGATTTTTGTGTATGGTATAAGATAAAAGTCCAATCCCATTCTTTTCCATATAGATACCAGTTTTCCCAACATCATTTTTTTGAAGAGACTATCCTTTTCCAATTGTGTATTCTTGCCCTTGTCAAAGATCAGTGGATCATATGTATGGAATTGCTTCTGGCTTCTCTGTTCTGTTCTATGGTCTATATGTCTATCTTTATGCCAGGAAATTCTAGCTTTGTTCTTATTTCTCAAGACTGATTTGGCTGTTTGTGGTTCCATGTGAATTTTAAAATTGTTTTTTCTATTTCTGTAAGAAATGACAGAGGGATTTTGATAGAAATTTTATTGATTATTTTATTGAATCTGTAGATTGCTTTGGATAGTAATGACATTTTGATAATAATGTGTAACCAATCCACGAAACACATACCTTTCCATTTGTATCTTGTTTTATTTCTTTCATTCAGTGTTTTATAGTTTTCAGGATACAAGTCTTCCACTTTAGTTAATTTTATCCTAAGTATTTTATTCTTTTTGTTACTGTTGTAAATGGGATTATTTCTCAAATTTCCTTTTCAGAATGCTGTATATTAGTGTATAGAATCACAACCGATTCTTGTATATTGATTCTGTATCTTGTCATTGTACTGAATTTATTCGTTCTAAAGGTTATTTTTTTTAATGTTTATTTAGTTTTTTTTAAAATTTTTTATTTTTTACAAATAGTTTATTGTCAAGTTGGTTTCCATATAACACCCAGTGCTCATCCCCACAAGTGCCCTCCTCCATGCACATCTCCCCCTTCCCCCCGCCCACACCCATCAGTCCTCAGTTTGTTCTCTGTATTCATGAGTCTTTCATGGTTTGCCTCTCTCCCTCTCCCCCACTATTTCCCCCCTTCTTCTCCCCCATGGTCCTCTGTTAAGTTCCTCCTAATCCTCCTATACGTGCAATCATATGGTATTTGTCTTTCTCTGCCTGACTTATTTCTCTCAGCATAACCCCCTAAAGGTTATTTTTACTATATAATCATAAAACCATAGTTTAAAAAAATTAAAACTGTAAAACTTTGGTGTTTTTTTTTTATATTTAAGAGCATGTCATCTGAAAATAGGGACAGTTTTATTTCTTTTTTTTTTTTGTTTCGATGCTTTTTATTTCTTTTTCTTGCCTAATTGCTTTGTCTGTAATCACCACTACTGTGTTGAATACATGTGGTGAGAGGGGACATCTTTACCTTGTTCTTGATCTTAGAGGAAAAGCTTTCAGGTCCTCCCTCCTCTGTATGTATGTTTTATTGAAGTATAGTTGTCACACAATGTTTCATGTGTACAACATAGGAATTCAACTTTATAGATTATGCTGTGTTTATAGGTGTAGCTACCATATGTCATCATACAATGCTATTATAATACCGTTGACTATATTCTCTATGCTGTACCTTTCATTCTTATGAGTTATTTATTCCATAACCGGAAACCTATATTCTCAGTCCCCTTCACTCCTTTTTGCCCATCACCACCTCTGGCAACCACAAGTTTGTTCTCTGTATTTGTGGATCTGTTTCTGATTTTGTTTGTTTTATTTTTTAGATTCTACATATAAGTGAAATCATATGATATTTCTCTTTTTCTGACTTCTTTCACTTTGCATAATACCTACTGAATATTATGATGATTATGATGTTAGCTGTAGGCTTATCAGATATGACTTTTATTATATTGAGGTAGATTACTTCTGTTCCTAGTTTAGAGTGTTTATTATGAAAGAGTGTTGAATATTGTCAGATGCTTTTTCTGCATCTATTGAGATATCATGTGATTTTTATCTCTTATTCTGTTAATCAGAAATATCATGTTAATTGATTTGTTTATGTTACTCCATTCTTACATCTCAGAAATAAAACCACTTGATCATGGTGTATTATCTCTTTAGTGTGCTGTTGGGTTTACTGTGCTATAGTATTTTGTTGAGTATTTTTGCTTCCATATTTAACAGGAATATTGGCCTGTAGTTTTCTTGTGGTGTCCATGTCTGGCTATGGTATTAGGGAAATGCATGACTCATAAAATAAGTTTGGAAGGGTTTCTTCCATTTCAGCTGTTTTGAAGATTTTGAGAAGGATTGGTGTCAATCATTCTTTAAATGCTTGGTAGAATTGATCATTGAGGGGCACCTGGGTGGCTCAGTCAGTTAAACGTCGGACTTCAGTTCATGTCATGATCTCATGGCTTGTGGGTTCTAACCCCACATCAGGCTCTGTCTCAACAGCTCAGAGCCTAGAGCCTGCTCTGGATTCTGTGTCTCCCTCTCTCTCTGATCCCCACCACTTCTGCTGTCTCTCTCTCTCTCAAAAATAAATAAAAACATTAAAAAAAAAAAGAATTGACCATTGAAATCATCTGGTCTTGGGTTTTTTTTTTCCTTTGGAGGTTTTGATTGTTGATTCAATCTCCATATTAGTTATAGATCTGGTTAGATTTTCTATTTTTTCATGACTTATTTTTGGTAGATTGTATATTTCCAGAAATCTATCCATTTCTTCTAAGTTATCCAGTTTGTTGTGTTTAATTGTTCCTGCTAGTTTCTTATGATCTTTTTATTTTATTATTTATTATTTTTAAAAATTTTTTACCGTTTTGATCTTTTTATTTCTGTGGCATGAGATGTTATGTCTCTTCTTTCATTTGTGGTATCTTTTTTTAATGTTTTATTTAATTTTTGAGAGACAGAGTGTGAGTGGGGGAGGGGCAGAGAGAGAGGGAGACACAGAATCTGAAGCAGGTGCCAGACTTCGAGCTGTCAGCACAGAGCCTGTTGCAGGGCTCGAACCCACGAACCGTGAGATCATGACCTGAGCAGAAGTCAGACGCTTAACCGACTGAGCCACCCAGGTGCCCCTTATTTGTGGTTTTTAAATCTGAGTCTTCTCTCTTTTTTCATAATGAGTGTAGCTAAAAGTTTGCCAATTTTATGTTTTCAAAAAACTAACTTTAGTGTCATTGTTTTTTTTTCCTGTTTTTGTCTATGCTTAATTTTATTTATTTCTGCTGTAATATTTGTTATTTCCTTCCTTCTCTTAAATTTGGGCTTTGTTTATTCTTCTTTGTCTGGCAACTTGGGGTCTAAAATTAAGTTTTTATTTGAGAGCTTTCTTCCTTTTTAATGTAGGTGTTTATCACTATGAACCTCACTCTTAGTATTACTTTTGCCACATCCCATAAGTTTTGATATATTGTATTTTCATATTTATTGTCTCAAGGTATTTTCTAATTTCCTTTCTGATTTCTTCTTCGACCCAATGATTGTTCACAAATGTATTGTTTAATATCCACATATTTGTGAATTTTCCAGTTTTCCTTCTGCTATTGATTTATAGTTTTCCATTTTTGTCAGAAAAAAATACTTAATATGCTTTCCATCTTCTTAAATTTGTGAGGACTTGTTTTATGACTTAACATGTGATCTGTCCTGGAGAAGGTTCTCTGTGTGCTTGGAAAGAATCTGCATTCTGCTGCTGTTGAGTGGAACATTCTGTTTATGTCTGGTAGGTTCATTCATCTACAGTGTTACTCAAATCTTCTATTTCCTTAGTGCTCTTTTGTCTCAATTTTCTGTCCATAATTAAAAGTGGAGTGTTTTTTTTAATGTTTATTTATTTATTTATTTATTTTAATATTTATTTATTTATTTATTTCTAGGAGAGAGAGAGAGACAGCGTGAGCAGGGGAGGGTCAGAGAGAGAGGGAGACACAGAAGCTGAAACAGGCTCCTGGATCTGAGCTGTCAGCACAGAGCCCAACACGGGGCTCGAACTCATGAAACATGAGATCATGACCTGGGATGAAGTTGGCCGCTTAACTGACTGAGCCATCCAGGCGCCCCTAAAGGTGGAGTGTTGAAGGCTCCTACAATTACACTGCTGTCTATTTCTTTTTTCAATTCTGTCAGTGTTTGTTTTCCGTGTTTAGGTGCTCTGATGCTGGGTGCATATATATTTATAATTGTTGTATTTTCCTTGTGGATGGATGGACTGTTTTATCATTATATAATGTTTAATCTTTATCTTTTGTTTTTTTTAATTCTTTTTTTAATGTTTTATTTATTTCTGAGAGAGAGAGAGAGAGTGTGAGCAGGGGAGGGTCAGAGAGAGAGGGAGACACAGAATCTGAAGCAGGCTCCAGGCTCTGAGCTGTCAACACAGAGCCTGACGCAGGGCCTGAACCCACGAACCGTGAGATCATGACCTGAGCTGAAGTCACACACTTAACCAACTGAGCCACTTAGGTGCCCCTGTTTATTCATTTTTGAGAGACAGAAATAGAGAGTAAGCAGGGGAGGGTTATAGAGAGAGAGAGACACAGAATCAGAAGCAGGCTCCAGGCTCTGAGCTGTCAACACAGAGCCTGACGCAGGGCCTGAACCCACGAACCGTGAGATCATGACCTGAGCTGAAGTTGGACGCTTAACCGACTGAACCACCCAGATGCCCCTAAGTGTCCTTTTGTTTTACCTTGAAGGACTCCTGTTAGTATTTCTTGTAAAGTAGTTCTAGTGGTCATGAACTGCCTTAGTTTCTATTTTTTTTTGGGGGGGGGGTGGAGTATTCATCTGTCCTTAATTTTTGAGGGACAGTTTATAGTATTTTTGGTTGAAAATATATTTTTCTTTTGACACTTTGAAAATATCACCCCATTCCCTCCTCATCTGCAACATTTTTGCCAAAAAGTCTGCTGACTGTTTTATGGGAATGTCCCTTGTACACGACAAGTCACTTTTCTCTTGCTTCTTTCAAAATGGTCTCTTTATCGTTGACTTTCGACAATTGGATTATAATGTGTTTCAGTGTAGATTTCTTTGGGTTCCTCTTATGTGTTATCTTTTGGGCTTCTTAGATCTGGATGTTCACTTCTTTCTGCCAGAGAGTTTCCAGCCATTATTTCTTTAGATAGTTTCTCTGGCCCTTTCTTTCTTCCTTCTGGGATTCCTGTGATGCATACATTACTCATTTGGGGGTATCTTATAAGTTCGTAAAGCTTGGGGTGCCTGGGTGGCTCAGTTAGTTAAGCATCTAACTCCAGCTCAGGTCGTGATCTTGTGGTTTGTGAGTTATGGCCCTGCATCAGGTTCTCTGCTGTCAGCATGTAGCCCACTTCAGATCTTCTGTCTGCCTCTCTCCCTGTCCCTCCCCTACCTTGTGCATGCACGCTCTCTCTCTCTCAAATCAAAAAAAAAATTAAAAAAGAACAAAAGTAAGTCCCTAAAGCTTTATTAATACATGTCCTTTTTCTTTTTGCTCCTCTGATTGAATTATTTCCAATGACCTGTCTTTGAATTCACCGATCCTTTCTTCCACTTTATCTAATTAAAGTCGTACCCCTCTGGTGAATTTTTCAGTTAAGTGACTGTGCCCTTCAGCTCCATGGTTTCTGTCTGGTATTTTAAAAAGTATTTCCTGTCTCTTTGTTAAAATTCCCACATTGTGTATGTGCTGTTATCTTGACCCGGATGAATATGTTTATGACAATTATTCTGAATTCTCTGCCAGATAAATTACATAACTCTGCCTCATTATGGTCAGATCTGGAGGTTTCTCTTGTTACTTTGTGTGGAGCATCTTTGCCTGAGTCTTTATTTTCCTTGACTCTCTGTTGGTGTCTGTGCATTACACAAAGCAGGCAACTCTCCCAATGTTTATCAACTGGCCTCATACAGGTGGAAAACTTCACCCATCAACCTAGCCAGCTAATCTGGAGGTTTCTACCCATTCTTTCCCTCCACAGGGAGAAGCTTATAGCTGGGATTTTTGTCCACTGGGTCCTTGCTGAGCCAGGGGATGTTTACCAGTCCAAACCACTGACTGTGTTCTTAGGTAGCTACACTATTGCAGACCTGTCAGGGCTTCAAGACTGGAAGGTCAGATGCCCGTTCTTTGGGGATCCCTGGAGGAATTGGTGTATTTAATGCACACATAAATTGTTTCTCTCCCCAGGAAGAAGCAGAGAGATGGGATGTTCTGTTTGCCCACTCTGTGCTGGGCAGAGGGGTGGATCTGTGGTATCTACCAGCCCAAACCATTATCTTTATTTTCCCACAGGTGGCTAGACTTGCCAGAGTGGTATTAACTTCAAGCCTGGTAAGACAAAAGCCAGTTTTCCAGGGAGCCCCCTGCTTGAAGAAGTTGGGGTCCTGGATATGTGGGTCAACCCTCCCAGGGATAAACTGGGAGCTTAGGTGGTATCCCTGATCATATGGCGCTGTGGGGAGGGTTAGGCATTCTGGTAAGAGGATGTCTCAAATCTCTGTGCCAATTTCAGTGACTGGTTTTGCTTCTTCCTAGGGGTACTGTAGCCTTTCAGTTAGTTTCTGGATTTATCGGAAAGGCAATTTGCCATGAATTATTGCTGAATCAGTGTGTCTACGCGTGGAAGGAGGGTCCAGGACTTTCTATTCTGACTTCTTGATGACATCACTTGCTGAGTTTGTAGACTTGAAATGATACCATCTGACTCCTCCCTTGCTCAAGAAGACATGTTAGCTTCACCTAGAAGGGTTCCGTTTCAGTGGGCATTCTTCATATCCACAAAGGAAGAATCTCTGACTGCTCTCCAGTGGGAGGTCTTCCCAGGCACCCCCTCTTCCTGCCAATCTTGTTTTTGTCGCAGATGCCCTAGACTCCAGGCACTAAACGTACAGCCGGGAATGGAAATCTGGGAGCTGGGACTATTTTCATGAAAGGATACATGAATTTTAGTCTCTAATTGGATGACTCTGATCAGATTCTTTTCAGAGGAATGGTTTTTATAGTTTCTAAAGACCTTCAAGCTTAGTATGCTGATGGCACCCAGTCACTCATGCATTATTTATCTGTATATGCGACTTAGATGCTTCTCTAGTCCCTAATGAGTAAGAAAGTGATGTGTATCAGTTAGCTATTGCCATAACAAACCACCCCAAAACTCAGTGGCTTTTCACAGTAAACCTTTATCATTGCTTAGGAGTCTGCAAGTTGGCTGGGCAGTTCTGCTGATTTGGATGAGGCTCAGGTCATCTTGTGTCTGCGTTCAGCAGCTAGGCACTGGCTGGTCTAGGATGGCCTTGGGCAGGGTGAATAACCTATTTTACGTGGTCTCTCACCTGTCAGCTGGCTAGCCTGTGTTTGTTCATAGATCATGGTAGGGTCCCAGGAGAAAGAGCTTCATTGTGCAAGGCCTCTTGAGGCCAGTCTTTTAAGGGCCACACCATTACCAGCACCACATTTCATTGGCTAAATCAAATCTCCAGCCCGCTCAGATGCAAGGAGTAGGGATTTGGGCTCCATCGCTTGATGGAGTACAAAGGGTGTGCATGGCGATGGGTACGGATGGGTGTTAAAATCAGTGACTTCGAGCAGAGAGTTGTTTTCTTCACGGTAGTGTAGGAGAAGAATCAGAGCGTTAAGATCTCCAGGTATGATTCATGTAACAGAAGGATCCATAGAACAAGTATGCCCCGAGGGCTAATACAGCCCTCCAGTATCTCTTGTTTGGGAGCCAGAGATATTGCCCTGGTTACAGAACACACTGTTGAAATGCTATCCTAGGGGTTTATAACAAGCATGTGGTGTGTATGTGTATGTGTGTGCCAAGCATTTGAAATAAATCTCATGGGTATGCCAGTTACTTATCACAGTAATTCTGTAGGGAGTGCTGCTGGCCCCATTTTACAGGCAAAGAGGCTGAGACGCGCCAGAGAAGAAACTCACTCACCTGAGGTTACCATAGGTATGAGGTGGTGGGTGAGGATTCTAGCCCCCATCTTCTGAAGCCACATTCCGCACACTTTTCTTATTTTCTGGCTACTCTCTCTGTTCGAAGTAGGTTTCTCATTAGTTCCCATGTGTGCCCCGGTGACTCAACAGTGTGGGGTGACGGCCAGTGCATCCTTGTCTTTATGTGATTCTGGGACCCAGGGGAAGAAGATGCTATCAGATTCAGCACCTGTAGGTGTATTCTGAGCACCTACTGTGTGTGGAAAGTGGGTGTATTAGGCTTCTTTTTCTGCCTTGACAAATTACCATCACCACTGGCTTAAAGCAACACAAATTAATTTTCTAATAGTTCTGGTCATCAGATGTCGGAAATGGGTCTCACTGGGTTAATGGTAAAGCGTCAGTAGGGCTGCTTCCTTCTGGAGGCTCCAGGGGAGAAACTTGGTTCTTGCCTTTTCCAGCGTCTGTGAGTTGCCTGCATTCCTGGGCTTGTGGCTCCATTCTCTTTCCAAAGCCAGCAGCGGCCGGTTGAGCCCTCTCACCATGCATCGTTCTGACTTCTCTGCTTCTCTCTCTACACTTTAGGATCCTTGCGATTACCTCCAGCCCACCTGGATAATCCAGAAAAAATATTCCTAATCCCACGTCAGCAGATTACCAACCGCAATTCTGTCTCCTTTGCCTTGTAATGCGACCTTCCTAAGTTCCAGCAGTTAGGATGTGGGCATCTTTGGGGAGTCATTATTCTGCCCACCAGAGGCAGATTGTGCTGAATTAGAGCCTCTACTGTCCAGAAGAGCCTGTAGCCTGGTGTGTGTGTGTGTGTGTGTGTGTGTGTGTGTGTGTGTTCACAGTTGAGTGGACTAGAAGGCAGGAGTCAGAAGTGTCATAGCAGCATTGAGTCTAGGAGTCAGAGGCCGTGATTGAGTCTAGGAGTCAGAGGCCATGAGGAGAGGGAGACTGCCCCGGATTTGGGGGTTGCAGGGATGCAGAAAGGCGGTGTGGAGGAGGTGGTCTGTGAACATGGTATTGAAGGGTGGATAAGGTTTCGAAGAGTAAAGGTGGTTGGGAGAGCCTCCCGGACAAAGGGATCGGTGCAGAAACCCAGCTACTACCCACAGGATGAGTGTCGTGCTGGAAGTGTGTGTGTCACCGTCCCCAGCTCAGCTGCCCTCGGGGACAGCACTCTCAGAATGACGGTAGCCTCCTTCCTAGTGCTTGGCTCCTTTTTTTTCTGGAGGCATCCGTGCCAGCCGGGGTGGGCAGCCATCACCCGGCTCCAGCAAATTGTTTTCCCCGCAGAAAACTATATCAAGGGTGGCTGGATGATTGCTCTTCCGAAGAAGCTAGGAATCTGGATCTTTCTGTGATGTGTTTGGATTTTAAAATGTAGTGTCTAATTCAGTTGTTTAAGAACAAAAACACTGAATAGGCCGGATAGAAATCAGAGGGTTTCCGTGTGTATCCTCTGAGGCGAGGCACAGAGGGGTTGAGTTACTTGCTCAAGGCCACACAGTTGTGAAGTGACAAGGCTGATATCGTCAGTGGTCCCTGGGTTCTTCATACCGTGGTCCAGATTACATGACCAGAATAAGCATCCTCCGGAGAGGTGGGTGGGCGGCTGTTCTGGGCCACAGGAAGTGTTCAAATCAGAAGATGGTCACTGATCAGAGATTCAGCTTTGTTGGAACATGGGGGCAAGGGGTGAGATTTCCCTCAATCCTGAGATGCTGTCATTCCAGGAAGATTTGGGACGTGCCCTGTGGGTTCCCAGGAGGGTCTGCACTTTTCCACAGCATGGGGGCCTGGTACTCTGATTCGGGAGTTTAGGTCCTCATGTTGTTTTTCTGAAAGGTGGGGGGAGGAGGGAGGAGGGAGGAGGGGGGAAGGGAAGGAGGAAAGAAGGAGGAGAATGAAGAAAGGAAAAAAAAACCCTAAAATTACCTCTTTTGTTTATGCCCAAAGGAAAGGCATTTGGCTCACAAAAAGGGAATGGATAATTAAGACCATTATTGATATAAAAGTTCATTGGAAACGCCATTATTTTTTTCAAGAAGGGAGCGATGGAAATGACTCCTTTATCATCATCTCTGATAGAATACAAATTTTATCCCATCTTGTACCCCAATTACAGATCATAATGACTTAGCCTTCTGAAAGAGTTTTTTTTTTTTTAATACAAAGCATTTCTTTAATTTACATTTCCACCCTCTTGAGCTGAATAACAGTCTGTGCGACGGTAGAATTGCAACAGAAATTCCGGTCCGATGTGAACTGCTATAGATTTATATCCAGCTTTTTTTTTTTTTTTTAGCAAAAGCCCCCATACATTTGCAGTTTCATCTTGCTGAGTGTTATGTGGTGATTAAGCTCTACACCCTTAAGTAGGACAGGTCTGAGTTCATTTCATTTGACAGATATTTGTTGATAAAGTAACCTCACATCCCGGCGTGCCCACAACTGCACTGTTTTTCCAGTGTCCCCTCAATGTAGTGTCCCTTTTTATTATCATGAGTGTTCTGGTTCTAACACTAACAAGTACATGGCCATGGTAATGCCGGAGTACCTGCTGTGCACCAGGCAGGATCTGAGCCCAGTGGGAGGGTGTAGATGGAGCAGACACATCCCTGCCCTTTTCCAGTAGAGTCATCTCATAGCTTTGTATAACTCTGGGTGAGTCATTTAAAGTCACTGTGCCTCAGTTTCCTCACCTGTAGGACACAGCTGGCTGTGTTTAACTTAGAGGTTGTCGGCAGAATGAGATGATCCATTTCTTGCAAAACTCATAGCAGAATCCCTGGCACAGAGAGCGAGCGAGCTGGAAACATGTTAGTTATTGTTGTTAGTCAGCACCTGTCTTGGATGGAGGGGACGGTGCCTGGTCCGATGTGTGGAAGAGGGGAGGGAACACGAAGATGTTCTGTCAACCAGTGAAGGAGAAAGGAACATGCACCAAAAATGACAGAATCCAAAGGCATTAAACATTTTTTGAATTGCTTATTTATTTTTTGAGAAAGAGAGAGAGAGAGAGACAGAGCACAAGCAGGGGAGGGACGGAGAGAGAGGGAGACCCAGAAATCTGAAGCAAGCTCCAGGTTCCTAGCTGTCACCTAAGAGCCTCACGCAGGGCGTGAGATCATGACCTGAGCCGAAATCGGGCACTTAACCGACTGAACCACCCAGGCGCCCCTCCAAAGTAGTGTTTAAAAATGTATTCATTTATTTAACAAATAATTCACATGTGTTCTACCAAATCCAGGCTCTGAACTGGGTTCTGGCGACTCACTGGTGAACAAGAAACAGTCCCTTGTCAAAATGGCCTGGCGGTGCTGTGATGTATATGAGACCCCCATGCAGTGTGAGCTCAGAGGCAGGTCTCTGGTTCAGTTGGACAAGTTAGGGAAGCCCTTTGTGATGTGTTGAATTGTATCCTCTCGAAGTCCATATGCTGAAGTCCTCAGCTCCAAGACTTCACACTGTGACCTTGACTGGAGAGAAGGTCGTTACAGGATAGGGTGAAAGTGGGATCGTCAGGGTGGCTCTCATCCAATAGGTGTATGCCCTCACGAACAAGGGAAATTTGGCCACAGACACGCACACAAGAGGAACACCATGTGAAGACGAAGGCGGGGTTTGGGGAGTTGCTTCTACAATCCCGAAAACACCAAAGGTCACCAGCCAACCCACAGAAGTTGGGAAAGAGACCTGGGACAGATTCCTCCCCCTCACAGCCCTAGAAGGAACGCATTCTGGGGCACGTGGGTGGCTCAGTCAGTTGAGCGTCCGACTCTTGGTCTCAGCTCAGGTCATGATCTCATGGTTTGTGGGTTCGAGCCCTGCATCGGGCTCTGCTCTGATGGTGTGGGCCTTGCTTGAGATTCTCTATCTCCCTCTCTGTCTCTCAGAATAAATAAACTTAAAAATAAAAGAAGGAGCTCATTCTGCAAACACGTCGATCTCAGATTTGAGAGAGTAAAATCTGTTGTTTGAGCCCCCCAGTCTGAAGTGCTTTCTTGCCTCAGGGCACTGACACACCCACTCAGTGGACCCAGCCAGGCATTGCCGGGGCATTTTCAGTGATGGGCCAAAGGACCCCAGCTCGGCTAGCATTCCTGTGGAGCCGGTCTGCTCTCAGAGCTGGAGTTCAGCCTGGGCACTTGACATGACTCCAAATCTGTGCCCTAGTGTGACAGACACAGAAATTAGGCTCCAAACGTGTGTTCTGAAGGAGAAAGATGCACATGGCTTTCCAGAGGCAAGTGATACCTCTGCAGAAGCAGCTGCAGGAGGAAGAAATCAAATTGGCTTCAAGCAAACCACAGATTTGGAGTTCTCAGAAATAACACCTGCTCCATCAGAAGCCTTCGCCATTTTGGGTTTCTGATCCCTGGCTTTTACCCTTTCCAACAGCATTTGGGGTTGGCTGTGGTTCCACTGAGTGGCTGCCTGTTTTGAGCAACTCACAGAAGGGGAGATGTTCAAGCGTGTAACACTGGCTCCCTCTAGATCTGGGTGAAAATTGTGACACCTAAGAGGTGACCAGATACAGCTGACCCCGGACATTCCCAAGGGGTCTGTCTAGGGTCCTTCGTAAATCTGAGGATTCAAGAATAAGATCACTCTTTTGCTACTGATTTTGTGTGGGTGTGAGTGAAATGTGTCAAACACAGACAGGTATGGAAGTTGTGTAATGTACACCGGTGTGTCCTTCCCCAGTGTAAGAAATAAAACATGGTAGACACATTTGAAGCCCCTCATCTTCACAGTGGATCCCTCCTCACTTGCCCCAGAGATGACCATAAACATTTCCATGGGGATTTTTATTATTTTGCTTAAGGTTATGTAGCAATGTATCCTATTTTTAAACTCTACCCAAATGAAATCAGATCATTCTCTATCTTGCTTTTCTTACTTCCCATTATGCTTTATGTTTATTCATACGATGCGGTTCACTTATTTTAACAGCTCTACAAGAGTGTTCCCTGCGATTATGCCACAATTTATTGACTCATCCCCTTATTGATGGTAGATGTGAGTATTCTTGCTTGGGTTTCCTTGTGCGCATCTGGGGAGTTTCCGTCAGGCACGTTCCACGGGATATGCACTGAAGAACAATAGAATTGCTGGGTCATAGGGTTTGCCATCTTGGAATTTTTAAGATATTAACAAATCATTCCCCTGAAGAGTGATAGCCACTCCTGCCCGCAAGTTTTGATAGTTCGTGCTTGCCTACACCTAGTCAACACTTGGTATTATCAAACCTAAAAATTTGCCAGCATGGTGGATTTCTTAAATGGCATGTTCTAACGCTAGTGAGGTTGAAACTGTTTTGAGATATTTACTGTTTATTTAGATATCCAAAATGAGTAATCCTTTGACCCCAATCGGTCGAATTGTTGCATAGCATCAGTAATAGAGGGTATTCCTGTCTGATTCCTGACTTCCATGGAAGTGCTTCTAAAGTTTTCACATTAAGAGTGATATTTATTATAGATATTTGATCTTAAGTGTTGCCAGGTTAAGGAAGTTCACTATATTCCGATTTTCTAGGACTTTATAAAGCATTATGAATGGCTGCTAATTTTAACTTTTTAAGATAAGTTGGGGCACCTGGGTGGCTCAGTTGGTTGAGCATCTGACTTTGGCTCAGGTCACGATCTCACAGTTTGTGAGTTTGAGCCCTGCGTTGGGCTCTGTGCCAACAGCTCAGAGCCTGGAGTCTACTTTGGATTCTGTGTCTCCCTTTTTCTTGCCTTTTCCTCGTTCACTCTCTTTCTGTCTCTTTCAAATATAAATAAACATTAAAAAATTAGAAACAAAATAAGTTTATTTATTTTAAATAATCTGTGTCCAATGTGGGGCTTGAACTCATGACTCTGAGATCAAGAATTACATGCTCTTCTGCCTTAGCCAGTCACATGTCCCTAATTTTCACTTTTTAATTGAAATACGACACATATAAAAGTGCACAAGGCATAGGTGTAAAGCTCGATACATCTTCAGAAAGTGAACACACACACGTGATCAACAACCAGTTAAGAATAGACCATTCACAGTACCCCTTAGAGCCCCTTCATGCCGCTACCTTCAGTAAGGTTATGAAAGTATCCCAAATGACAAAGATCCTTTGTCCATTTTTTCCAATAGGTTCAATTATTAAATAGCATCAGGGATAGGGGACATTTTTGTTTTGTTCCAGACCTTAGTGGAAATACTTCTCAAGTGTTAATATTAAAACTTATGTTTGTTGGGGCGCCTAGGTGGTTCAGTCGGTTAAGCATCTGGCTTCAGCTCAGGTCATGATCTCACAGTTCATGGGTTCGAGCCCCGTGTCGGGCTCTGTGCTGACAGCTCAGAGCCTGGAGCCTGCTTCAGATTCTGTATCTCCTTCTCTCTCTGACCCTCCCCTGCTCATGCTCTCTCTCTCTCTCATACACAAATAAATGAAAACATTTAAAAATTTTTTAAAAATAAAACTTATGTTTGTTTAAAGGTTTAAAAAATATTTATTTTTGACAGAGAGAGACAGAGCGTGAGCAGGGGAGGGGCAGAGAGAGAGGGAGACACAAAATCTGAAGCAGGCTCCAGGCTCTGAACTGTTAGAACAGAGCCTGATGTGGGGCTTGAACTCATGAACTGCAGTATCATGACCTGAGCTGAAGTTGGACACTTACCTGACTGAGCCACCCAGGCGCCCCTGTATATTGGCCAACTTGATACTCCTTTTATGAAGTATCTGTTTAAATCTTTTGCCAATAATTTTTCAAATCAGGCTATTTGTCTTCTTTTTCCTGATTTTTAGGTGTTCTTGCTTTGTTTTAAATAAGAATCATTTGTCACTTATAGGCACTGCCAATATTTTCTCACACTCTTGGTGTTTTCATTCTCTTAATGGTATCTTGAGGTGACCAGAAATTGTTACTTTTATGTAACCACCATAATAAGTCTGTCCTTTCTAATAGGCAGACATGCTTTGTTTTCTACTTGAAAAATCTTCACTGTCTCTACATTACCAGGAGTTTTTCCCCTCTGTAACCTTTTGAGGTTCTCATTTTTACTTTTCGTTAATGATTGTCTATCCATACAAAGTTGACTTTGTATATGGGATGGGGGGGAGGGGAGAGTATTTATTTCCAGCTTATCCAGTACTGTGTATTGACAAGACCATTGTCACTGTTACAAAACCACAAAAACCTCAGTGGCTTAAAACAACTACTGTTTATTTTGGTCACAGTTCTGCACATCAGCAGTTTGGGCTGAGACTCATACTTGTGCACCCAAGTCCTGGGTTGGCCAGGGCCCCTTTCCATGTGGGTCTCTCATCTTACAAAAGGATCACTTGGGCTGGTTCCCATGGTGGCTGGGTTCTAAGAGAGAAGAGAAAGGAACGTGAAAGCACTTTTTAATCTGTGCTTAGGTCATATCCGCCGTCATGCCTTTGGCCCGAGAGAGGCTACTGGTCAACCGCAGACTCCGCGTGGGAAGGGATGCCCCATGCTACGGACGGAGGCTGGTGCAGTCATATCAGGGTCTGTTGTGTAACCATCTACCAAAACCATATTCTCACAGCACTGCACTGTTGCCTTTGTGTCAAATAAATTCACTGTATGTGTGTGAACCTGTTTTGTTTTTGGACTCTACTCTTTAAGAAAAAAAAAAAAAAATGATTATTTATTTTTGAGGGGCGGGGTAGGGAGGGGCAGAGAGAGAGGAGGGCACTGAATCTGAAGCCGGCTCCAGGCTCCAAGCTGTCAGCTCAGAGCCCGATGCGGGGCTCGAGTCCATGAACCTTGAGATCATCATGTGAGCCAAAGTCGGGCACTTGACTGACTGAGCCACCCAGGCGCCCCTATCAAAGTCCCTGTCTTTTTTATTCTGTCAGTCCATCTGCCAATAACATATTGCCTCAGTTATCCTAAATTTTGGAGTTTAGATATGTCAGTTTAACTTCTCTGACTCAGTTATTTATTCTTCTTCAAGATTGCATTGGCTACTATTGGCCCTTTACATTTCCACATAATTATAAGAGCAGGTAGTCAGTTTTCTTTCAAAATTTGTTAACTGGGTAGAAAAGTTTGGAGGACAGTAGACATATTTAAAATACTGAGTTTTCCATATATGGAAACCAACTTGACAATAAACTATAAACGAAAAAAAATACTGGGTTTTTCAGTCTGTGAGCACGGCATATCTTTTTTTTAAGTCTTACTTTATTTTTCTCCATGAGGCTTGTAGAGAGATCTTGCACATCTTTTTATTTTTTTTATTTTATTAAAACATTTTTTAATGTTTTATTTATTTCTGAGAGAGAGAGAGACAGAGACAGAGACGGAGACAGCATGAGCAGGGGAGGGTCAGAGAGAGAGGGAGACACAGAATCTGAAACAGGCTCCAGGCTCTGAGCTAGCGGTCAGCACAGAGCCCAATGCAGGGCTCGAACCCACGATCCATGAGATCATGACCTGAGCCCAAGTCGGAAGCTCAACCGACTGAGCCACCCAGGAGCCCCACTGCACATCTTTTTAAAGATGTTGAGTTAGTTAATGCTCTCTGAGTGTGATTTTAAAATGATACATAGAAATATAATTGCCTTTTGCCTGTTGATCTTCTATTCTCTGTCTTGTCTAAGTTTACTTATTAAGTATATTAGTCTGTAGATTATTTTTGAGTTGCTACACATTTACTTATGACTTATGTAAGTAAGAATGTTTGATATTTTCTTTTCCAAACCTGTGCCTTAAAAATTTTTTTAATGTAGNATGGAAACCAACTTGACAATAAACTATTTAAAAAATAAATAAATGATATTAAAATTTTTTTAATGTTTATTTATTTTTGAGACAGAGAGAGACAGAGCGTGAGCAGGGGAGGGGCAGAGAGAGAGGGAGACACAGAATAGGAAGCAGGCTCCAGGCTCTGAGCTGTGAGCACAGAGACTGATGCGGGACTCAACTCACAAACCGTCAGATCATGACCTGAGCTGAAGTCAGATGCTTAGCTGACTGACCCACCCAGGCGCCCCAAAGCCTGTACCTTTTGTGTATGTGTGTCTGAGAAATTGTCCAGGATTTCTAGTAAAACATTGAATAGAAATGGTGGAGATAAGCATTTTTCTCTTTTCTAATGGATTAAGTATAATGTTTGCTGTAGGTGTGTTATAGAGTCTCTTTATCAGATTAAAAGACAACTCTTAAATCTACTGTGCTTTTACCATGAATGGGTAATGGATGTTATCAAACATTTTTTATTCATCAATTAAAGTTACTTCAAATGCTTTTTCCTCCTTCAGCCTGTTAATGTTATCTCTTGCATTTCTGGGATAATCTGATCTGGTCATGATGTAATAATTCTTTTACATATTGCTGGATTCAATGTGCAAATATTTTGCTTAGAATTTTTGCATCTATATTCATGAGCCAGATTGACCTGTAATTTTCCTTCTTTATAATGTTCATCTCATGTTTTTGCATCAAGATTATGCTGATGTCATAAAACACATTAGGAAATGTTCCCCCTTTTACTGTTCCCTGAAATAATTTACATAATTTTGGCGTTCTTTTATACTTCCACAGAATAATTCACCATTGAGGCCATCTGGACCTAAAGTTTTATTTGTGGCAATATACTTAATTGTAGGTGCCGCTTCCTGATAGATACAGGACTCTTCAGATTTTCTGTTTATTCTTTTGTCTGTCAACCAGTCACATGACTTGCAGAGGGGGTGATTCAAGTTCATGTTCAAGTTCAAGTTCATGTGACATTACGCCTCTTTACATGCCATGGCTTCAGGATCACCTGCAAACCTGAAATCTGCCCATGCTGAGGGCGGTTGACTCCAGGAAGTAGGGTCATCTTTTTACCTCCTGGAATCACAAGTAGAAATCATGAGGAATGACAGGAGAGAGACTAAAACAGTAATTAGTAGAGAATAGTTATGTTTAAGTCTGAAACACTCATTAGTCTTGAAGAATAGAAACCTTAAAAGGCAATTTATATGCAAACACTCCCAGCGTTGGTTCCTGCTGCATTCGGCTGCACTCCATCATTAGCCGCCAAAGACCACCTCGAAGGAGGGTTTTTTTCCCTCTCTCTTTTCCCTCCTAATTGCCATGCTTCCCCCAGTTTCCTTGTCAAATTAATGCAGACGAAACCACGTTCTTATCCAGCGTCTCGTCTGGCAACAAAACCACGTGCTTCCTTATCTTGCCAGTCCCTGACATCTCAGAGTCTCAGGCTCTGAAAGCCAGAAGCAAATTTCCAGATGCCACGTACAATCGTTTCATTTTCCTAATGAGGGAGCCGAGGTCTGGGAAGAACACACATGTTCAGGGCTAATCCTTCATTCATTTACTCGACTCATACTTATCAAATATGTATGGAACCGCTCCTTCACCTCAGGCACGGGAGAAAGAAAAGCAGACAGTGCCCTTGTTGGGACAGTGAGCTGATAAATACACAAAAATCAGAGAATATGATCTGCATCAGGGAAGAAGTACACAGGGCTCTCTGATAGAAAACGGTGTGCATAGACCTTGATGGAGTTTGGTTTAGTTTGGGCTTCTCTAGACGTTAACTTGGAGACAAGGAACCGTGTGCAGGTAGTTTGTGTAGGACATGAGCTCAGGAAACATGGGAGGTGAGGCAGGGAAGTGAGGCAAGTCAGCTACCGCCGTGGGCACCTGCGGACTTTGGGAAACGGCGTCGCACATGCCTCGGACTCATCCCACCCTGTGTTGAAGGGACTTGGGATAGCGATCTGCCCATGGCCACCCATTATTGGTTGAGGACGGCTCAATTCTGGGTATTCTCCACCCCTGTGCAGGATAGAGCAGAGGCCCATCGCCAGAGAAAGCCCCCCAGCCAGATGATGCGGAGTTAGCAGTGTGTACATTGCGATGGTGAGGACTGAAGGGAGGTGGGCGGGGCACCAACAGGGTCAGCTACAAGGTTGTATCATTCAGGGAGCACAGAGCCGCAGAATGAGTAGGATGGATGGATGGATGGAGAGATGGTAGGGAGGGAGGGAGATAGATAGATTGATTAGATAGATAGGTAGGTAGATAGATAGATAGGTAGGTAGATAGATAGGTAGGTAGATAGGTAGGTAGGTAAGTAGGTAGGCAGGTAGGTAGATAGGTAGGTAGATAGATAGCTAGATAGCTAGATAGAGAGATAGATAGGTAGATAGGTAGGTAGGTAGGTAAGTAGGTAGGCAGGTAGGTAGATAGGTAGGTAGGTAGGTAGGTAGATAGATAGATAGATAGATAGATAGATAGATAGGAAGATAGGTAGATAGGTAGGTAGGTAGATAGGTAGGTAGGTAGATAGGTAGGTAGGTAGGTAGGTAGGTAGGTAGGTAGGTAGGTAGATAGGTAGATAGATAGATAGATAGATAAGTAGGTAGGTAGATGATAGATAGATAGGTAGGTAGATAGATAGGTAGGTAGATAGATAGATAGGTAGGTAGGTAGATAGATAGATAGGTAGATAGATAAGTAGGTAGGTAGGTAGGTAAGTAGGTAGGTAGGTAGGTAGGTAGATAGGTAGGTAGGTAGATAGATAGATAGATAGATAGATAGATAGATAGATAGATAGATAGGAAGATAGGTAGATAGGTAGGTAGGTAGATAGGTAGGTAGGTAGATAGGTAGGTAGGTAGGTAGATAGATAGGTAGGTAGGTAGGTAGATAGGTAGATAGATAGATAGATAGATAAGTAGGTAGGTAGATGATAGATAGATAGGTAGGTAGATAGATAGGTAGGTAGGTAGGTAGGTAGGTAGATAGATAGATAGATAGATAGATAAGTAGGTAGGTAGGTAGATGATAGATAGGTAGGTAGATAGGTAGGTAGGTAGATAGATAGGTAGGTAGGTAGGTAGGTAGATAGGTAGGTAGGTAGGTAGATAGGTAGGTAGATAGATAGGTAGGTAGGTAGGTAGGTAGGTAGGTAGGTAGATAGATACAGATTGGTAGATACATACAGAGACTTGTAAAGAATTGGTTCAAGCAATTATGGAGACTGAGAAAGAGCCAATGACATAGTCCCAGTCTGAGTCAGAAGGCCTGAGAAATCAGGAGAGTCAATGGTTTTACTTCCAGTCTGAAAGCCAGCAGGCTTGAGACCCAAGATCTGATGTGCCAGTTTGAGTCTGAATGCAGGAGAGACTGATTTCCCAGTTCAACGCAGTCGTCAGAAGGAGTTCCCTCTTGCTTGGGTGCAGGTCAGCTTTTTGTTCTAAACGGACTTTCAACTGATTGGACGAGGCCCACCCACATTAGGAAGGACAGTCTGCTGATTTAGTTGTTAATCTCATTCAAGACCACCCCCACAGACATACCCAGAGCAATATTTGACCAAATATCTAGGCACTTCATATCCCTTAACACATAAAACTGGCCATCACAAATGTAGTCCAAGAAAGTTTTTCTGTGGATGAGAGATCTAAGATGAGACTGGAAAAATGAGCCGTGGTTGGGGTTCACAGAGACCTGGAGAAGAGGAGTCTAGGAGTACGAAGAGAGGAGCTTGGCTGTTTCTAGGGGTCAAGAAATGACTGTGACCCACCAAAGTGAACGTGATGAACTTATTTAACAGATACAGTAGAATGTGTACTGTGTGCCAGGCACTGGGGAGAAGGCAGTGAACTAAACATGCAAATATGCCAGTTTTTAAGGGGAGAGGCAGACAACAGTGAAAGGAGTGAAAATATAGTAGGTCAGATACAGCTTCTGTCAGTCTGGGTCCCTGAGCGAGTGCAGGAAACAGAACCCTAGCTGATCTGTGTGCACACATATAAGTTAAAAAAGAACCCCATTTATTGTTATAAGACATCGAGATTTGGGATGTGTTTGTTACGCAGCAAAACCTAGCCCATGCTGATGCATTTTGCTAAATGACCATCACTTCACTCCATCTGTTTAACACACACACACACACACACACACACAGTCCCCTCTGTCACTCAAAACCCTTAGGGCTTCCCATCACCCTCAGGATAAGGAACAGCATCTTTGTCCAAGCCTCGAACACCCAGCATGCTGGTCCCTGCCTCCTCTCCAGGGCCATCTCTTGCCACCCTCTCCATTTCAGCGTCTTCCGAACCTGCTCCTCCTTCTGCTTTGCAAGATTCTCCTACTCTCCCCAGTCCCACCCCTCCTGCCTACGTCAAGCCCTGCCCAGCTCTGCGTATTCTTCCTGTCTCGGTTTTTTAAATTCACTTCGTCGTAAGACCCTTCCCTGCCCCCAGGTATATCCCTTCCCACAATATGTCTTCTTACACCACGCAGCACTTCCTTGCACTGCAGGTGGAATCCCTGTGTAGTGTCAGGCTTCCTGTTAGATTTCAGGCTCCTGGAAGCCGGGGGTGATGTCTGTCGTATTTCTTCCTGCGTCTCAGCACAGAGCACGGAGCCCTGACAGTGTCGAAGAATTAGCTCCCAGTAAATATGTATTGAATGAATAAATAAAAGATCTTTCTGACATTTTCTCCCTCTGGCTAATAAATGCCAGATTTTCCTTCAAAAGAAGGCTCGAGCAGAGACATTGGACTCCTTTTTGTTCTATTCACAACGCCTTCCCGGCTTCCCGTAAAGAGACTTTAGTCTCCAAGGAGCTCATCTTCGGAACACGCTGTTCTTCTTGTGCTGGCCGGTGGCCGCTCCTGGAGACGTGTGGTGGGCGCTCTAATTGGGAGCAGCGCAGGCTCATTATTTCATGGGCTCGTGGCATGCTGCCTGTCTCAGGTTGGAGCTTGTCATTTGTTTGGGGACACTTGGCAGTGTGAGCCCTTCCCGCAGCCCTGACCCCGTATTAATAAACGATGTCCGGGAGAGACCCAACTCTTCAAACATCTTTGTGGGGCTGCCGTCTGCCAGAAACGTACTCTGCAAGGAAGAGAGTAGCTGGGGATGTTCCCTGACCCGCTGTCACATGTCTTCAAAGATAATAATGCAATTATGATTTAATTTGGTTGGGAGCTTAGGGATTTGGGGGATTCTCAAGGCCTCTTCTCTGTGAGTGTCTCATTACAAGCTGTCCTCTGTTGTCGGGTAGCTTTGCCGAGTTGCTTTGTTGTCCGAATGGGACACCTCGGGCCTCTCCTGTTGATTGGCACACAGTCATCCAGTTGAGCTAAACCCAGTTCCCATCCCTGGACCACCAGACCTCCCAAAGGGCCCCCTGCCTTAAAAACAATCATCGTGGGGGAAACCGGGTGTAAGCCTGAAAGTTGCTTTCCGAGCTGATTCTAGAAAAGATTTAAGGTTGGCTCAGTCGGGACCTGAAGTACAAGGGGATGGCACCAATGAAAACATGAGTGAAGACAAAGAAGAAAAACCAGGACGGGGCAGAAGTGGCACCAGGGGCTGAGCTTGAAACGCGGACCTTCGAACCCCCCATGTAGATTTCAGCTCCCTCGTAGCCGATGGGAAGTGTGCAACGAGGACAGTTACCCATTTCACAGATCTGTATGGAGAAGCCAGACCCGGTGCTAAGGACAACCACGGACTCCTGGCCTGGGGCACGGCCGCTGGACCAGTCGTCAGGAAGGCTTGCTCGTGCTGTGGCTCTGAGGCCTTGCTGGTCACGGGAGCCTGGCCGGGTCGCCCGATGCCCTGTAAATCAAGGACAAGCATCTCTGCTCTGTCCCCCTCCCAGAGCTGCCATCAAGGTCAGACAAGAGTGAAAACACTTTCTGAACCAGAGGCAGTCATACAAGAGTGCGACATCATTATCTATGAGAAATTGATGGCGTTAATTCACCTCTTCGGTTATCCTCATGTAAAATCAGGCATAATAATAATAACCTCACTGGGGTTTTCGAAGGATGTAAATGGTCTGATTCATGGCCTGACTTGTGTCATCTTAATTCCGTCCCTCCCCGGCTTTCTCTCGTGAAGCAGGAGGGGCGGCCCCTCTGACCGAAGAGGTGAATGGATC
Source organism: Crocuta crocuta (assembly GCF_008692635.1). Classification (NCBI taxonomy): domain Eukaryota; kingdom Metazoa; phylum Chordata; class Mammalia; order Carnivora; family Hyaenidae; genus Crocuta; species Crocuta crocuta. Next base: position 5,480,087 of record NW_027551568.1, on the reverse strand, counting down.
CACATTATAATGACACGGTTTCTACGTCGAACATTTATTGATTCCATGACTTCCTTTGCGGGCAGATTCGCTCCAGCCTCTATCCATGGTGGCTGCCCGTTGGATCTCGCCTCTTGCCCGCCCTTCCCACCACTCTGCTCCAGACACACAAGCTTTTTATCAGCTCCTTTGGAACACCAAGCTAGTTCCTGCTCTGGGCCTTTGCACATGCTGAGCCTTGAGCTGGGCATGAATGCGCTTCCCTGTTCCCTGACTGCTGAGGCTTCTTTCCCTCTGGGTCCAGTTTCAGAGGTCACCTGGTCAAAGAGGCCTTCCCCCGGCCACGTGTGACTGGCTAACTACGCCTCTGCTCTGTCTTCTTTATGCACCTTTTTGCCATGGCAATTTCCCTAGTTAATTGCTCCCTTCCTCTCAGTCTTCCTGCCTGGAAGGTAAATTCCACAGGGGTGAGGGCTGGTCTATCATGGCCACGGTTCTTTCCCACGCACCCAGGCTGTCTGCCTGTGTAGGGGCTTGTGCATGAAGAACTAGGGTGACTTAGAGACGCTTGGACAGATGGCCCGTAGTGGCCCCTTCCTTCCCATACCGTCTGGTCTCCATAGACCTGTGCCTGTCTACCTTCCCCGAATTATCACTGGCTCACTCCTGCCTTTCGGACAGCTCCGAGGCTTTGGGGACATTTACCGCCGGGATCATCTGTACTACTCCCAGCCTGTCATGGAGATCTTGATGCCACAGATGTGCTGCAAACCTGCCTGTGTTCTACGTACGATTATGTTTTGCACATGCAGGAGTAAGACTGTTTTGCTCCCAGAACCAACTTCACCTTGTAGGGACTGAGTGCTGCAGGCGTTCCTGGGGGCGGAGGGCTTCTGCACCTTTGGCGGGCTCCCCGGTTTCGTAAGCTCTTCTGTCTCTTATATATGAGGTCCTGTATTAGGAATGAGAAGCATTAGGAATGAGAAGCTTCGTGCGCTGTTAGCTGGGAGAGCTCATGGAAGGAAGAGGAATACATGTAACCACAGGGGAGTTAGGGAGATTTTATACCAGGCGGGAACGGTTTCCATGTGGGCACAAAAGGAAATAGTTGGGTCTTTTTCTTAGCAGCTTCCTAAAAAGAAGTGCTTTGGAGCTCTGCTTGACAGTAGGAAACATGAGAAGTCCAGAGAGCTTTCCTTTCCTTTCCTTTTTTTTTTTTTTCTCTCCAATATTTTCAGGTTTTTTTTTTCTTTTCTTTCTTCCTTTCTTTTTTTTTTTTTTTTGGCTTCTCTTCTCAAGGTCTTATCTCCTTCCAAGAATCTGACACAACCCAGGCTCTGCTCAGCAACTTGTGTTGTGGCTGTGCGATCCCGTTACAAAGTGTTCCATTTTTAAAATAANATTGTCAGGTTTTTTTTTTTTTTTTTTTTTTCCTTTTTTTTTTTTTTTTTTTTTTGGCTTCTCTTCTCAAGGTCTTATCTCCTTCCAAGAATCTGACACAACCCAGGCTCTGCTCAGCAACTTGTGTTGTGGCTGTGCGATCCCGTTACAAAGTGTTCCATTTTTAAAATAAATTCGATAAGGACATTTTCAGTTTTGAAGGAATGCAGTCAGCTTATAGCTGGGAGGCAGGAACGTCGTATATGAGGCGGCCACATTCCAAGTAGTGTTTTTATATGCTGAAAATAACGTGGTGACTTGCGCTACCAAAGTTGCTTTCTTTTTTGCATCGACTCCATAACTGCCTTAAAGTTTTAATGGTTTCCGAATCCACGTGCACGTATTGCAATATGCAGTCATTTGATCGCCCCCACACATCGAGATGCAGGACTCACATATGCATAGACGCTTGTTGAATGAATGCATGTGATGTCTAGGTTTAATGTGTGAAGTCAGGAGAAACTTTGAGATGTCCTGTCTGTGGGAGATAGAGCAACTCCGTGGCTAGGGACAGTGGCTGGGGCCCCACGGGTGGTGTGCTTGGCTCTGAGTGCCCTGCAGAGAGTAAATAATTTGATCCTATGATAACCTATTGTATAGCTTCTATCCTTATTCCCCTTTTATAGAGGAGGCAGCAGGTCTCAAAACTAGTAAGGGAAGGGCTAGCTTCACATTCTGTGTATGTTATCACATCGTTAGAGTGATGAGTAGTAACAGGGGGCACCTGGGTGGCTCAGTCGGTTGAGCACTGACCCTAGATTTCAGCTCAGCGCATGATCCCAGGGTGGTGGGATTGAACCCTGAGTCGGGCTCTGTGCTGAGCATGGAGCCTGCTTAGGATTCTCTCCCTCCCTGGTCCCCTACTTGAGCTCTCTCTCTCCATCTCTCTCTCTCAAAAAAAAAATAGAATAATGATTAACAAAACAGCAACCAGCAGTCATGGCTGGGATAGGAATAACTCTAAGAACAAAGGACAGCGGCAAGCATCCTTTTCAGAGCAGGCAGAACGCTAGATGTCAGATTCCCAGTTTTCACAGTGACTTTTGAAGGGAAGTGATCTTCCTGTTCTTATTTTGCAAACATGGAAACAAAGCCCACAGAGGTTAAGGGAGCCCCAGACCAAGCAGTGTTGATGGAAGGCCTGGGGCTGGGGTCGGGCCTGCCTGTGCCCGAGTCTGTGCTGGGTCCCTGCGTGAAAGCCGAGGAGCCGGAGGCCCCCGACAACAGGCGGGCGACCGCCGTCCGCTCAGGAAACGTGTCCTGCACACCACGTTGTGGCCAGCCACATCAAGGGGCTAGGGAGGCTGAGAAGGACACACCCAGGCCAGTCCGTGCACATCTCCTGGGCCGGTGGAGAGGCCAGCCAGAGAAGGGAGAAGCATCCACAGAAATGCGGCGGAGTGGCTGTGTGTTCCCTGTGGCCCTTCATTCACTCATTCATTCGTTCATCCATTGGTCCATTTACTGTTGTTGGACCATTGGCTTTGTGGACCCCTCTGTGGGTCCACCCCTTCTATGGACTGAATTATACACCCCCAACCCCCAATTGGTATTTCGGAGCTCTAACCCCTAATGTGATTTGGAGGCAGGGTATGGGGGTAGGTGATTAGGTGGAGATCAAGGCTTGAGGGTGGGGGCCCATGATAGGATTAGTGCCCTGGTAAGTGGAGGCAGAGGGGGGAGCTCTAAGTGGAGGCAGAGGGGGGAGCTCTCTGTCCTCACCGTGAGGCCACGTGTGAGGCCACGGTGAGAAGAGAGCTCTCAGCAAGAACTGAACCCACTCTCTTCCTGATCATGGATTTCCCGGCCTCCAGACCATGATTAATGTCTGTTTGTGCCCCCGAGTGATACTCTCCCCATTACCTCCCACGTCTCTGGGCTCTGTTTCTCCTCTGGGGTTTCTGCTCTTCATGCCTTCAGCTGTTAGCATCCTCAGGGCTCTGCCCTCAACCCCTGCTCTGGCCCCAGCATGCCCCACTGGGACCAGCCCATTCAATTCAACAGACATCAGCTCCCTTCCAGGTGTACCTTCCTGCCATTCTTTATTCCCGCGGGGGTCCCAAGGCCAACCTGCCCTAAACCGAGCTCTCTTCTTTCCCCGCAAATGGTCTTTTGTTCTCCCGCTGGCCTCTGCCTCCTCTGGAACCTTCACTGTCTGTATCTCATCAGTGCTGTGGAGTCAGATATCACCACGGATCCCTCACCTCCTTCCCCTGTGGCCGCATCCAGGGTCCTCACTGATATGTGTCCTGTGTCTTTCTCAGGTCCTCTTCTTCTCTCTCCCGCTGTCCTGCCCCCGTTCAGGCTTTGCCACTCCCTCGCCTGGATCCCGCCCGTCTCCCTCTGCTCCTGGCTCTTCTTCCTTGGACCTGCACCTCGGCGGTCATGGATATAGTTTCCCCTCTATAAGCCAGAGTTCCTCATGAGGCCTCGCCCTGTGCTTTCCTAACACCAGCATCCACATCATCATCAATATTGTACTAGTCTGCTAGGGCCACCGTAACAAAGCACCACAAACCGGGGGCTTAAGCGATAAAAATGGAGCCTCTCCCAGTCTCGGAGGCCAGCAAGTCCTGGCTCACAATGTGGGCAGGTTGGCTCCTGCTGAGGCCTCTCTTCCTGGTGTGTAGATGACCATCTTCTCTCTGTGTCCGCACGTGGTCATCCCTCTGTGCGTGTCTGTGTCCTGACCGCCTCTTCTTATAAGGACACTAGACCTCCAGGGTCAGAGTCAACCCCAGTGACCTCATTTGATCGCCTCGTCAAAGGCCCTGTCTCCAAACACGGTCCCATGTGAGCTGCTGGGGGTCCGGCTTCAACACGTGGATTTTCCGGGGCGTGGTCCAGCCCATAACAATCACCATCGTCACCGATCAGGCCACTTTTGTCATCATCTGCTTGCCTCCCCCACACCCACTGATTGATCATTCACTACGAGTTGGGCCTAAACCTTTTTATGCACAATCTCATTTGATTTTCACACACACCCATGACCTACATACATTTTTCAGGGATGGAGAAGAGACGTGAGGTCAGTCTCCCACGCGGCCTACTCGGGCAAGTAGCTCTCTCGTGCCCCGGCTCTGTCAAAATGTCACTATCTCCATCTATAGGCCAGGGGAGCCTCCCTGCAGCCCATCAGCTTGTAAACCAGACTCATTTTTCCGACTTATGTAATTTGGCTCCCTTTCCAAGAAACAGTCCTGAACTTTTGACTACGTTCATGAGATGTCTGAGGGAGCAGAATGGTTCACTGTGCTTTCAAGAGACACAGGGTCTCTATTCTTCTCCTTAAAGCAATCAGCATTTTCTTGGCCCTGAAGCCTCCCAACACCTTTGAGGGCAGGCCCCTCCCTGCCCTGACCCCAAAGCCTCCTGGGTTCACGACTGTTCTAGCACTTACAGGGTGCTTGGTCACCCTCTTGATGGGGAGAGCATGGTGGCTAGGACCGAGTTTGTTTGTTTGTTTCTGATCCAGGGCCTGGAATGGAAGATCAGATCAGACTTCCAAGAAGATCAGGAAGGAAATCAAATAAACAGACGATCTTGTGGACCCAAAGGGACACCAGAGGCCATGGGTATTAAGGGTGTCAACGAGGCTTCTCCTGTCATTATTCTGGTTTGTGTTAGGTTAATAAGGAAGCAAGACTGTGCACGTGGGTGTGTGCCCATGTGTACACGCGTGTATTTTAGGGGACATCACTACTCTTTAGCAGTTCCTGACAATGAAGTCATCATTTATTTGGCTCTGTAGGAGGCAGAATTTTATGATGGCCCCATGACCTTATTACCCCCCCCACGTCTATGATTATGTTACATTATATTGTAAAAAGAGGATCGTTCAGATGGACCTAGTCTAATCTCAAGAGTCCTCTAAAAGCAGAGAGGTTTCTCCTGATGAGTCGCTGAAAGGAAAGTAAGAGAGATTTGGTGCATGCAAAGGATTTGATCTACTATTAGAAACCTCTGGATGCAGGGTGCCTGGGTGGCTCAGTGGGTTAGGCGTCTGGCTTCGGCTCAAGTCATGATCTCACTGCTCGTGGGTTCGAGTCCCGCATTGGGCTCTGTGTTGACAGCTCAGAGCCCAGAGCCTGCTTTGGATTCGGTGTCTCTTTCGCTCTCTCTGCCCCTCCCCTGCTTGGTGTCTGTCTCTCTGTCTGAAAAATAAACATTTTTAAAAAATCTTAAAAAAAAAAAAAGAAGGAAACCTCTGGATGCTCAGAGCCCAGAAAGGAATGGGAACCACTATCGTACAACCGCAAGGAATGGGATCCTGCCAAGTCTGCCTCCAGGCCTCCCTCCCCCTTCCTCAGACCCCCCTGCAGGCCTGTCTCTTGTTCCCAGGCAGGCAAACCGCTCAGTGGTCTTACCCCAGCCCTTTGCCAAAGGGCTCTCCCCTTGCCTTGGGCTGAGGGCCCTGCTTTGGCCCGTGGTTGTCCAGTTGGAGCTGAGTTGTTTCTGCACTTTTGTCAAAAATCAGGTGGGCACATGGGGTGCCTGGGTGGCTTAGTCGGTTAAGCGTCCGACTTTCGCTTAGGTCATGATCTCGCGGTTCATGGGTTCGAGCCCCGCGTCGGGCTCTGTGCTGACTGCCAGCTCAGAGCCTGGAGCCTGTTTCAGTCTGTGACTCCCTCTCTCTCTGACCCTCCCCTGCTCACGCTGTCTCTCTCTCTCTCCTAGAAAAAAAAAACATTAAAAAAAAATCAGGTGAGCACATTATATGGATCTATTTCTGGGGTCTCTGTTCTGTCCCTCTTTCGATACCACCTGGCCCTGATTTTTGTAGCTCCACAGTAGGTCTTAAGATGAGATGGACTGAGTCTTCCCACTTTATTGTTCTTTGTGAAGATTGTTTTCGCTGTTCTGTGGCCAACACACCCCACCCCTCTTACGATAGTCCTTAGTCGTCTCTCTCTCTCTCCCTTCTTGCCTTTTCTCTTTTCTGCCCCATCCCTCCCTCCTTCTGTCCCTCTTGATTTTGTGGCCAGTAATGCCGTAGAGCCAACTGCTCCAAAACCGGTGGCTTACACCAGCGAGCCTGTAATGTCCTCACTACCCTGCAGGTTAGCTCTGTTCCCCTCAGCCGGTCCCTCTCACGTGTCTGGGGATTGGCTGGTCGTCACTCTGGGATGGCTTCACCTGGTGCCAGGGAGTCATTGTTCGGAGGTAGCCCGGCATGCTTCTGCCGTGGAGGGAGATGAGTACGGGGGATGCAGATAGGCACAAGTTCTTTCTCCAGCCTCAGCATGACTCAAGCCTGCTGACATCCCGTTGGCTGAAATTAATCCACGTGCTGTGGCTGAATGGAGAATCAGTGGGTGGAGAAGTGCACTTTACCTCTTGAGCCAGAAGGATCCCCTTGCAGAGGACATGGGTACAGGGAGGGGTAAAAAATTGGGGCAGTTACGGTCACTCTGCTGGGGCCCCCGGCTCCTCACTGTGCTTCTGCTTCCTGAGAGCTGGCCTGCACCTGCACCCTACCAGTCCCTCCCACCCAGCCAACTTCACCATTAAAGATCCGGCCCCAGGTGTTTGAAATTTAGAGTCTTGGTGTGGTGAATACCCAACGTATACACTGAGGACATTTAAAATTTCCAGGACCTCAGAGAGATGCCAGTGGAGAATGTTTGCTTATGTTTAAGGAGAAGATAAATCAAAACATAATCAACTGAGTACAGATATTGGCTTGTTTATTCCTCCTGTCTGGCTAAGTTCCTTTCAGCGTTCATGATGAATAAAGCAGTTAGGCAGAGCCAATATCCAGGGTGCCTTTATCTCAGCATTGAGCATGAGATGAGCAATACTATTGTCTGTGTGAAAAGGAGAGGTAACATTTTCTTGACTATTAGCTATCACCTCCTCACCATTCTGCTGGTCAGTAGGTCAGTTGAAAAATATCAGTAGACCCGGGGCGCCTGGGTGGCTCAGTTGGTTAAGCGTCCGACTTTTGCTCAGGTCATGATCTCACAGTTCGTGAGTTTGAGCCCCGCGTCGGGCTCTGTGCTGAAAACTCAGAGCCTGGAGTCTGCTTAGGATACTGTCTCCCTCTTTCCCTGACCCTCCCCTGCTCATGCTGCCTTCCCTCTCTCTCTCTCAGAAATAAATAAAACATTAAAAAAACTTTAAAAAAGAAAAATATCAGTAGACTCTAAGCCACAAATTAGGCTCCAAATCCTGTACTGTTCTTTCCCTAAAAAGATCAGGAAATGGGTAGCTTTATTTGCAGGAGAAATGGTCATGCTTTAAGCACTTGTAAAGCCCCTTTGTGAAGCATTGCCCTGAGAGATGGCATGGACCTAACAGATGATCTGGTGTGTCACCTCTTCCCAGATGATTTGTCCTAAGGTTGCACAGCTAGAAGTGACTTTGAGAAGTGACTGAGGCCTGTCTCACCCAGCGCTGGTTAGCTTTGATTCTGCCCTCCCAGAATGAAGAGTCAGTGACACAATGCTTCCAAAATATATTTTTGTTTCTACAACTCAGACAGATACAAGTGTGTACATACAGGTACACATGAATGTGGGCTCATCTGTTTGGTCATTCATTCCTTTATCCTTCCTTCCTTCTTTCCCTCCCTCCTTCCTTCCTTCCTTCCTTCCTTCCTTCCTTCCTTCCTTCCTTCCTTCCATCCATCTGCCCGTCCATCCATCCATCCATCATTTATTGATCCTTTCCTCTGGGCCAGGTGCTGTTCTGGGTGCCCTATATTGAATAGCATCCCTCCAAAGTTCATGTCCACCCAGAGCCTCAGAATGTGATAATCTTTGGAAGTAGGGTCTTTTCAGATGGAATCAGTTAAGATGAGGTCATACTGGAGTAGGGCCCTAATTCAATGACTAGGGTCCTTGGAAGAAGAGAAGAAAGATGGAGACAGAGCAGTGGGAAGGCCATGTGACAGTGGGGCCCAAGCCCATTCACAAGAAGGATAGCGGGAGCCTCCAGGAAGCTACAGGAGGCAAGGAAGGGCCCTTCTGTAGAGCATTTGAGGGGAGCACAGTCCTGTCAACACCTTGATTTCAGACTTCCAGTCTCCAGAACTGTGAGAGAGTAAATCTTTGTAGTTTTAAACGCCTCGTTTGTGGCACTTTGTTATGGTGGCCGCAGGAAACTAACCCACTGGGTACAGAGGAAGCAGATTGTCCGAGGCAGTCTTGCATTTGAGGAATTATTAACCTCGCTCTTACTCTCCTCTCTCAAACACGTGTTTGATGCTTCCCTTATCACAGATTCCACGTTTCCACCAGCGTCCAAATGAGCTTCTGTCCTGCCATGTAATACTTTCCTGTATGAATTAGGCATGTGACTTCCTAAATGTCTCTCGATACAGTGTTTTTGCTGATAACAGTGCAGAGTGAGGGAAAAAAAGGCTTCTGGGCTTTATGAAACACATTTGTCAACTAGAAAACAGAACGGTTTCTAATGAGGCTAAAAGAGTGGCTGCAGCTGAGTTTTGCAGACGCGCCGCCAGCTCTGTGCCCGGGACGCAAGCAGGAGTGTGTGAAAAGTCTGGAGGAACAGGCGGAGCGTCCGGAGTGGACACTGCCAGGAAGTGTGTCTGTGTCTTCAGCTGACTATGAGTCCTGGGCGTAACCAGGGCTGAGAGGCGCACCTTAGGGCCGAGGAGCCAGGGAGAGTGAGGGGGGTGGCCGTGCGCCAAGACGGTCCCACCCAGGCCCCGAGTGGGTCTGTTGGGACAGACTCACGAATGGGATGTGATGGGAGTTTGCGGGAGCGGCTAGTAGCCTTGGGCATCCAGAGGGTTCCTCAGTGTACCAGGGAGGGCGCTGTCTGCCCCGGCCCTGGGGCAGCCTGTGAGCCTGTGCCCTTTGAGTAACTAGCTTTCCTGCTGGCGGAGGGGGTCACCCACCAGGATGGTCACCTCCTGGAGTTATGGGGAAGGGGGGAGCCTGGTATATCCACGAAAGGTTTCCTTTTCAGACACTGAAATACAGTGTCTTAACCACCCTGCTCACGCCCTGGTCCCGCTGTTCTGGGAACCTCTCCCGCTGGTTCATGCCCCTGGGTTCTTGCTTTTCTGGAAGCTTTTCCTGGAATCCCTCCTTCTCCTTACCCTCCCCCCTCCGGAGAGCTCTTGTGATCCCTCAGACCCACACTGGGGGGCTTGTGCTTTGGAAAGCTTACGCAGACTGTCCCTGAGCCTGGAGCACATCCCTCCCTGGGACCTGGAGCCTCACCCTGCCACTGCTTCAGCGCTTGCGTCCGTGTCTGCGGGACCCGGCCGTGTCCCCTGCTGGACCGCGAGCTCCTTGGGCGCTGAGTGTGCCCCTTCCGACGTCTCTGCTCCTGCCAGGGCCAGGGCACCATAGACGCAGAAGATGTGAGAGCGGACCCACATCTGGTGATGGGAATGTCCCTGTCTCTGGCTCCCATGTGCCGACAGGCTGGCCCAGCGTCACTGCTGCTTGCTCCTCCCTGTCCTGGGCTACCGGCTGACCCCCTGCTCCAGCTAGCTTTTTGTTTTAATAGATTTTTTAGGGGGCGCCTGGGTGGCTCAGTTGGTCAAGCATCCGACTTCGGCTCAGGTCATGATCTCTCGGTCCATGGGTTCGAGCTGGCAGCTCGGAGCCTGGAACCTACTTCGGGTTCTGTGTCTCCCTCCCTCTCTCTCTCTCTGCCCCTCCCCCCCCCACACTCCCTCTCTCTCAAAATAAAATAAAGACATAAAAAAATTTAAAAAAATAATAGACTTTTTAAAGAAGCTGTTCAGCCACTCTGGAAAACAGTACGGAGGTGCCTCAACCAATTAAAAATAGAGCCACCTTATGACTCACCACTTGCACTACTAGGAATTTATCCAAAGGAATCAAAAATGCTGATTCGAAGGGGCACATGCACCCAATGTTTATAGCAGCGCTATTGACAGCAGCCAAATTATGGAAAGAGCCCAAATGTCCATCGACGGGTGAATGGATACAGAAGATGTGGTGTGTCTATGTATGGAATACTGCTTGGCGATCAAAAAGAATGAAAACTTGCCATGTGCAACAACGTGGATGGAACTAGAGTGTATTCTGCTAAGTGCAGTAAGTCAGAAAAAGACAAATATATGATTTCACTCGTGTGAAATTTAAGAAACACAACAGATGAACAGAGGGGAAGGGAAGCAAAAATATGATAAAAACAGAAAGGGAGGCAAACCATAGGAGACCCTTAAATACAGAGAACAAACTGAGGATCACTGAAGGGGAGGTGGGTGGGGGATGGGCTAGGTGGGGGATGGGCATTAAGGAGGACACTTGTCGGGATCAGCTCTAGGTGTCCTTTGTAAGAGATGAGTCTCTGGGTTCTATTCCTGAAGCCAAGGCTATACTGTGTGTTAACTAATGTGAATTTAAATTAAAAAAAAAAAAAAAAGCAGTTGAAGGTTCACAGCAAAATTGAAGGGAAGATTCAGAGATTTCTCATATCGCCCCTGCCCCCACACATGCTGAGCCTCCCGCATCATCAGCATCCGCACCGGGCTGGTCCCTTTGTTACAGCTGATGAGCCCGTATGACAAGCATCACCCCAAGTCTGTGGGCTGCATGAGGGTTCCCTCTTGGTGTCGGGCATCCAGCGGGTTTGGACAAATGTGTGACAACTTTCTACCCTGATGGCATCTTCCAGGGGGTTTGTGCTTCTCCAGGAATCCTCTGTGCCCCCTGCATCTGCCGGCTAAGCTTGCATTACCAGGGCTGTGGCAGCTGCCGGGACGTTGTGTCCTTGCGGCTTACTGTTACGTGGCAGGTTATCCCCCTGAGTTCACAACTAAATCTGAATCTTTCCCAAAGCCGTTACCCCAGCCCCAATGACTGGCCTCCTCACTTTCTCCTCTCCCCAAGCTGCGCTCCGCCCAGCCTTGCCTGCAGGCTGTGCTCGGACACCCTCACGCATGTTCCCACCCAGGGCCTTTGCACTTGCTTCTCTCTCCACCTGCGGTGACCGTCCCCTGGATATCCACGTGGCATGTTGTCACCTTCCCCCGGATCTGCTCAGTTGTCCTCTCCTTAGATAGGCCTAGCTGGTCTTGCCGAGGCTCCTCCCCAGCATTCACTGTCTGTTCCTTTACCCAGTGGGCTTGGGGCAATGGTGGTCCCCCAAAGATGTCCGCGTCTTAGTCTGGGGACCTGTGTGTATAGCACATGACACACAGAAGGAGCTTTGCAGGTGTGGTTAGAGTACGGGCCTTGAGATGGACGATGAAATCACAGGTGTCCTCATGAGGGAAGGGTCGGCGGTCAGAGATGGAGATCTGGTCTTCGAAGCGGAAGCACAGGTTGAAGTGAGGCGGGGCCATTGGCTAAGGAATGCGGGCAGCCCCGTGGGGAATGGGGGCTGGGGAAGGCCAGCACCGGTGATCCCCTGCGGTACCAGAGGGAGCTCAGCCCTGGCGACAGCCTGGTTACAGCCCAGTGAGAGCCACGTCAGACTTCTGACCTCCGGTGCTGTGAGGTCACCAGCTGTATTATTTATGCCACTTTGTTTGCGGAGGAAAGGAACACGCATAGATTTGTTTTTCATGGGTTGTAGATCGGTGGGTTATTTGCCGTGTCCCCGGAAGGTCAGCTCCGTGGGGGGAGGGTCCTTTTGTGGTGTGTTCACCGCTGGTCGCCTGCACCTAGAACGGGGCCGGGCACACAGCACACAGCACACACGCATTCCAGGACGCATCCCCGCTCTGGATCTTTAGTCATCCGGTAAATTATTCATTGCCTGAGTGATTAGCAGAAGCGTTTCATGGTGATGCCCGCTGCAGCTGGGTCCTCCCCCTTCCTGTGTGGAGGTCAGCAATTTCCTGTAAACAAGGTGATCCCTTTCCCTGGTCCCTGAAGAGTCCCCTCCCTGTTCTCGCCCCTCACAGCCCAGTTCACTCCTGCATGTACTCAGGTGTCTTGTGAGTGCTTACTCTCCGCTCCCTGCCAGGCACCAGGGGCTCAGGGATGCCCAGGGCTCACCTCCATCGTCAACGAGTCACCTGGGTGTCCACATTACCTGTGTGCCAGTGACAGACGAAACCAGAGCCAAATGATCACTGACATTATGTGCTGATTACAGAAGAGTCTTATCTTGAGAAAAATCCAACCAGATGGCCATCACCCCATTTTAAGGATGCACAAACTGAGGTTCTGAGATACTAAGTGACTAGGTTAAAGATCTGTAGCTGGAGTAAGAGTTTGAATCAGTACTCTTGAGGGTAGTCAAGGGTTTGGATTGATTCTCTTCAGAGTGGCTTCCGTTTGTTGAGTCAGCCCTTTCCTTTGTCACTGCCCATGGCCCTGACCCTGACTTGGGGAGGTAGGCATCACTACCCCCATTTCACTGATGGGAAAAATCAAGGCTTGAGAAGCTTGGGTTCACAGTGACCGAAGTGGTGAAGGTGGGTTTGAAGCAAAGTGGAACACCAAACCCTCCCCTCCACCTCTGTCCCTCTCACCTCCCCCATCTGCTGGGACTTTTCCCACTGCCGTCCTGTGGCCCAAACTCAAATGCTTACAGGGTCGGGCAGGGAATAGAGATGCGTGAACGGGGCAGGTGTAGACAGTGGTGAATCAGAGAGAAGACTGTTGTCTTGTTGCCAGGGGGCATCATAGTGGTGTTTTTAACAGATCTTCAAATATTTGAAACGATGTTGGAAATGAGCATTTTGGGGCGAAGCTTCCTCCACCCTCACGGCCAGCCTGCGTGTAGTCTGTGTGTGGCACTGTGTGGTACGAGGAAGGGGCTCCCCGTTTAGCTTTTCAGGGAGGCAGGAAAGGGGGACAGTTGCTTGCTGTCCCTGCCTGATGCGTGTGATACTTAAATGCATATATTTTATGGGATGGTGTTTGGGGCTTACCTTCCATTAGAGATTGTTTGAAAGGGTAATTAGCGATCTTGAAAATTCACATTTGCCCCTGAATACGCTGCTTCGTGAATATAGCATGTTGAAAGAAAGCCATGAAATTCCGTAGAAATAATTGGTTTGATGGAAATGAGAATAGAGCCCGCTGGCTTGAAAGGTAGATCAACTAGATTTCCCCAGTGTGCTAATCACCGTCAATAACTAATGGGCGCCAATACAGTTCTGGCTTCATCACCCCTGCGATGTTGGGTCATGATTTAATGAGACCAGCGCTGTCTCATAGAGGTGACAAATGGGGAGAAGGCTCACACGCAGAATCCTAATGGTGATAGCCTATTGGTAGCCTTGACTTCAGGGCCAGCACCGTTCTAAATATTATACCTGTATGGATTTGTCGAATGTGCACATCAACCCTACATGGGTGTTCTAGTATATCCATTTTATAAGTAAAGAGACTGAGGCACAGAGAAGTTAAGTGACTTCCCCAAGGTCACCCAGCTGGTGAATGGCAGAGTCAGAATTCATACCCAGGCCCCAGCCTGGCTCCTATGTTTATACCCCAAACAATTTTTTTCTTCTTCCTTTTAGTAAATGGTCAGTGAGGCTGGAAATCCAACAGTGAAATAGTTGGCATTTACCAAACCCCATGGGGCTGCCTTTGTGTATCAGAAAGGAATGCTTCTGGCTTCCATTAGTAGCAGACTTGACTCAACAGTTGCTCGAACAAATAAGAATATGTATTTTTTAATGTAGTAAGTCGAGAGGCAGGTGGTTGCTGGCATGGCCTCAGAGACTTTACAACAGGGCATGGCTTCTCTGCCCGTTTTGGCCTTTTGCTTTGTTGTCTCATAGCCACAAGGTGGCTGCTGCAGCTCCAGACTTCACGTCCATATTCGTGGCAGGAAGAGGCAAGAGGGTTGAAGAGCCACTCCACCTGTAACTGTCCCTTTTCATCAGGAAAAAATGCCTCCCCCAAATGCACGCAGTAATCCTCTGCTAAGACTTCGTTGACTGGGCCTGTGTCACAAGGTCACTGCCAGTTGCATGAGTGTCTGGGAAAGTGGGATACACAGTTGTCCAGGGTGGTGGCCCCTGGGCCATTGATATCACCTGGGAACTTGTTAGACGTGCAGATTCTCTGGCCTCTTCTCGGAGGCTCAGGAGGGGGACGTGGTGGTTCCTAGGAAGCCTGCAGGTGACCCTGATGGACACCACTGGACTAGGCTGGTTGAGCCTCGTTGCCTGGGGCTGGCCGTGCTGACCCGAGGCCTCCTTATGAAGGAAGAAGGGAGAGTTGAACCTAGCTGGGCAACAGCCAGTTATCTTTTTTTAAAAAACTTTTTTTTAATGTTTCTTTACTATTGAGAGACAGAGAGAGCAGCGCAAGCAGGGGAGGGGCAGAGAGGGGTAGACACAGAATCTGAAGCAGCTCCAGGCTCTGAGCTGTCAGCACAGAGCCAGACACGGGGCTCGAACCCACGAACCGCGAGATCGTGACCTGAACCGAAGTCAGATGCTCAACTGACTGAGCCACAAGGTGCCCCTCAGTTATTTTTTTATAAATGTTTTTTTTTAAATTTATTTTCGAGAGAGAGACAGAGCACAAGCAGGGGAGGGGCAGAGAAAGAGGGAGACCCAGAACCCGAAGCAGGCTCTGGACGGCCCAGAGGCCAACTCAGGGCTCAGACCCTTGAACTACATGATCATGACCTGAGCTGAAGTCGGATGCTCAACTGACTGAGCCACCCAGGCGCCCCGACCAGTTATCTAATGGCCCATGTGTCATTTCACTGTCCATGTGCCTGTTCCAGGCAGATGCCACTGTTCTCTTGTTTGGCTGAGGTCACCGGCACACCTTGTCTTTGCCTGTGGCCAGCACTGTGCCCCTCACTTCTACTTTAACAGCACATGTGTCACAGTGTCACCATGGGCAACTCTGTGTCTTGTGGTCTGAACAGATCCTGCTTTTTCAGAGTGTGCCTTGCTGTCCCCGGGCTGTGGCTCCAGTAATGCTGAGACTTCTTCCAGGTGGGGCAGTTCGGTGATCTAGAAACCTGACAGGTGTCCAGCTCTCCCTGTTTTCCCAGGACTGCGGCTTCCTAGGGACGCAGGACTCTCAGTGCTGAAACCAGGAGGGTCCCAGGCAAACCAGGACGAGATTTGAACCCTCTCATGAGCCCCTCACCCCCACCGCCCACCCCTGGCCAAGTCTTCTTGCTCTGGGCCAGCAACCCTATGTGACAGTGCAATTTCTAGGTCTGTCTTTGGCTTGGCGCCTACACTGAAGCCCTTTCAAACTGCTCACCAACCAACTGTAAAGCCCGCACTTATTCAAAGTGTGTTCATGGAGGCACAATTTATGTAAGTATCGGTGTACCAGGCTCTGGGAGGTGCCCGGTAAATGGAAAACACGGGCCATGTGCTCAAAGCCACTTAAATCCAATCTAGTCCAATAAGCAAATACACATTAAATAAGTACCTATTTGTCTTGTGTTATTATGCCGGAGGCCCCTAAGGGGCACACGTTTTCTTTTTCTTTTTTTTTAAAATGTTTTATTTATTTCTGAGAGAGAGAGACAGCGTGAACAGGGGAGGGTCAGAGAGAGAGGGAGACACCGAATCCGAAACAGGCTCCAGGCTCTGAGCTGGCAGCACAGAGCCCGACACGGGGCTCGAACCCACGAACCGTGAGATCATGACCTGAGCCGAAGTCAGACGCTTAACCTACTGAGCCACCCAGGTGCCCCGGGGCACACGTTTTTGTAGGGGATACGGAAGAGTGAGATTATTTGCAGCGCGATAACACTGATTATTAAAATAATAAGTGGTGTTGGCATTTTCCAGTTGGCTCAGTTCATGAATACCCCTCTCCAGTTAGGAGACAGGACAGAAGGAGAGGCTGGTGGAGAATCGAGTCTTACCTGGGATTGAGGACTGGGGCCCAGGAGGGCAGCTGCAGGGGCGCCCTGATGCTGAAGCCCAGAGTTACCAGACTCCGTCCACCCTTCGGGGCAGTGCTGGGCGCTGCGGGCCCCTGCCCATGGTGGGTGGCCCTAGGAAGGTTCTGGCAAGAAGGAGCGGAGGAAAAGCTTGCCCCCTGAAGACAGGTTGCAAAGAGAGAGCAGACAAACAGAAATGTGCAGGTGTGGTTCCTTGCCCGGCACGCCATTCAGCTCACACCACCTTGGATGGGGCGGGAGGCCTGGGGTGTTCGGAAAACGGTCTTCCTCGGAGGGCTTGTCTCTTCTCTCCTGTCTCCTAACTGGGGAGGGGTGTTCATGACTGAGCCAACTGGAAAATGCCAACACCCGTTATCATTTTAATAATTAGCGTTATCATGCTGGAAATACTCTCACTCATCCATATGCCTACAGAAATTCATGATCCTTAGGGCTTTCCACCATAATGCATGAGACAAATAGGTACCTATTTAATGTTTATTTGCTTATGGGACTAGACTGGATGGGAGGGAGGCACTGTTGCACCCACTTTACAGGTGGGGTAAGTGAGGCACATGGGAGCCATGTGACTCCCCCAGGGCTGTGGCAGAGCTGGGTTTGGGACCTAAGCAGTCTGACCCAGGCTGGGTTCTCCTGATCCCTGGACAGACACGTCTGCAGGAGATTCAGAGGGAGCGCTAAGGAGAAAGGGATGCATGGGAAGTGGGGAGAGGCTTCCTGAGACAGCACGCGAGTCTCCTGTCTGGGGTCAGGCAGGAGTTACGCCCCCAAATAAGGGGTGCTGGAGGAGTGGCTTTCCAGGCCCTTGAAACTGTGGCCCAGAGGGATGGTGTCATGTCCCAGGGAGCCTTTGGGGAGGCAGAGACGTTTGCTGCTAAGCGGGGCGGGGGTGGGGGCTGGCACTGCCGGGACCTTGGGACTCACGAGAGGGTGCACACCTTTCCTGGCTCACTGCTGGGCACCTGGCAAAACACAGTCCAGGCACTTGCTTGTCTCTTCTCTGACTTCTGGTGAGTGGGCAGGGGGGGAAGGCATAGGATTCTCTTTCCTGACAAGCTATGTGCAAAGGAAGCCAAGCCAGGTCAGAGAGCCAAGGGTTTGCTAAGTCAGCCATGAACTCTGCCTCTCTATTCTAAGCACGTTGGGCGTCGGATAGCACGCTGGATTCTGGCTTTGGTTCTGTGGGGACACAATTCAACATAATTGTCTTCTTCCCGTACGTTCGATACGCAGGGAACTGATGGTGTTCGTTGCTTCCCCCATCCTCACCCCCGTAATGGCGTGAACTAATCAATTCACTTCGTCTTTTGTAAATGACATGCCTTTCCTAGTTATTGGAAACTGGCTATAATTCAATCTAATTAAAAAATATTTACCGAACACTCATTATGCACGAGCAGTCGTGCATGGCACTGTGGACGTGGAGATCTGCTTTCAATCAGCCCTTTTGTTGATGAAGGTTTGTTGAGTACTGACGGTGTACTCACACCGTGCTAGGTGCTGGGGACTCAGTGGGAGAAACAGACATGGCCTTTGACCTCGGGGCTTCACGTCTAGTGGGGGAAAAGTGATCTTAATGAAATCCACGTAAAATAACACAGAACGATGTGTTTTGGAGGAAAGTCCCCGCTGGGAGAGAGTCATAAGGGAGCCGAAAACCTAGAGGATGAGCAGTGTTTCCCTGGATGCAGAAGGGTGAAGAGGGAGCAGAGTTGACAAATGTACAGTCAGGGGGAAGAACATTAGAAGCACAGGGAATGGCTGTTGTAGGCATAGGAAAGAAGCTTGTGTGTCTGGAGCTTGGAGGGTATGGGGAACGTAACATGGTGGGCGGTGAAGTAGAAGAGTCAAGTGTCTGATTGTGTAGGAATTTGCTCTCTTCCTGGAGAGCAGTGATGGGCATTGGAGGGGAGCCGGGGGCAGGCAAGACCCCCTCCCTGCAGCAGAAACATGCCTAGGATGGTCGGGTCAAGAGAGATTGGAGGACTGGGCCAGACGGTGGCCACAGGGGGACAGATGGGAGGGAGAGCCAAGAGGTGCAGGGGACCTAACCTACGAAGGACTAATGAGGGGTTGAGAGAGCGGGGCGGGGGCGGGGGGTGTAGGATGACTTCCAGGCTTTGAGCGCGTGAGGGCGGATGCATGTTGAAGCTGTCTTCCTATGCTCCATTTTGGACCTGTAGGGATCAAAGTGGCTTTGAAGCTTCAGGAGTTGCCAATAAGTGCGTAGAGCCTGGAGATCAGAGAGAAGGGTCCTTGGAGAGTCCCTGGCAATTAGGTGGTGGCTGAGGCCTTAGGAGTCAGTGAGATGAGGAAGGGGGGAGGTGGGGGCTTGACAGACTCGTACTTCGTGGCTGGGACGATGAAGCTGAGCGTGCGCGAAGCATGAGCTGAGGCGTGAACTGGGAAACCGAGAGGGTGCGCTTCATAGGAGCCACGCGGGTGCCTTGAAAAGGACTGAGTGGCCACGGAAAAGGAGAACAGAAAGGTGTCCATTGGATTCAGTGGCATGGCCATGTGCTGCTGGCTTGCTGTGACGTAGGGATAGGTGTGGACACCGGACCAGAGGAAGGCAGTAGAACTAACAAGAATGAGGAGACTCCCTGAGCGCTAAGGCACGAACGGGAGACATGAGACAGGACAATCTTGCAGTGGCGCAAGGTGCCGTGGGTGGACAGACGTCCAAGAAGGAAGGACCTGAGACAGGCGAGCTGAGGTCTGCGTGTGTAAGAGGAGAGTGTCAGATGGACACAACAAGAGCCCGAAGTAGGGACAGGGCATCCTAGCAGACAGAACAGCAAGTGCAAGAATTTGGTAACCCGGGTATCCAGAATTTTCTCTGTCATCCCTTCCCCTGGGCCCCGAAGAGGTCCCTCATCCTGTATACCAGCTGGGGAGATGCTGAGGGGGAAATGAAGCGTGCTGAGAAGTAGCCATTCAGTGGCGGGGGGGCTGCCGTGGCAAATATAATACAAATGAAACCAGAATAAATGGGTGGGTATGTAGAGGCAGACTTTCAGGAACCACGATGAGGTGTGGCAAACCTGATTTGTTTCTTTCTTTCCCTTATTTTCTTTTGCAGTCAACTTTGACCATTTTCAGATTCTGCGGGCCATTGGTAAAGGGAGTTTTGGAAAGGTAAGAACGATGGATTTTTAAAAACTTCATTAACAAAACATAAAAGTGCCTATCTCTAGGCTCGTGCGCATGTGCGTGTCTGTGTGTCCATTTCTGTGTTGGTTGCCGGGCACTGGGAATTTCCTGTTTGACAGAATGACTTGGGTTTGCCAAATTGGAAATGTGAAAGAAAGTCTGAAGAGTTTCCTTTGGATCCGCTCTAATTTCATTTTGAAAATTAAATTAACCACGGCAGTCCCAGTTTAGGTGGATTACGATGGTAATTATTTCAAGATTGCTAATGCTATTTCTTCCTTGCGGATCTAAATGAGGAAAGCGGAGAAACAAAAGCCATGAGGGTAGGAGACGGCCAAATCAGTGCTTTCCTGCAGGGTAGGCGTTTCGTGAAGAAATTTTCATTGTGGAAAGAATGCTTGGCATGAGACACTTTTTATTTTTATTTTTTATTATTTAAAAAAATTTTTTTAATGTTTTTTATTTACTTCTAGGAGAGAGAGAAAGAGACAGCGTGAACAGGGGAGGGTCAGAGAGAGAGGGAGACACAGACTCTGAAACAGGCTCCAGGCTCTGAGCTGGCAGTCAGCACAGAGCCCGACGCGGGGCTCGAACCCACTAACCGCGAGATCATGACCTAAGCCAAAGTCGGACGCTTAACCGACTAAGCCACCCAGGCGCCCCCGAGACACTTTTTAAACTGTGCAATATATTCTTGTTGACTCTAGATACAGTGTTGCCCCTTGATTAGCAATTCCTCATTTCCTCCGCCCCTCAGTCCCTGGCGCCCACCATTCCCCTGTTCCATTCTATGACTTTGACTTTTTAGATACCTCGTGTCTACGGAATCATGCAGTATTTGTCTTTGTTGTGACTGGCTTATTTCACTTAGCATGATGTCCTCAAGATTCACCCATGTTGTTGCAAATTGTATTTCTTTCTCTTTAAAGGCTAAATGATATTTCATTGTACCTGTATACTACATTTTTTGAATTCATTATCTGCTGATAATATTTACATTGTTACCCCATCTTGATTGTTGCGACTCATGTTGCAATGAACACAGAAGTGCAGATATCTCTCTGCGATCCTGATTTCAATTATTGTGGCTAAGTATCTAGAAGTGAGATTGCGGAATCATATGGAAGTTCTAGTTTTAATTTTTTGAGGAACCTCCATGCTGTTTTCCCTTGTGGCTGTTCCGTTCTGACATCCTCGCCAGTATTTGCTGTGTTTTTTTCTTTTTCTTTCTTTTTTTTTTTTTGACATCCTGACCACTTACTGTAGTTTTGATTAGCATTTCCGTGGTGATTAGTCCTATTCAGCATGTCTTAACATACCTGTTATCCACTTGTACGTCTTCTTTGGAGAAATGTTCATTCAAGTCCATAGCTCATCTTAAAATCAGGTTCTTAGTTGTGTTTTATTTTTAAACTGTTGAATTGTAGGAGCTACTTACATATTTTGGAGTTGAACCCCTTATCAGCTATATGGCCTCCTAATATTCTCTCCCTTCTTTGGTTGTCTTTACACTCTTACTATTTCCTTTGCTGTGCAGAAACTTTTTAGTTTGATGTACTTGTTTATTTTTGTTACCTGTGCTTTTGATGTCATATCCATGAAATCATTGCTAAGACTAGTGTCACAAAGCTTTTTTTTCAATGTTTTCTTCCAGGAGGTTTATAGTTTCAAGTCTTACCATTTCAATCTTTAACCCATTTTGAGTTGACTTTTGTGTATGTTGTGAGATAAGGCTCACTTCCAGTCATCTGTGAGTAGATACACAGTTTTCCAGCACCATTTGCTGAAAGGACTGCCTTTCCCCATTGTGTATTCTTGGCACCCTTGTCAAAGATCAGTTGGCCATATATGCGTGACTTTATTTTTGGGCTGTTTATTCTGTTCCATTGGTTTCTGTGCCTGTCTTTATGCCAACACCATGCTGTTCTGATCAGTGTCACTTTGTAATATAATTTGAAATATCTGTTCTTGCCTAAGATTGATTTGGCTGTTTGTGATCTTTCGTGGTTCCATATGAATGAAAATCACTTTTTTCTATTTCTATAAAAAAAAAGTCATTGGGATTTTGATAGGGATTGTGTTGACTCTTTAAGTTGCTTTGTGTATTTATGGATATTTTGAGAATATTAAGTCTTCTAATCCATGAAATGGATGCCTTTCCATTTGTTTGTGTCTGGTTTAATTTCTCCTGTCAATGTTCTATAATTTTCTATACACCAGTCTTTCATTTTATTATCTTAATTCTTTTTGATACTATTGTAAATGTGATTGTTTACGTAATTTCATTTTCAGATAATTCATTTTTAGTGTATAGAAACGCAGCTGATTTTTGTATGCTGGTTTTGTATCCTGCAACTTTACTGAAGGTATTCTAATTTTTTAGGGCATCTTTAGGCTGTTTTATACATTAGATCATGTCAACTGCAAACAGGGACATTTACTTCTTCTTTTCTAATTTGGATGCCTTGAATTTAATTAAATTTAATTAATTAATTAATTTATTTATTTATTTTGACTAAGTGCTCTGTCTAGCACCTCCAGTACTGTGTTGAACAGAAGTGGCGAGAGTGGGTATTCTTGCCTTGTTCTTGCTCTTAGAGGGAAGGCTCTCAGTTTTTCACCATAATGTTCATTGTGAACTTTTCATATATTCCCTTTGTTTTGTTGAGGTACTTCCCTTCTATTCTTAGTTTGTTGAGGATTTTAAACAGGAAAGTGTGTTCACTTTGATCAAGTGCTTTTTCTGCCTCTATTTGGGCAATCCTGGGATTTTTTTTCTTTTCCTGAGGGCTATCACATGAATTGATTTCTCTGTGTTGAACCGTCCTTATATACCAGGGATAAATCCCACTTGTTCATGGTGTGTGATCCCCCTCAAGTGAATGCTTTTGGATTTGATTTGCCGGTTGTTTGTTGAGGATTTTTGCATCCATCCTCATCAGATAGATTGGCCTGTAGTTTATTTCCTTGTGTCTTTGCCTGGCTTTGGCATCAAGGTCATGAGAGGCCCATTAAATGAGTGGGTGTGTTCCCTCCTCTTCCATTTTTGGAAAGTTTGAGAAAACTGGCATGAATTCTTCTTGAAATGTTTGGTAAAATTCAACAGGGAAGCCAACTGTCTTGGGCTTTTCTTTGTTGGGAGGTTTGACATTTGTTTGTGGAAAGTACATATTTGTAATTCTCAACTGTTTTCGGTGACAGGCTATGGGAAACGATGAAAAGAAGGCAAGGACTTTGAGAGAACAGGAAAGGCTCCTCAAGCCGAGCTCGTCTGTTCCCACTTACTCAGAAACTTCCTTTGGCAATATTTGCTTTGAGTACATACTGAATACCAGATACCCTTATACATTCTCAAGTAAATATTGTTATTTCCATTATACAAGTGGAAAAACCTAGACAGAAATACCTAGACTTGGTAGCTCCAGAAGATGAAGTAGTCCACCCGTGGTCATGCAGGCAGGCGGTGTCCCAGCTGGGACTGAACCAAAGCCTGTTTGATGGCCAGGCACCTGCTATTATAACAGCCCCACCTCTTGATTAGACCATTCAAAACTCATAGAGTTAAACTGAGATATTGATCTAAGAAAATGGATAGAAACAACCTTTTCTCCTGTGTTCCCTCCCTTCTTCTCTTTTTCTCTGTCCCTCTCCTTCTTCCTTCCTTCCTTCCTTCCTTCCTTCCTTCCTTCCTTCCTTCCTTCCTTCCTTCCTTCCTTCCTTCCTTCCCACCCTTTCCCTCCCTCCCTTCTTTTCTTGGTCTATCTTTTCTTTTATTCTTTATTTTAGACTTTGATCCAGTACTAACCTAAACAGACCCCAGTGTTTTTCTTGTGGAGTTCACATTTAGAAAGGAGAGGGATGACAGACAGGTAAATATGTATATTTATGTTACATAAGGTAGTAATAAGTACATTACAATATAGGGGGTATGGTCTTCTGGGAGGTAGTGGCAGAGAGAGGTTGCTGTTTTATAGAGCTGAGCTGTCATAAGGTAGCTGCTAACCACACGTGGATATTTAAGTTTAAATTAATTCACATTAAATAAGTGATAAAAACTCATTTCCTTAGGCACACTCGCCACATTTTACGTGCTTAGTAGCCACATGGGGCTGGTGGTTACTGTCTTAGACAGCTCAGGTGTTAGGTCATTTCCACCATCCTGGGCAGTTCTACTGGGCGGTGCGCTCACAGGGTGGCAGGAAGCCCTCCATGGTAAGATGACGTGAAAGCGGAATCCTGAAGGAAGTGAAGGAAGATGACACGCAGTTTCCAGGCAGAGGGAACGGCAAATGCGAACACTCTGGGCATGTGGTCAGCAGTTTTGAGGAGCTTCAAGGTGGGGAGAATGCTGAAGCTGAGGTCGGCGATGTCAGCAAGCACCAAATCACATAGGACCCAGTGAACCGTGGTGAGGGTGGAGAGGGGAAGGCCCTGTGGTTTGGACAACATGACGTGTTTGTAAAGTTTGTAGAAGGTCACTTTGGCCACCATGCCGAGAAGACCTTGTACGGGGCCAAAGCACATTTAGAAGTATTGATCATTTAGACGTCGCCGAAGGCAAGTGAAACGAAAGCAAAAATGAACTGGTGGAGACTCATCAAGATAAAGAGCTTCTGCACAACGAAGGAAACAATCAACAAAACTAAAAGGCAACCGACAGAATGTGAGAAGATATTTACAAACGACGTTTCTTATAAAGGGTAGTATCCAAAATCTACAAAGAACTTCTCAAACTCAACATCCAAAACACAACCCAGTTAAGAAATGGGCAGAAGACATGAATAGACAGTTTTCCAAAGAAGACATCCAGATGGCTAACAGACACATGAAAATATGGTCAACATCACTCATCATCAGGGAAATACAGATCAAAACCACAAGGAGATACCATCTCACCTGTCAGAATGGCTAAAGTCAACAACACAAGAAGTAACAGGTGTTGACAAGGATGTAGAGAAAGGGGAGCCCTTTTACCCTGTTGGTGGGAATGCAAACTGGTGCAGTCACTTCGGAAAACGGGATGGAGGTTCCTCAAAAAGTTAAAATTAGAACTACCGTCCCACCCAGCAATTGCACTATTATGTATTTACCCAAAGGATACAAAAATACAGATTTGAAGGGGCACATGCACCCAATGTTTATAGCGGCGCTATCAACAGTAGCCAAAGTATGGAGAGAGCTCAAATGTCCATCGACGGATGAATGGATAAAGAAGATGTGGTATATATACAATGGAATATTACTCAGCCATCAAAAAGACAGAAATCTTGCCATTTGCAATGATGTGGGTGGAGCTAGAATGAATTACGCTAAGCAAAATAAGTTCATTGGAGAAAGACAAATACCGTATGATTTTTCTCATATGTGGAACTTAAGAAACAAAACAGATGAATATATGGGAAGGGAGGAAAAGAGAAGAGAAGGAAACAAACCACAAGAGACTCTTAACAATAGAGATCAAACTGTGAGATGATGGAGGGAGGGCTGGGGGATGGGCTGGATGGGGGATGGGCATTAAGGAGGGCACTTGTGATGAGCACTGGGTGTTGTATGTGATGAATCACTGAATTCTACTTCTGAAACCAATATTGTACTATATATTCACGAACTAATATTTCTTTATTTATTTTAAAATATTTATTTTTGAGAGAGACAGAGTGTGAACAGAGAGGGGGCAGAGAGAGAGGGAGAAACAGAATCCCAAGCAGGCTCTAGGCTCTGAGCTGTCAGTACAGAGGCTGATGTGGGGTTCAAACTCATGAACCATGAGACCATGACCTGAGTCCCACGACTGAGCCACCCAGGCGTCCCTAAAATTTATTTTTAACTAACTAAAATTTAAACTTAAAAATGCCAAAAATAAAAATTTGGTTATAATAAAACATAAATCAGATCGTTGACTATTTACATTATCAAGTGAATTGGGTTGCTTGTTAATTTAACAGACATTCAAAAAAAAGATTACCTTTAAATATTTAAAAAAATTTTAACAGACATTCATTGGGCCGCTGAACAGGGCCATGGACTGCATCCTATTGTGTTCCTAAAGCACTGGGGGCTTCCTCAGGGCAGAAATCTTGTGGAAAAAGCAAGTATGAAAAACAGTAAATTATGACATGGTATGTGATGGTTAATTTTATGTGTTCCATGGCTAAGCTGCGATACCCAGATATTTGCTCAAATACCAGACTAGATGTTCCTGTGAAGGTAATTTTTAAATCAGATTAGCGTTTAAATCAGTAGAGTTAGAGGAAAGCAGATGACTCTTGATAATGTGGGTGGGCCGCATCCAATCAGTTGAAGGTCTTAAGAAGGAAAACTGAGGTTCCCCTAAGGAAGAAGGGATTCTGCCTCCAGGTGGCAACTCCAGGCCACCTGGGTCTCCAGCCTGCTGACCCGCCCTGCAGACTTACCAGCCGCAATTGTGGAATCAATGCCTTAAAATAAATCTGCCTCTATTTTTCTTATCTCGCTGGTCCCATTTCTCTGGAGAATCCTGATTACTACATGGTGCAGTAAGAAAGACAGGAGCAGGTGTGAGCTGCAGCCAAGGTGGGGAGAAGGAAGGTTTGGGTGAAGAACTTACTAGCAAGAGGCCAGAGCAAAACCAAAGCCATAGGAAACTGCTTCGGAGGCATTTACTCTGCTTGGGGCACTTTGAACCCAATCTGACTCTGCGAATGATTATTCAGAAATCGTGCTTTAGATGTGACCTGTGCCACTTCAGAAGTCCTAGTGAAATCCTCCGTTCCTGAGTTTGTTCTGGGGCTCACCCCCCCTCATCAGGGCCCCCTTTCCGTAACTCACCCTTCAAGGCAGGCCTGCGGGAGGGAGATGACCGGTTCCCCAGGCCTGGACTGTAGGGTAGAGTGTCACTGAGGTGTGCGCTGTGTGATGGGGGGAGCCACGCGGTCCTTCAGACTGACACACGGGTCCCAGGCCAGTTCCCAGATGCATCCCTGGACTCCTCTCTGGCCCGTCCCCACGCCCCTGCTCTCAGCCTGCTGTCCTGTCTGCACTGACAGCTACACTGTCCCACACATTCCCTGCCTCCCCCCTGGCTGGAACAGGACCGGCCTCTGGGACCCCTCCTTCCCTTCTTGGCACTTCCTAAAGGCGAGGCAGGGGGTGCCGGGGCGGAGCCCCCAGGACTCCAGGGAGCTGAGCGGTGCGCTGGGCTTCCTGCCGCCTTGCCATAGGTGGCCCCGGTGCCCTGCTCATCCCTTTCTCTCTGAAGGCGGATCTTAGCAAAGCTTCCCCTTCCTTCTGGCCACAGCCTCCTATGGTCCACGCTGGCCTCTTCCTCCGTTAGGACCCTTCTAAAAAGGCAGCTTGTCGAATCACTGTGCCGCACACCAGAAGCTAATGCAACATTGCATGTCAACTATACGCAAATAAAAAACTTTTGTTTCCAATGCCCATCACCCATTTCCCCCTCCCCCTTGTCCACTCCCCCATCAACCCTCAGTTTGTTCTGTGCATGTAAGAGTTTCTTATGGTTTGCCTCCCTCCCTCTCAGTTTGTAACTCTTTTCTTTTTTTAAATAGTTTATTGTCAAGTTGGTTTCCATATAACACCCAGTGCTCACCCCCACAAGTGCCCCCTCCATGCCCATCCCCTCCCTTCCCCCCCCCCCCCCCCATCTGCCCTCAGTTTGTTCTTGGCATTCAAGAGTCTCTCATGGTTTGCCTCCCTCCCTCTCCCCCACTATTTTTCCCCTTCTTCTCCCCCACGGTCCTCCGTTAAGTTCCTCCTAATTCTCCTATACCTGTTATGCGGAGCAAAATAAGTCAGGCAGAGAAGGACAAATACCATAAGTTTGTAACTATTTTCCACCTTCCTTTCCCCCATGGTCTTCTGTTAAGTTTCCCAAGATCCACATGAGTGAAAACATATGGTATCTGTCCTTCTCTGCCTGACTTATTTCACTTAGCATAATACCTTCCAGTTCTGTCCCCATTGCTGCAAATGGTCAGATTTCATTCTTTCTCATTGCCATGTAGTATTCCATTGTATAGATAAACCACATCTTCTTGATCCACTTGTCCGTTGATGGACACTTAAGCTCTTTCCATGTTTTGGCTATTGTTGAAAGTGCTGCTATGAACACTGGGGTACGTGTGCCCCTATGCATCAGCACTCCTGTGTCCCTTGGGTACATTCCTAGCAGTGCTATTGCTGGGTCGTAGGGGAGTTCTGTTAGCAGCATTGAGGAGGTCACTCGTTGGGATGAGCACTGGGTGTTGTACGTAAGCAATGAATCATGGGAATCTCTCGAAGCCAAGACTATACTATATAGTCTGTATGTTAGCCAACTTGACAATAAATTATATTTAAAAAAATAAATAAAATAGTTGCCTCTGGGAAAAAAAGTAAAAAAAAAAAAAAGAAAAAAGTTGTCATGGAAAAAAATTGCAACGTGTATGGTGATGGGTGATACCTGGATTTATTGTGATTATTTTGCACTATGTCCAAATATCAAATCATTATGTTCTATGCCAGAAACTAATATAATATTCTGTCATTTTTAAATTTTTAAAAACTTTTTTATTTAAAAAATTTTTTTAATGTTTATCATTTTTTAAAAAAAGGGATTGTGCTATTAAAAGTGTGTGCACTACACGTTCAAAGGTTGCCATTCACATCGGCCTGTATCATGGATCTTTCCTGACTGTTTATAGGCCCAGTGTGGGGGGAGATGATAGCCTCACTCAACTAAATTTTTTCCATGAAAACAAACAAAAAAAAAACCCCATATTTTAAAAAGAAAGTTATCTCAGATGAGTGATTGGCCTTCTCAACTGCCACCCCACCAGCCAAGGTGCGGGGGTGATGCCCGTGACATTTTTCCTTGAACCAGATGCTCTTTCTGTATGCCACGTGCCACCCCCACCCGACTGGGTTGGGCTCGGTCTGCGAGGGGTGTTTTAGGCTGACTGATCTGTCTGTGTACAGGGAGCATCTCATCCTTGCACAGTATCCTGGGGCGCACAGGGATTTCCCCCGGGGTGGCTACTATCACTGGACGTCAGCCAGCAAGGACTTCTGGGTGAGCAGGGCCGCTCAGCACCAACACTCGGGAGTCAGGCACACGGGGTTCAACTGCCAGCCCTGGACGGTCAGAGCCTCTTTGCTCCTGTGACCTGGGCACGTCGTAGCTTCTGGGTCAGACCGTGTGAGGTCTAAAGGCGGTGGCGCAGCGGAGCGCCGGGCCAGAGTCCCACATGCTGCTTCATAGATGTGACCTCTCAGCGCTTAGCTCCCTTTCCTCCAAGGCAGCAGGGAATCGAGGAGCGGGGGCTTTAACTGAATGTGCTTTTTTGGAAGTAGGTGACATGGTTCCTGCATGAAGGGTCATGTGTTTGGAGCCTTCTAAGTGTAGCACTGGGGCAGGCAGGGCAGGAGGCACACTTGCATTCCCAGGCATCTCACCATGGGTGACGTCTGTCCCAGCCGACAAATGACGGGGCCGGGCTCGGCAAGGCTCGGCAAGGCTCGGCAAGGCTCATGGTCTTGCATGGCACTCATTCTCCTGGGGACTGTCTAGCTCTGGCTCTAACACGACCCTTGTCATTGAGTTTTCTCTTAGTTTTATTGTCTATTATTATTGTTGTGTTATTGGCAGTTGTGTGGGGCTGATAGAACACTAACCAGCTTAGGCCTGTTCCTTCCTTTCATTTATTCCCTCATCCAATCTCCCACCAGTCTGCCCGCCCATACAGGGGACCAGTTTGTTCTGGGGTCTGGTCTAGGTTCCAAGGTCATGAAAATGAACGGGATACGGTGCCTGCTTTCGAGGATCTCTCAGATCCATGCTGGACACAGAGAAAGAAAGCGATACCGAAAGTCCACTCTGAAGAACACTGATGGAGAAAATCCCGGGAGGTATGGACGCACAGGGGTGGGTTCAGAGGATTCCCAATCCAGACTTCAGAAAATACCCTTTCTGTAAAGCGTAGGGTTGACTGGATGCTTGTATACTATTTTCTAACACTTTAGTATGAAAATTTGCAAAAACACAGCAAAGCTGAAAGAATTTGACTTGATTTTACTTTTGTTTTAGTTGTTTAAATTTATTTTGTGAGAGACAGAGTGTGAGCAGGAGAGAGTGGCAGAGAGGGAGAATCCCAAGCAGGCTCTGTGGTCAGTGCAGAGCCCGAAGTGGGGCTCAAACCCATGGATTGTGAGATCATTGCCTGAGCCGAAATCAAGAGTCAGACCCTTAACTGACTGAGCCACTCAGGCACCTCAAGTTGAAAGAATTTTATAGTAAACCACGTACATGCTACCATTAATATTCTACCAAACTTCTTTTATGAAATATCTCTCCTTCCATCCATTTATTAATCCACCTTACTTTCTTATGTGTTTCATAGTACATTGCAAATATCTGCACCCTTCCCCCAAATATTTCAGCAAAGAGATGCATCTAGTTTTTCTTTTGATGTAAAACGTATGTGCAATGAAATGCATGAATCTTGTGTGCATTTGCCGAAGTTTGAGAAGTGCATGTACCCCTGTAACTTGAATCTCCCCGAAGATGTAGAAGACCAACATCACTTAAAATCCCCTGTGGATGATTTCCAGTCAAAACTCATCTTCAGGGGCGCCTGGGTGGCTTAGTCGGTTAAGCGTCCGACTTTCGCTTAGGTCATGATCTCGCGGTTCGTGGGTTCGAGCCCCGCGTCGGGCTCTGTGCTGTCAGCCATCTCAGAGCCTGGAGCCTGTTTCAGTCTGGGACTCCTTCTCTCTCTGACCCTCCCCTGCTCACGCTGTCTCTCTCTCTCTCCTAGAAAAAAAAAATTAAAAAAAAAACAACAACTCATCTTCATGTCTTTGTCAACAAATTTTTGCTTTCTCTCTTCTGATGGCTGTTTAGTAGTATTTAGTGCACCTTGAATTAGCAATTCCTAATGACTAATAATGAGCATTTGTCTCATGTGCTAATGGCCAATCATGTATCTTCCTTTGTGAAGTTTCTTTTCAAAACCTTTTACCATTAAAAAAAAAAAAAAAAGGTCGGGGCACCTGGGTGGCTTAGTCGGTGAAGCGTCCGACTTTCGCTTAGGTCATGATCTCATGGTGCACGGGTTCGAGCCCCGCATCGGGCTCTGTGCTGACTGCCAGCTCGGAGCCTGGAGCCTGTTTCAGTCTGTGACTCCCTCTCTCTCTGACCCTCCCCTACTCACGCTGTCTCTCTCTCTCTCTCTCCTAGAAATAAATAAAACATTTAAAAAAAAAAAAAAAGGTCGGTTGTCTTTTTTCCCACCTCTCTACGAATCTTTATTGCATGTGGTGTTTTTAAAAAATATTGAGATGTAATTGACGTATACCATTGCATAAGTTTAAGGTATACATGTTGATTTGATACCATTATATATTGCATTGTGATTACCATCTAGCATTAGCTAACACATCTGTCATGTCACATAATTATCATTTCTGTGTCGCGGTGAGAATATTTAAGATCTAGTCTCTTTGCAACTTGCACGTGCATAATATTGTTGACTATAATCACTATGCTGTGCGTTACATCTCTAGAACTTATTCGTCTTCTAGTTGCAAGCGCGTACCTTTTAACAACATCTCCTTAATCTCCCTACCCCCAGCCCCTGGGGGTGCCACCGTGGTACTCTGTTTCTACCAGCTCAGCTGTTTTAGATTCCACAGGATACCATTCAGTATTTGTCTTTCTCTGTCTGGCTTATCTCACTAAGCATAATGCCCTCAAGGCCCATCCATATTGTCGCAAATAGTAGGATTCCCTTCTTTCTCATGGTTGAATCATATTCCATTGTATTCCACATCTCTCTTTTATCCATTCATCATTGATGGACACTTAGGTCATTTCCACATCTTGGCTATTGCAAATAATGCTACAGTAGAAATGAGAGTGCAGATATCTTTCTGACTCTAATATTTGACAAAGGAGCCCGGGACACTTAATGGAGAAAGGATAATTTCTTCAACAAATGGTGTTGGGAAAACTGAAAATCACATGCAGAAAAATTAAATTGGATGCCTATCTTCTATAGCTCACAAAAATTAACTGGAAATGGATTAAAGACTTATGCATAAGATACTGTAAAACTCCTAGAGGAAAACATAAGGAAAATCATCTTGATACCGAACTTGGCAACAATATTTTGGGCAGGACACTGAAAGTAAAAGCAACAAAATAAAAACTTAACAAATGTGACTACATCAGATTTAAAAGCTTCTGCATGGCAAAAGAAACAATCAACAAAATGAAAAAGGCAGCCTACAGAACGGGAGAATATATTTGCAAATCATCTATCACCTAAGGGGTTAATATCCAAAATCTATAAAGAGACTTCTACAACTCACTGACAACAGCAAAATCCTATTAAAAAATGGGCAGAGGGTGGGCAACTGGGTGACTCAGTCAGCTGAGTCCCTACTCTTGGTTTCGCTTGGGTCATGATCTCTCGGTTCATGCGTCTGAGCTTTGCATAGGCTATGCTCTGGCTGCCTGGAGCCTGCTTGGGATTCTCTCTCCCCCTCTCTGCCCTTTCTATGCTCATGCTTTCTCTCTCTCTCAAGAGAAATAAATACACTTTTTAAAAAAATGGGCAGAGGAACTAAATCATTATTTTTCCAAATAGGAAATACAGATGGACGATGGGATCATGAACAGGTGCTCAACTAGTCATGAGGAAATTAAAAGCACAGTGAGATATTACTTCATGTAATGAAGTCATGTCAGAGCAGGTATTGTGGAGAAGACGAGGTAACAGGTGTTAGTGAGGATGCAGAGAAGAGAGAACATTTGTGCACTGTTTGGGAATATAAACTGGTTCAACCACTATGGGGAGCAGTGTCGTGGTTCCTAAAACACTTAAAAGTAGAACTGCTATATGACCTAGCAATCCCATCTCTGGGTAAATATCTGAAGGAAATGAAAACAGGATATCAAAAGGGATTGCTTTCTTTTTATTATTGAGTTGTGGGATATGTATATAGATACCAGTCCTTTGTCAGATACGAGACTTCTTTTTCTTTTTTAAACAGAATATGGTTTTCCTATTACTTTCACTAGTGGCGCTTTTGAGGCACAGAAATTTTAAATTATGGTGAAGTCTAGTTTGTTAAGTGAGCTTATAAGGTTATTGCTTTATGTGACTTGTGTAAGAAAACTGGCTTAAGAAAATGTACTCGAGTCATGAAGACATTTTACTATATTTTCTAAAAGCTTTATGGCTTTAGGTCTGTGATTTATCTTGGATTAAACTTTTTGTATGTGCAGGTGATGAGGTTCACTTTTTCCGTATATGGATGCCCATATCTTTAAAAGATTTTTTCTTTGCTCACTGGATTACTTTGGTGACCTTGTATAAAATCAGATACCTTGTATAAGTGGCAGGCCTACTTTTAGGCTCTTTATTTTGTTCATTTAACCTACTTGTTGATCCTTATGCAAGCCTTAATTATTGTAGGTTTATAGTGAGTCTTGAAACCAGGTAGTATATATCTCCAGATTTATTCTTTTTTAAGATCGCTTTGAATATTCTAGGTATTTGGATTTGCATAAAAATTCTGAAATTGCTTGTCAGTTTCTACAAAAAAAACTGGTGGGATTATAATTGGTATTACATGAAATCTAGTATCAATTTGGAAATGATTGACATATTAACAGCATCAAGGAAGGGTGCCTGGGTGACTCAGTTGGTTGAGCGGCTGATTTTGGCTCAGGTCATGATCTTGCAGTTCGTGAGTTCGAACAAGTCGGGCTCTGTGCTGACAGCTCAGAGCCTGGAACCTGCTTCGGATTCTGTGTCTCTCTGCCCCTCCCCTATTTATGCTCTGTCTCTCTGTCTCTCAAAAATAAATAAACTTTAAAAAAATTTAAAAAACAGTATCAAGGCTTTTAATCCATGAACATGGTATATGTCTTTATTTCTACTTACCTCTACTTATTATTAGATAATCTTTAATTTCTTTTAGTAATATTTCATAATTTTTTGGACACTTTTTTTTAATACTTTTTGTATTAAAAGTTTCCTTAAATAGTTCATGAGGATTTTTTGAACACAATTTTAAGAAGATTGTTTTTAAGTTTTAATTGCTGCTAGATACAAAAATACAATGCGTTTTACATTGTAGTCTTCTATCCTGAAGTCTTAGTAACTAAGTTATTAGTTGTGATAGTTGTTTTGTATTTTTCTGACGATTTCCTGTATCAACAATGATGACATCTGCTAGTAGAAGTAGTTTTATCTATTCCCCCTCCCCAATATTTATGTTTTCTTAATCTTTGCCTTATTGTAATGGCTGTAATCTTCAGTACATTGATGATGAGAAGTCATGAATGTGACCATCCTGGCCTTGTTCTTAATATTAAGGGGTAATAAGCATTCGATATTTAATTATTAGGGTTTTCAGAGATGCCTTTTATCAGATTGAGCAACTCTTTTTCTAGTCCTGCTTTGCTGTGGGTGTTTATCATATCTGGTTGTTGAATTCTGTAAAATGCTTTTCCTGCACCTGTTGAAATGGTCATATTGTTTTCTCCTTATTTTGTTATTCTGATGGATTGCCTTGATTGATTTTCAGATTTTAAACCAATCTCCCATTCAGATATATCCCACTTGGGTATATTTTATCCTTTTACATATTGTTGAATTCAGTTTGCTAATATCTTCTTAGAGAATTTTACATTTATGTTCAAATATTCAAAAGGAATATTAATCTGAAATTTCAGTTTTTTGTAATGTCTTCCTCAACTTCTTTCTAGGATTATACTAGTCTCATAAAATGAGCCAGAACATTTTCCTCCTCTATTTTCTGAAAGAGTTTGTGTAAAATTGATGTCACTTCCTTAAATGTTTAATAGGATTGATGAATGAAGCCATTGGGTTATGGGGTTTTCTTTGTGGAAAGGCTTTGGCAGCAAAATCAGTTTCTTTAACAGATAAAAGGCTATTCAAATTTTCTGGTTTTTTTCCTTATGTGGATTTTGTTAAGCTGAAGCATTCAAAGAATTTAGCAACTTTCTCTAAGTTAGCAAATTTGTTGGCATAAAGTAATTTATAATATTCTCATAGAGTCCTTTAAGTTTCTGTACTGTCTGTAATTGTAACTCCTCTTTTATTTCTGGTATTAGTAATTTGTGTTCTTTCTCTTATTCTCTTGATCAGTTTCTATATTCTTAGATTGTTAAGATGGAACTATCAGTTACAGATTTTAGACATTTGAAAATGTATAACTTTTTTAGCTATAAACTTCCCTCTAAGTACTACTTTAGCTATGTCACACACAATTTGTGTGATATGTTTGAAATTTGAAGTATCATATTTTCATTAGTTTATAATATTTTCTGATTTCTCTTGTGATTTCTTCTTTGACCCATGATTTATTTAGATGTGTTTCCTTAATTTCTAAACATTTGGGTGTTTTTCTTCTAAACTTCTAATTGCTCTTGTTTCTAATTTATTCCCCTGTGGTTTAAGAACATACATACATACATAAGTGTGTATATATATGTGTATATGTATTTTTAATCCATTTACATTTATTGAGACTCGTTTTATGTCCAGTCTATGGCTTATTTTAGAATACACCATGCCTACTTGAAAAAAAACCTATGTACTTTAAAGTCACTGGCTGGGGGTGCCTGGGTGGCTCAGTCAGTTAAGCGTCCGACATCCGGTCAGGTCATGATCTCACAGTTCATGGGTTTGAGCCCCACATCGGGCTCTGTGCTGACAGCTCAGAGCCTGGAGCTGCTTCAGATTCTGTGTCTCCCCCTCTCTCTGATCCTCCCCTGCTCATGCTGTCTTCTCTCTCTCTCTGAAATAAATAAAAAATTAAAAAAAATTTTTTTAAAGTCACTTGCTGAAGTGGTTAATGGTATTCAGATCTTCTGTGTCTTTACTGCTTTTGTCTGTCTCTGCTAATAGTATCTAATATTTACTTTGAAGCTTATTTTCTCTGAGATTAATATAGCTGTTCTATCTTATTGGTGCTTACCATTTCCATGACATATGTTTTTTCCATGCATTTACTTTCAGGTGTAGAATTTTATGATTCAGCACTTACATATCACACCCAGTGCTCGTCACAACAAGCGCCTTCCTTAATCCCTGTCACCCAATTAGCCCATCCCTCCTGTCTATGCTTTTATATTTAATTAGCATATAGTTAATTCTTGCTTTTCTTTAAATCCATTCTGGCAATTTCCATTATTTAGTTGGAGTATTTAGTCCATTGATAGTAAATGTTATTGTTGATATGGTTTGATTTAGGTCTACCATGATTTTACTTGTTTTCTGCTTCTGTCGGTTTCTTTTTTCCTATATTGTTTTGGATTAGTTGAATATTTAGAATCTCCATTTAATTTACCTACTGACTTCATAGCTTTACTTTCTCTATTATGTTTTAAAATTATTGGTCTAGGGATTATAATATACATCCTTAAGTTTTTTCAGTCTGCTTAGAGTTATTATTTTACACTTCACATAAAATGTGAGACTCTGACAATTGTATAAGTCCACTTATCACCCCGGTCAAACTGTATACTATAGTCACATGTATTATAATTTCTTAAATCATAGATCTCCAATGTAATATTACATCTTCTTGCTTTAAATATAAATATGCATATATATAATATCAAAAGTACAGGTAATTTTGGTTTTTTTAATTAAGAGGAAAATAGTCCTTGATATTTACTTACATCTTTCATGAAAGCCTGAAGTTTTCTCTAATCACATTTCCATTCAGCCTGGAGAATTTCCTTTAGTATTTAATATGGTGCAAGTCTTCTGCCAATGTATTCTCTTTATTTTGTTTTATCTGAACTGTAATTCGTTCACTTTCTTTCTTGAAGAATATTTCTACTGAATACAGATTATTGGGTTGACAGTTTTTTATTACAGTAAAGATTTTGTACCATTGCTGCTTGGCTTTTACATAGTTTCAGATGAGAAGTCATAAATCTTTGAATCGTTACTATTTGGTATGTAATTGTCTGTCTCCTTTTAGGATTTCTCTTCAATCTTTGACTTTTAACAGTTTGACTATGATGTGCCTAAATGGAAATTCTTGAGGTTTTAAGAAGTAGTTTTTCTCTTTCTTAGATTTCCTATATTTTTATTTATTTCTACTGTATTGCCCTTTGCTTTATGCAGCATGGCCATTGTATGTGTGTTAATGTCCTTCATCCTGATTCCAACATCTTGGCCATCTTAGAAAATATATTGGTAACAAGCAGTTACTTGGTTGGATTCGTACTTGCCTTGTGGGAAGGCACACAAATCTCAGTCCACCCATTTTTTTTTTTTTCTTCACTAGACTGTTTACAGCCTGCCCCATACAGTAATCCTTAGGAGTCAGCCAGAGATTTAGACAGAGCCAGGGTGCTACATTCGAGTGTCTCTTTATCTGGATTTCTCGGAAGAGGAGTTTTGCCTGTAATCTCATGGATATATGGCTGAACTTCCATAACACCAACAGGCATTTAAAAATCCTACGGAACCTTTACTTTCTGTTGTTTATCGTCCTTCTGCTGAGCATTTAATGGCTTGAGGGAAACGGAAGCATCTCTTTGAATTCATAGCACGGTTGGCACCAAAGAGAAGTGTATCATTTTTACCTTCACATCATTGACGGTTTGGTCCAGAGCTCTCTGCATGCCACACTACGCAATCTGTATGCACGTGGCCTCGTGACTTCTGAATTGGTTCTGTCCCATCAGCATCCTTGAACATCGTGTCTACATTTTCTGCCCATACCTGTGCTGCTGCTTAATGCCTGCCGGCTTGGCTTTCAGAACCTGTAGTGCAGAGAATAAATGTATTAAAATCATAGTGATCGTGGATCTTTTGAAAAATGCAAACTTTCTAGAGGCTCAATTTTTAAGTCACTCTTGGGCTGCCTCAGTTTCTTGAGGATACCCAAATTCTTGCAGATTGTACACAAACATCCAGGATTCAGGATGGCGTTGGCTTACTTTCAGGCAGTAGAACCGCTTTGTTCTGCTCAAAATACCAAATAATCACTGCCTTTCATGGTAGGTGCAGATGAAGTCCGTGTGACTTCTTATCCTCAAGGTGGGGGTGGACTGGCAGAGGA
This sequence comes from Crocuta crocuta, assembly GCF_008692635.1. NCBI lineage: Eukaryota > Metazoa > Chordata > Mammalia > Carnivora > Hyaenidae > Crocuta > Crocuta crocuta. The sequence goes on along the minus strand of NW_027551568.1, from coordinate 5,442,620 downwards.
TGGAGAAAACCACCCACCCAATGATGAATGGATATTTTGGCTTTGCTGCCTACCTTTGGCAGCTTCGATATCTGGCATTTATTAAGAGTTTTCAAGCAAGACATTTCATTGTAAGCACCGTCAATAGCCTTGGTTATCAGGAGAGAGCACATGTGAATGCACAGAAATCTCATTTTACTTTCATGCTGGGAGAGGTTGTGCTTCCTCAGTACAGCACCAAAGTAAACAGCTGTGGCTGATACATTGATTTTACTGAGAATTTACAGAGAATTTTAAAAATAATAATCCTTCTGTGACTGAATTCTTGGACAGTGTTGGTGCAACAGATTAATATCTATCCAGGGGAAGCACTTGAGGTTTAGAGTCATGCTGACTCTGATATGTATTAGTTGTGGGTCCTGGGGACAGTAGACACTCTGAAGCTTTGTTTTCTCATCTGTAAAATGGGAGGAGAACAGAGAACCGTAGAGAATGCAAGGGCTGCAGGTTTTGACCATCCTGTGTGCTTTTTCCAGGCCACTTTGTTATCATCCTGACATCCCTTTCTCTAGAGAACACCTTCCCACTCCACGTGCAGCCAGGGTACCCCGCTCACCCTCCGAGAGGGGCGTGTGATGGACCGTATTCAGCTAGACCAGTGCTTGCTCTAAGGAGTGGCTTGGGGACCCGAGCCCAGCCATTCGTAATCTTCCCAGGGAATCAGCAATGGAAGGCTTGTTCTTTTCCCCTCGTGATTGATGTGATGTAAGAAAGCATGTCTGTGGGGCGCCTGGGTGGCTTAGTCGTTTAAGCGTCTGACTTTCACTTAGGTCATGGTCTCGCAGTTCGTGGGTTCGAGCCCCGCATCGGGCTCTGTGCTGACTGCCAGCTCAGAGCCTGGAGCCTATTTCAGTCTGTGACTCCCTCTCTCTCTGACCCTCCCCTGCTCACGCTGTCTCTCTCTCTCTCCTAGAAATAAATAAAACATTTAAAAAAAAAAAAGAAAGAAAGCATGTCTGTGCTTGGTGGTTGGCAAAGGCGAAGTGGTTCTGTAGAAGGAAGGGAGGAGGCCTACAGATAAAGAAACAAACAGATATAAGAGGTGGGTGGGGAAGGGAGGGCCCTCGTTGGGTAGGGTACCGAGTAGCGTGAGAAGCGAGACAGCTGGGTGCAACATTCAAGGCGGCATCGCTCCCAGGGTCCTGCAAGTGCAAGTCCATAAAGTGCAGGTCCATACTTGCTTCCCATACTTTGTACTCTAGGCCCCTTGCTTGCCTTACCCTCGATGGCCCTGCTGGTGACCGTCTGAGCTTGAGTTCTTCGAGTTACCTCATATTGAAGTGCAAGCAGCTTATTGGGAGGTGAACCCTAAAAAACACCTGCATGAGAAGGGGAGTGAGACATGGAAAGAAAGGCAGCCGATGATGGGTGTTGGATGAAGCCACTTAACCTCTGTGGCACCTGGACTCACCTCCCCAGGGGACCGCTGGGAGACAGCACAGAGTGTGCCCTGGGGGAAGCTGATGTTTTTTTATGCACAGTTCCTCCTTCTTCATTGGTGGAGGGCTGCTCCCAGAAGCATTGCGCCTCCTGTACTTCTGGCTTGTTCCATTCAGAGAAGAACGCCCCGGCCCCCTCCAGAAGAGTCGTAGGTACCCACAGTGAGCAGCCTGCAGGATGTGGAGGCAAATGAGAGGGGACCCGGGCATTCCCAGCATTTGCCACCTGCGGAGTCCAGACCGGTCAGAAACGTGCAGTCACTGTCCTGGGGACCAGACACCTGCTATCATCCTGTTCTAAAGGCCAAGTGCGCTGGGCATTATTATCTCCTTTTTACATAGAGGAGGAGTCGGAAGCCTAGAGGATACCATGGCCACACACAGCCTGTCTTGTTTCCACATGTCCCTCCCAAATAGTGAAGTTGGATTGAAACCTGCTTTCCTCATGGGCACATGAGCTGGAACCCACGGCGGTCAGGAGCGGAACTCCCAACAGCATCCAGCGGCACTGGGTGTTTGGTTTCGGAAGCAGCAGAGCGTAGAAGAAGGAGCGAGTGAGATGGAGAAGGCTGAGCCCAGATTCTGGCCTCGCTACTTCTGGCCATGTGAGCTTGGACCCCTCACATAGCTTCTGCAAACCTCAGTTTGCCCCCAGAATGTCCAGAGTGTTCTTAAAGGTTTAATGCAAAAATAAGGGACAGAGACCGTGTAGCCCCCAGTCCCATACCTGGCATGTGGTTGGCATTTTCGAATGCCTTTTGGGTCTTCTTGAAGCCAGCATGGCTGGGATTTTCCTGTGTGACCTGGTGGATTCCGGGAAGGACTGGGCAGCCACCTGGAGGGACATGTTGGGGAGAAGGCCTGGTCTCCCTACCTTTGCCTGGTCATTGCGCACCACATGGGCCTTCACTGTCAGGCTGAGATTGCTGTGAAGTCAGGACTGGTCGTATACCCTGCCCCGTGCCGCCAGCACCCAGCTCAGTGAGCGGTGAGGGCCTGATAAGTGCTGCCTACTGAATGGATGAGAGAGAGAGGTCCTGTCCACATGGCACCCAGCAGTGCGTGAAGCTTGAATCCCATACTGTGGTTACTGCCTCAAACATCCAGAAGCTGCCCTCCCACGCAGCCAACAACCAGCCCCTCCACACCAGCCTGCAAGGCCCCACAGGCTGGCTCACCCCTCTCCACCCCTTCCATCTTGCGGCTCATTCCTTTCAGCCCTTCCTCTCGTCTCTCGAACGTTCCAAGCTTAACTCTAACTCAGAATCTGCACACTTGCTGCGCCCTCAGCTTTAATTGCTCTCCACGGGTCTGTGCCAGCCCCGCTGACACCATACAGGTCTCTGCCTTAGTGTCTCCTCCTTTGGGCTCTGCCCTGAGCACCCACCACCCTTGACCGCCCTCCCCTGAGTGCTCCATAACCTTTACCTATGTCCCATGTCCTTTACCTGTTCCAGTCCCTTTGCTTCAGAGCACCTGTCGCTGCCTGGGATTCCGTTATGTATTTACTCATGTGTCCCCTTGTTACTGGTCTCATGTGTGGGCACATAGGCTCTGTGAGGGCAGCAGTGTTTCCTGAGTTCACTGTTGTGTCCCCCAGCACTTCCCAGTCAGTATATACACACATACGTATACTCACGTATACACGTGTGTGCATAATGCATAGGCATACTGTGCACACCCACTAGGTAGTATATATGGATACATATACACAGTCACTGAGTGGTATATATATGCACGCACATATATGTACATGGATATATACATACAACCCAGTAAGCAGCATGCGTACACACATGTACACATATAGGTACATATATACACATCTATAGATACACATACATACATGCACACATCCAGTAAGCAGTATATATACACACATGTGCACGTATAGGTACATATATACACATCTATAGATACATGCATGCAGTATATTTATATATGTGCATGCATATATACACTCACACCCAGTAATCAGTATATGTACACACGTGTCTGTATATACACATCTGTAGATACATATGCTTATATATACACACAGTATATATGCACACACAGACATAAAGTATATGAATATACACATATATAGCTATATACTCTATAAGCAGTGTGTATATACTATATATATAGTATTAAAACACACAACATACAGCAGTATATATATATATATATATACATGCATAGTACATAGATACACAGATGTGTATACACATATATGTATCCTCATCAAGCTGTATACACACATAGAGACACACACATTCCATAAATATATATGCACACCCACCGAGCAGTGTGCATATGCCTATACATGTGTGCATACATATCTATACATATATGCTGTGTATATGACACATATGTACACACGAATATATGTAAGTGAACACGGAACTTGGCAATTACCCAGACAGCCGATGAGCTTGGCTGACTGTTCATCTCTTGTCTCTGGGCTGGGGTCCCTGGGCGTGCCTCTGTCTCCCCGGCTGCAGGTTTGTATCTCCCATTTGGCCCCCCAGCTCCCAGGGGTGCTCTGCAGCCTCCATCTCTGCCCTCCACATGCTCCCCTTGACCCTCAATGGTGGAGCCGGCATACGCTTTCTTCTGCACCAGCAGAGTCCAGAAGTATCTCTCTCTCGAGAGGGTGAAGTGTTCCACTCTGAGTTAACTTTGAAGTCAGTGGGGCTTACTTATTTTCAAGGAAGGAAGAGGAACATTTGGTAGAACCTTCTGAGAAGTTTGTTTCACACGTGTCTTTCTCGGATTGGCCTTTGGGCCCCCGGCTTGAAGAGCCGCAGGGTTGAAGCAAAACAAACAGGAGTTAATTAAAATTCATGGGTCGCCAGAGGCAGTCTGCACATAAAATAGCAGAAAGTGGCACCGAGTTATATGATAATAGCTCTCTGTGTCCCTCAAAGGAAAGTTCTGGAAAAGACTGAGCAGGAGACACACGCGCTAATTCCAGACTCCATCCTGCCTTACTATGCAATGATGATCCTTTCCATATCTAAGCTCATTATTAGTTGTCTCATTCCACATTCTGCACTTTGATCTGCATGTAAATTCATGGTGTGAAAAATCTATATCTATATCTATATCTATATCTATATCTATATCTATATCTATATCTATATCTATATCTATATCTATCTATATATCTGATTGTTAGCAGACTAACCACTTTAGTGACCAGACTGAGATGAATCTCCTAGAATTAAACAGAGATGGGCTTTTCTATAGACAAGCTTGAATGTTTAGAAACATTTGACTTAGGTTTGTTCGTTTTGTTTTGTTTTGTGTTTTTAGTGTTCTGGATTTTTTTTTCTTTATCTTTTAAGGTGCTGGGCCTCTAAGCTAATGGTAGCATACGCAGCAGGAAGCAAACAGTAAATGTGTACGGTAACTGCTCTGTCCCGGCACTCTTCCAGGCGTTTGTGATGGTTCGGTGGGCAGGCTGGACAGGGTCCCCGATGCCACAAAGACTAACACGCAAACATGCAACAAACATGGAGGCGGTGACGACAGTTATTCTGCAGACAATGTGCAGTGCAGCAGCCCGGGAGGCTGCTTCCTTGGACGGAGGACAACAGGGAAGGCCTCTCTGAGGAGACATTTAAGCTAAGACCTAATTGCTGGGAGGAAAACAGAGAGCGTGAAGATCTGGGAAAAGAAGGGCGGAGGCAGGCACCGAGGAATGCAAAGGCCCTGTGGCAGGGACAGTGAGTTGGGGGGGGAGGGGGCAGGTAACAGCAGATGTGCGTAAGATGCACAACCAGCACCGTGGCTGCCTCCACTCGGAGGACATGGCGGCTCTCTTTGGGAAAACGCACATGTTAATCAGTTTATAGCACAAGGAGGTTAAAAAGATACGGCTCCAGAGTCTGACAAAGTGGAGTTGGAATTCTGGCCCGAGCAGGTGATTCGGGGCAAGTTGCCTGACTTCCTGCGCCCGTGAGCTGTTCCTCATATGTCCGAGTCATTTTCAGAGTTCTTAAACGCGATGCGTTTCCTAGAAACCTTTATCGTTTGTACAGACATCTTTTTATAAAAAGTGGAATCTATTTCTTTTTGGTGAAATGTTTATTCATTTCATATTAATTAGGTCGTGTTTGGCGTGAGCCACACGTTGGAGGAATTGGTCGGCTCCTGGAGATCGCTTTATTAAGGGCTAAATATCACAGGAAATGCAGGCTCCCTCGCGAATGGCTTTCAGCCATCGACCAGAGCAAATGGTCCATTAGAGACCAGTCAGACTTCCCAGCGCTCTTGCGTTTCCTGACATCTTCCCATAAGGGTGTGTCATTCTGTCCTCTGGACGAGCATCCTCTGGCCTTCTTCGTCCACGGAGTGGTTCCAAACGGGCCCCACCCGAAAGGACACGTTCCCAGCAGTAAGGGTGTCCTGGGGCAATTGTTCCCATGACTTTTGTTTGGCATTTCCCAACAGTGTGGTCTCCTCTGTCACTCGTGGGGGGGGATCAGCGTACAGATATAAGCAGTGGCATTAATTTACTTACAGTAACACAGGATCAGCTCCTGGGATTACCTCCAAAGCCTCCTCCACCCCACTGCGGTCAGAAAGAACGCCCCTCCTCCCCAAACCCAAATTTCCCTTATGCCTTGTTTGTTCTTTCCCTCTTCCAGCCAGCCACAATTGTATCCCAAGGCTACACCGTCACAGGTGCATCCACAGTAACATTTGACCACATATCTGGCCATCGTGACCCGGTCCAGCTGACACATAAAATTCCCCATCGTCACAGTTGTGAAATTGTTCCTTTCTAGGACCACTTCTGCACATCTCTAGGACATTCTCTGCTTTTACCTTTGGAACACATACGAGTGATGATCATAATCACAGTATTATTGCAGTGAAAGTGATTCCTGTGCAACCTGCATAATCACCGGGTAGGATAAGTACACTCCTGTCCCCATTTTACAGATGAGCCAGCCGAGAAAGCCGCGGTCGTATGCTAACATGCACCGTGGCGTGTTATTTCTTTACACCTCCAGAGGGGTTGTGGGGACACACTTCCTTCTCTCCCCCCTCGACCCCTGCTATACCTCCATCCTCCTGAAGCCAACCCTTGAGGACTGAGAAACCGCCTCTTCCAGAATGCCTTTCCCCAATCCCAGAACCTGGTTAGGACCCTCTTCTGGGTCGTTTTGTCTCATGTGCTAACCTCGCCCACACCACTGCTTTTTCCTGAATAGTCACTATCCATCCATTTGTTCCTTAAGCCGGCCACACCTCAGCCAGGTGTCTGCCACGTGCCAGGCACCGTCTGGTCACTGAGGATGGGGCCGGGAACGAAAGAGAGAAGAGTTACCATGGAGTGTACGACACAGAGTGGGGTCCTGACAGTGGAGAAACCAATAAACCAAGAAGCATGTTCAGCCACGGGAGCTGGTCAGGTGGTAGAGAAAATGGGCAGAGAGGTCTGCCTGCCCTACCTGATCGAATGCCTCGTGAGCGTCTGGAGGAAGTGAGGGCCCAAGACGGGGGCCTGTGCGGGGAAGAGTGTGGCAGAGACAGGAAGGGCAGAGAGGCTGGGCGGGGAATAGAGTAACAGATGTGCATGGAGAGGAGGTGGGGCTACACCATGGAGGGCCCAGTGGCTAATGGTGAATGACTTTGGCTTTTATTCTTGAATATTGTCTGCTCATCCCATTTAACCTTGAGTTTGTGGGGGCTGCTGAGAAAAATGGCCGTATACGTTGTATATTAGAGGGGAATGTTCTCAAAACGTCTGCCTTATGGTGGTTTAAACAAAGAAAGTGGGTTTTTTTGGCCTCACATAACAAGAAATCTGAAGGTAGGTGACCGCATGATAACAGCTCAGCATTTCTGAGATGCCCTTGGCCTCATGGTCACAAAGGGCTGCTGCAGCCCCAGACATTACATATGTGTTCAAGGTAGGAAGGGCAAGAAAAGTGGTGAAGGACGAGGAATTAGGACCGTCTATGGCTATTTCCCGTTATCCAAAAAGCGACACATTCTAGAAGCCTCCAGCAGACAATAATATCTTACTGGCCAGAACTGTGGCACCGACTGGCTGTGAGTGAGTATTTACGGATCACACTGCCTCCCTGAAGAAAATTGTTGCCCTGTTATGGAGGAAGGTGGGGGGCGGATGCATATTGCGTAGTTCACCATCACTGTCTGCGAAGACAGTCCCCTGTCGTGTAGAGTATCTGAACAATGGTATCCAGCGTGATCACTGTCATTAGGGACTGCGTTTCATCCTGTTTCTTTTCTTCTTGTGTTTCCCTGAATTGGTTCTTTCCCAGAGTCTTGCTTCCGCGAGCATAGTCAGTGTGCTTTAATGCACTCTATAGCGATTTATTCACCCCACAGCATTTGCTAAGCGCAGTTTAGCTGGGGTGGGTGGGCAGCACTGGGATTAGTGGAGTCTGGTTGGGGGCGGAGGGTGGGTGGCTTCAGGGTGGCTCAGGGAAGGGCAGCGTCAGCCTTTGTCCCCACACAGCTCGGAGTTCCCAGCTCAGCCCTGATTCTGGGCTCACCTGAACCCCGGAGTCTGGCTTGCCCGAGCTGTAAGGCAGAGGTTAGAGTTGCTGACCATCCCTGACGATGCAGCCACACAGGGACTTTCCTGGAGTCCAGCAAAGGGATTCTCAACCTCAGACTTTCCGGGGGAGCTTTTAAAAACCACAGAATCCCAGGGTCCCCCCCCCAGACATCCGGGTTTGCTGCAGAACCCACATCGCCAGCACCCTGAATGGGAAGTGGGGCTGGGGACCCACGGATGCCAGGCCGTGGAGCCTTTCCGTATGCACCCGCCCCCTTCCCCAGCCCCAGATGGAGACGTCACGTCGGCTTCACATGTGCCTTTCTTCTAGCAGGTCCCCTGAAATCCAGGCCAGCTAGCGTGTGTTTATTTGTCTCGATACATTTTGGTTCATAGTGCTAACGTCAGCTCCTAATGGAATTAGAATAATGAGGGATGTTAATTGGGTGCTTGCCTTTTGGCAGCTTGGGTGGTTTTGGCCAAATCGCTCACTCTCTGCCTCGTTAGCTGTCACTTCTCCTGGAAAGGGTTTGCGCCGCCCTGAGGAGCACTGGTGCCACTGGGGACTCACCTCTTCTGTTTTGAAGGGGGAGGTTGCCAGGAGCCTGGCAGTCACGTGGCGCAGAGGCGCGCCGACCTCGCCTCTAGGACACCTGCCATGAGCTCGTGAGGCTGAGCTGCTGCCTGGGTTTCAACAGGTCCCTTCCGTCACACGGTTGGTGTGGGATTTGGAGCTGGGAGGGACAGAAGCCCTGCCTCTTACACTGCGGATACGGTGGTGCAGGATGCCGACCTGCTTAGGGCCACACGGGGCATGGTGGACACAGCTGTAAAGAAAGTCCAGCTCCCCTGTGGGCTCTAACTCAGGCCTGGAGGTCAGGGCCAGGGAGGCCTTCGGATCAGGATGTGGTGATGCCTGAGGGGCCCGAGGCAGGAGAGGGCGTGCAGGAGGGAATTCTAAGCAGAAGGAATAGAATATGCTCCTGCCAGGAGTCGAGGGCCAAGGTGACAAGTTCCCATGTCTGAGCCCCTGAGAATCTGGGGCTCGATAGGGAACCAGGCAGCACGGCCCCAGCCTTCGTGATGCCTGGGTTCTGACTGTCAGACAGTAAACAGGGATTTATAATCCCCTGTATGGGGGCACTTGGGCAGTGGCTCAGGTCATGATCTCGCGGTCTGTGAGTTAGAGCCTGGCGTCAGGCTCTGTGCTGACAGTTCAGAGCCTGGAACCTGCTTCGGATTCTGTGTCTCCCTCTCTCTCTCTGTGCCCCCATTCACATTCTGTTTCTGTCTCTATCTGTATGAAGGACCACAGGACTCATGATCCCAAGTAGGAAGCAGCACAGGGTTTATAAACCAGCATGTAAAGCAGCTTGATAAAAACAGGGCCTCTGGGAGCCCATTGGGAAGAGTTGCTAAATACAGTCTAAGGATAAAAGGAAGCTTCGTAAAGAAGGCAGGGAATGGGCGCAGAGTTAGCGAGTGAGATGGTAGGCGAGGAGGCAGGAAGGAAAAGAAGATGGTAGCCGGGGTGGAGGCATTCTTCAAAGAACTTCTAAAGGGTTTGAGATAGTTGTGTGGTGTGTGTATTTGTATACAGTGTGTATTTGTGTGGGTGTGCATATGTTTGTATACGTGTTGTGTGTGCGCTCTGTGGTGTGTGTGTACATGCATGTGTGTGGTGTGTGTGTGTGTGTTTATGTGGCGTGTGCACGCACACACAGAGACGTGTCAAGGGTTGTGTGGGCAGGGAGGGCTTGGAATGCCAAGATATAGACCTTGAAAATTTCCTGAAGGCGAAGGAAAGCCCTTGAAGGGCTTTGAGTCCCATTTTTCAGAAGAACCAGAACAGAGGTGGAACCGACCGGTTAGGAAGCTGTTACAGTGAAATCTTCCTGTCCGAAATGTCATGCATTGAACTCTGAACAGCAGGAATCGCTCTGGCTGCAGGGACTCCTGTGGAGAGGACGCAAGCCATGGGGTTGGGCTGGAATGGGGGGTTCTGGGAAGCACAGACGGGGAGCTGAGTGCACTCCACACCTTCCCTTTCTCCAGGGCTCAGGGTTGGATTCCAGGCATCAGTCTGTCCATCACCCACCAGCCCACGGCTGCCGGGTGCCTGTGTGGACCACACACTCTGCAGGGCTCCATGGGCAGCTGACTGGAGACACGGTGGGGTCAGCCCTGACGCCCATGGGAGAGTGGGGATCGCAGAGGTGCGTGGCCGAGTCGGTCAGCCGCAGGTGGATGGCCGCGAGGGGCATGCAGAGGCTGTTTCGTGTCCTTTGGTTGCCATAAGGTTGTCCTTTGGAAGCTGAGAACAGAAGTTGATCTCACCGTTCTGAGGGCTCAAGGGAGGGTCCGTCGTGTGCCTCTCTCCTTGCGGGGACCCAGCAAAGCACCGTGTTTCTTGGCTTGTACGCCTGTCGTCTCCCCAAGCTCCGCCCGCACGGTCACATCCCCCTCTCCTCTGTGTCTTCTCCCTTCCTTTCTCTTATTATAAATACACTGGGTGAATTGAGAGCCCACCCCAATCCATGGAGATTGATGATCTCTGCAAAGGCTGCTTTATCCACATAAGGTCACATTCCCAGGCTCCGGAGGGGAGGACATGGACACCTCTTGTCGAGAACAGCTGCTCCGCCAGTGACCAAGCCAGATCTTCCCTTCCTCCTTGGTGTTGTGGATTCCGTTCCCTGTGGCCCCTCACCTGCCCCAGGGAAAGCCCGAGGGCTGTCCCCTGGGTGTCCCCACTTCCTTGTTCTGCAGCAGGAAGGGCTCCTCTCAGCCACCTCGGCGAGGGTAGGAAGCGTCTCCCTGACCAGCCCAGCCCGGACCTCCCCACGGCACCCCCGTCCTTCCTTCGGCTGAATACTCTATGGCGGCTATAGTGAAGGCCTGGTAGTTGTAATAAAAGCTGTCGTTTGTGGGCGCCCCTGCGCCAGGAGCATCACAGGTTACACCACCATACAAAGTCGAGCACGCTAGTCTCGTTAGCACCTGTGACGTGCGGCTCCGTACCACACCCTTTGGATGCTTTCCCTCCATGTCCTCACAACAGCTCCTAGAGGAAGAACATCTCACTCCTGTTTTACTGACGAGCAGACTGAGGCTCAGAGAGGGTGGGTGACTTACCCATGGTCCCACAGCAAAGAGCTGGAATACAAGCCCGGGTCCCAGTGTCCCCAGAGCCCAGACTTTCTACGTGTCTTTGACTTCCCGGCAGATACTCACCTCTACCTAGTGCAGGAGACTTGCCTTACATCTCTCGTTTCAGCCTCAATGCCCAGGTCAGGTTGATTCAGTTGCTGTGATCAACCTCGCTTGGCCAGTGAGGCGGTGAGGCCAGAGACAGGTGGGTGTTCCCACTCGTGGGCAGCAAGGGGCCTAGGAGCAGAGCCCAGCTCTCCTGGTGCCGGGTCCAGCCTCCCGAGCTCACAGAGAGTGCTTCTGAGATGTCTTAGAAAATAGACCCGAGCCTCAGTTTCCCCGGGACGGAGTCAAGGCACATTGAGCCATACTCCTCCTCAGTGTTGACCTGGTAGAGCCTCATGCCCTGAGGTCCCCTTCGTTTGCTTGTGAAACCGAACTTCCCCAACCTGCTGTGCGACCGCCCTCTCTGTCTTTCTCTGGAAAGTCACGTTGCAAGCTCCATTGAAACCCCCAGCTCTCTTCGAAGCCTAGGGTCCTAACTGCACTTGAAGAGGCCTTTCCAGTCCCTCCCCTGTCCCTGTCTCTGAGCAGTGGGGGAGTCGTGCTTCCCCTGCCCACGGGGTGACAGCCATCGCTTGGCCCCTTTGCCCTCTGTCACTGAGGAGGGTCATGGAGGCCTTAGTCTGCCCGGCCACGGAACGGGGCCCTTGCACGGACTCGAGCTAATCACAGCTTGAGCCTCCTCAGCTGATGCACGCGGCTGGCCTTGGGGCTCCCAACAGGGTCTGCCAAACGCCTCTTCCGAGAGGTCACAGAGGAGTGAGTGATGAGAAACCTCTGTCCGCTGCGTGCCTGCCTGCACGTGGGGGGTGGGGGGGGGCTCGGAGACTTGTGTCCTGCGTTCCGGAAGTTCTCCCGCGAAGCCAGGGGCGCCGTGGTGCTTTTGTACGGCCCACCTTCGCCTCCCGGCGTTCTGTAGTTTCAAGTTCACCGGAAAGGAACTTCCGTGGACCTTCAACCTCATGCCGCTGATTTTACCGCCCGGAAATGATCCTGTTGGAGGGAGCATGGAATGTGCCAGTGAAGACACTGAGATTCAGGACGTTTACCAGCGTCTAGTAAGCCGGGTACTCCTACTTCCTCGGTCTCATTTAGTCGCTGGGAGTTTCCTTCCTCCCGTGGTCCACGGTGGGCTGGGCAGACTCACTTCCTGCAGAGGCAGAGACTGGGGCTCAGAGAGGCGGGACCAAAGCACGAGTTGGCGTTCAAGCACCCCCTTGTCTTGTATTCGCTCAGACGGATTCACGGCCCGTCAGAGCTAAATGGAGTCGTTTCCGGGACGGGAGCAGCGTGGCATGCCGCAGAAGCCCCCGCGCCCGCGATCTCACCCCGCGCCTTCTGTCTCCAGGGCCCCGTTCTCGGGGAGGAAGCATGCTGGTGAGAAGTGCTGGCTGGGGAGGCAGATTCCGGAACCTTCCTCTGCTTCCCTTCCTTTATCTGAAAATGAGGATCATCATGGGTTGAATAGTGTCCCCCCGGATTCAAGTTCTTCCGTATCCCCCTCTGTTACCCTGAAAGCCTCTTCCTTTTCCATTGTTCCACCCTTTTGTGTCCACCCTCTGACACGAACTCCTCCAGGGAGCCCTCCCTGATGACCTGTTCTCGCACTAGCCCCCGCTGCCCTGGTAAGGAAGCACCCTAGAGTCAGACTGTCTGGATTTGACTCTGTCCTGACACTTGGGGGCTTGTTGGACGCTGGGCGGACTAATTAGTGCACTCAGGGCGCTTCATCAAGCTCGAGGGAAGTTGGGGGTTTTCCTGGAGAGGCCCTTGTGCAGATTATCAGGGAGAGCATTTGCTCAGCGTCTGGCCCGCGGTAAAGCGCTCGGCACACGGGAGCTGTCGGCACTGTGTCACGCTCCTCCGTTGCTCCCCCGGGCCCCACGCACCTTAGACTGGGGATCCCCAGGAGCTGGCTCCAAGGCTCTTGAGTCCAGGGCACCGGAGAGGTGGCAACGGCACGGGGGAGGTGGGTTGGGAAGGGAGTCAGGGGAGGAAAGGCAGGAACGTGCCCGTAAAGGACATTCCATCAAGCCAGCGGGAGGCCAGCTCTCCCTCCAACTCTGGGAGCCTCAGACTTACTTCACGGGACGGTCAAGGGGCCTGGGGTAGAGATGCTGCTCCTGCAGGCCTTGACTCTCCGGCATCGCCAGCCTGCTGCCTGGGCAACGGTGGGCGCTGCCGGCGGAGAGCATCCTTGAGCTGAGAAAAGCAAGGCTGGCAGGCGGAGGTGTGCACGGATGCGGGGAGAGCCCGGGGGTGCAGGCGGGCAGTGACACCATATATCGGGGAGCTGCGGACGTTGATGCACTTGTCTGTTGTCCTAGTCTGTGTGCTCCTTGAGGGAGGGGCTGCGCCTTCTGTCTCCCACGTGCGCAGCTCTTTTTCCAGCACTTAGCACACAGCTCGTGCTTAGTGTAAGTACCTGATCAACAGGTGCTTCTGGTCCAAGCCGTCCGTCCTCCAGGTGCAGAGAGGTTGTGGCGTAGCCAGATCCGCTCCACTCGCAAGTTTCCAGGACAGAGACTCGAGCCCAGAGGGAGAAGTGCGGGGAGGGCCAGCTTTTTTTTTTTTTTTCCCCCCATTTCGGTAAATGTTGGCCTGAATGTTCTCCTCTTTGGCCATTGTTGCTCAGGTGTGCATCGTGCAGAAGCGAGACACAAAGAAGATGTATGCGATGAAGTACATGAACAAGCAGAAGTGCATTGAGAGAGATGAAGTCCGCAACGTCTTCAGGGAACTGCAGATCATGCAGGGTCTGGAGCATCCTTTCCTGGTCAATCTGTGGTGAGTGAGGGCGCTCGGGGTTCCTGGGGCAGCCACCCTGCGGGGCCACGTGCTGGCAGGATGCCCCTGCCCGGGGAAGACACACGAAGGACGTTTTCAGGGCTCGGATAGTCTCTGGAGTATTTTGTACAGTATGTACTCCGATGGGTAGTTTTTGGGGTCCATGCTCTCGTGAAATCTGGAAGGATCTGGTTACTTTTTAAAAAATAGATATTTTTAAGTTCATGTATGTATTTTGAGAGTCAGAGAGGGAGAGTGTGTGAGCAGGGGAGGGGCAGAGAGAGAGAGAGAATCCCAGGCAGGCTCTGAGCTCTCAGGTTGGAGCCTGACATGGGGCTTGAACTCATGAAGCGTGAGATCATGACCTGAGCCGAAACCCAGGATCAGCCAGATGCTTAACTGCTGACCATCCAGGCACCCCAGAACCTGCTTACTTTTGTTCCCTTACGTGATGAATCAGAGCTGGAAATAGATTTTGAAGAGAAGGGTTTGTACTTCTTGAGGAAACGCGTGGAATGTTGTAAGAGAAGGCCAAAATCTGAGGGGACTTGAGCTTTTTGAAAAATATCACTCATCGTGTTGGTGGCAGGTAGGCCTCAGGACGGTGGCCCAGTGTGAATATGCTAAATGCTGGGTTCTGAATGTGGCGCCCCAAGGCCTGCCATTATCCATGTTCTAGAACTTTCTCTCCATCCCCTCCCTGGCTGTCGTCTCTGCATTAAATTGGCATCCTCGGCTACCTGCTGGTGGTTCTCTGACCCTGTGCCTTTGCAGTGGTATTTCCTCCTCCTGAAAGTTCCACCTCATCCCCAGCTTCCTCTAACCAAATCCTGCATTTTTGTTTCATCCAGCTCGGAGGGCACTGGGGGCAGAAGCCTTCCCTGACCCACCGGCCAGCTGCGTGCCCCTCACTGTCTCCACCTGCTCTGTGCTTGACCCACTGGGCACAGCCTTTCCCGCAGTGAGCCCGAGTCCGAATCGTTGGCCTACTTGCCCGGCCTTACCAAGGAGCAGCGTGTGCTCCTTGAATGCAGGGCGCCATCTCTTGGTTCTTCGTCTCTGAGGGTCTCACACGGTGGCAGACATGTTGGAGGCATTTGCCCAAGGTTCCCCAAGCGGGATTTTGAAGGGGACAGAACAGGGTGTTCTAGGAAACCCATTCTGTCTCATTCTGCACCTCTGTTGAGCATCCTACATGACCCCCCATGGGAAGGTCTAGTCCAGCTTGTCTTACTCATCTAGTACCTCCCATTATTCCTAGTGCTGTTCCCGCTCAGAGCGCTCCGAACAAGGGTGATGAGACAGGGGGACCTCAGTTGTCCTGCTGGAGAAAAGGGCAGCCTTCCTGGCCAATGTCACACGCCCGGGCGTCTCCATGGGGACGAGCCTACCTGTATGGTACACGCCAGCGCCCGAGTAACAATACAAGTTCTCCACGTCTCCGGCAGGGACCCAGACACTTCGGTTGTTGGTGGGAAATAAACCCCTCTTGTGATTGCTCCAGAAGGAACTTTTTCAAAAAATAAATTTTTAATCCGAAAAGCAGCATACGTTTATTGCAAAAGAACACAAAATAAAAGACATATGAAGGCGACAGAGACTCAGAATCCCACCTTCCCCTAAACTACATTTTGGCGTGTAATTCTCTTTGTATTTCTGTCCTCCTATGAATATGACCATGTATGTCATTGATATAAAAATGAATGCATGATTTTGTATTCTGCTTTCTCAAATTAATAGTCGGGTAGGAGAGTGATCGCCTTATTATTGCGAATTCTTTGTCAGTCGTTTTAGTAGTTACATGACACATAACGTTCCACCATGGACGTGTTCAGTGAGACATCTAGCCTGTGTCCTTGCACAGAGGGGACATAGGGCTGTTTCTCACTATCTTGCCAATGAGAATGATGCTTAGATGGGTGCGTCTGAGCTTCCGCCTTTCCAGGGAACTCCTTCCTTACAGGGGACCGAAGAGGTCAGACAGATACCTGGACATGTGATGCGTGTTATGTTGGAGCAGCCCCTCTGAAGGCCCCACCTTTCCGTGCTGGGTTTAGGTGCTCCAGGTCACAGGTGACTGTTACACACCCATGATTACGTGAACACGCGGGGTAAATGAGGAGCTGTCTGTGGGTGTCAGGTGCTGGTGGCTTTGCATTTCCATGGTGAGCAAGAGGGAGGGAACGGCTGCTGGGTTTTGGACTCATGTCTTGAACTATTACCCATTAATGGCGATAATAATGCCCCGGCTTACTGCTAGGGCTGTTTCGGGAATCCACGGAGAGGGAGCAGAGCGAAGGTGTGTAAATGAAAGTATCGCTCAATGTAAGAGAGTATATGCAGACGCATATGGGGATATGTGATAATAGATGGATGGGAGGTGGGCAGAGCCCTTCAAGCCCTGACAGACAAGCAGTGATGTGCCCCTCAGTCCGTTGGTCGGTACTGAGTACCGTATGGCTCAGGATTTATGCAGAAGCTCAACCTTGCTTCAGCACGCAACAGAGTTTCTCGGTTTTATAGCTACCAAGTCTAGATTTCCCACTGGCTTTGGCCTCTATGTCTTGCTTTCCCTGCATGTTAGTTTCATTTTCAGCGCCGGCTCGTGCTGACCATGGGCGGCTCCGACTTCTGTTAGTGGAACCGCCCCAGCGGAGGACCAAGGTCAAGGCGGGATTGACGTGGCTCGGGTCACGTGCCCATTCCTGAAGCAGTGGGGGAGGGGCAGGAGGTGGAGGAAATAGAGACCTGCAGAGGAGCCGGGTGCCTGATTCCAGGTAGAGAGTGTGCCTGCCCCGGGGTCAGAGCCTGCCACCTGTGCTTCCTGTTGGCATGCTGGCGTCTTCCTAACGTCCTGCAAGGTGAGGGCTCTGGGATCCCTTTGTCAGAGAGGGAGGGCAGGGCTCAAAGGAGCTCATTACCTGCCAGAATCAATCAAATTGCGATTTAAACTCAAGACCGTCCCTCCGTGCCCTGAGGTTTTCAGTTTCTGCAGGGAAATGACCACTAACACTTACTGATGAGTATACTTAACTCCCCTCGCCCTCCCAATGGCCTCGCTGGTTTCCTACTATCATCCTAATACTATTGTCCCCATCATGCAGATGGGGTAACTGAGTCACGCTGTTAATAAGTGGAGGGGATAAGATGGAGCCTGGGCTGTCTGGTGTCAGCCCGAACCCCACAGCCGCTGTGAGGAGGCCCTGGGCCTTTGCACGAGACCCTCCTTCCCGGGCCTCTGTTGGGCCGGCTCTCTGGCCCCTGCCGGAAGGGAACGCAGCGCGGAATTGCTTGCTGGGTTCCTGAGGCCGCTGGCACTTTGTATTAATCACATGTCAGCTTTTCATCTCGTTTACAAGGAGGGCGAATTTGTGGCAGCCTTGGAAATCCGCACGGTGCCCCTTTCTCAGTTTTGCTGACGCGCTCTAGAACTGGCGAGGCGAAGGCTGGGCGCCAACTCTTTGCACGGCAGTTTTGCCTCTGAGGAATGAATGATGTGTTCTCCACAGTGTTGGCAAGAGCAGTATGTTTGCTGGTTCCAAAGCGACGCTGTTTTGCTCTCTGGGGCTTAAGACAAGCAGAGCCAAGGGAAGGGGAGTGAGAGATCACACCCGGGAGGGGTGCGGGCGGTGCATTAGTGGGAGCCCTGGAGAGGTGGGGAGGGGAGGGCAGGGAAGAGGTGGGGGGGGAGGGGAGGCAGTGTCTCGGCACCTGGGCTCCGAGTCTGCCCTCCCGGGTTCCCGGGCAGCCCTGATCGTGCGGGCCTCGAGGCTGCAGTGGCCTTGAGTAGCCCCTGCCCCCCCAGTTGGTGCGTCGACGGCCTGTCCCCAGTGTGGCCGTATGTGGAGGCAGCCTTCAGGTGTAGTGGGTGACCTGAGGTCATTAGGGTGGTCCCCGGACAGCACAGACTGTGGCCTTAGACGATGGGGAGTGTCTGTCTGCCGCGTGAGGACCCGGCGAGGAGATGCTCTCTGCACACGAGATTGAGAGCGTCACCAGAACCTGGCCACGTCGGCACCTTGATCTCAGACGTCCAGCCCCCAGGACTGTGACGAGGACTTTCTGTGGCTGCAGCCTCCCAGGTGGTGTCAGGTGCTTCTGGCCGGGGACACGGACCCTTGAGAGCAAACCGACTGTCTTCTCTGCGCCTCAGTTTCCTTAGCTGTAAAATGGGAGAAGAAGGAGAACTACGCCTTACGGCGGCCGTGACGGCCAGAGGGGGTCCTACCGAGCAGGTGCCCACAGGGTCTGGGCGAGAGGCGGCCACTGGGCCCCGGGTCTCGGTTGGTGCTGATGTTCTTAGCACCTGCTCACTCGGGGTGGCCCCCGCCGCATGGACTGCTTACCTGTGCCCTCATCCCGTTTTCAAAACCCGTTTCCTCTCACCCGATTGCCTGTTTTTACTGGACCAGCTGTTAAAATGTGGCGTTTAAAATGGCTCAGGTGGCTCTCCCGCCCATTTTACTGCTGAAGTCACTGTGTGAGTGGATCCCAGGCAGGACAGAATGAAGACAGACAGCCTACAATTATTTTACTTTACATTACTTTATTATTCTATTCTATTCTATTCTATTCTGTTCTATTCTATTCTATTCTATTCTATCTCTTCTCTCTTCTCTTCTCTCTTCTCTTCTCTTCTCTTCTCTTCTCTTCTCTTCTCTTCTCTCCTCTCCTCTTTTTATTTTGAGAGAGAGAGCATGCACAAACTGGGGGAAGGGGCAGAGAGGGAGAGAGAGAGAATCTTAAGTAGGCTCCAGGTTCAGTGTGGAGTGCGATGTAGGGCCCCTTCCCACAGCCCTGGGATCTGACTCAAAATCAAGCCAGAGGCTTAACCGATTGAGCCCCCCGCGCGCTCCATTTTAAACCATCCTCATAGCAAGTATGTGCTTCTAGAACCTTCCTTGAGTAGCAGCGGACTGACTCAAGACACAGATCTCTGTACAGCACTCTGAGCCAAGAAAGAAACACTTAAAGCAGAAGCGGATACATGTTTAAGTGTTGAGGCTTTGAGCAGAGTGAAACTGTGTAAGGTGCTTACATGTGGAGCTGCTCTGGCGGAAACAGCGGGGAAGGAGGAGTTGCCCCACCCCCACCCCCACCAGGAACTCCTGGTGAAGGATAAAAGCCCTTTGCAGTCACCAGTTGCTGAACAGTCTCATTTCCATAAAAATAATCACCCTTGGCCTTGACGATTGCTACAGCCTCCCAGCCTGCGTTTCGGCATTTCTCGTTCAGCCAGTTATCCATCACTGTGCCGTCCCGGGGTGACTTAGTCAGGCTGCCATCACAGATTATGACAGATGAGGCAGCTTGCAAAACGAAATGTATTTCTCGCAGTTCCGGAGGCTGGAAGTTGCGGTCAGGGTGCCAGCATGGGAAGGTTCCGGTGAGGGCTTTTTTCCTGGTGTGCAACTGCCAGTCTTGTTCTGGGTCCTCATACGCGGCGAGGGGGACAGAGCACCCTCTCTCTCTTGTTTCTTAAAGGGCACTAATTCTATCATGAGGGCTCCCCCGTGATGACCTATTCATCACCCAAAAGCCTCATCTCCAGATACCATTCCCCTGGCGACTGGGTGGGCAGGACACAATCGTTAAGTCCATAGCACAGGGCAAATCTTATCAGAGTGCAGATCCGAGGTGCCCGTGTCCCTGTGCAGAAGCCATCCCTGGCATCCCAAACCCCGTAGACTGACTGTCTCTCCGTGACCTGGCTTCTGACGCTGACACCAACCTGTGCTACCGTCTGGCTCCATTTTTGTTCCAGCCCCACCTACCGATTAGTGACACCTGTCATTCGTCTGGCTGTTTTCATCTCCGGGCCTTTGCACATGCACCATCTCCCTTTGTTCACTGTGAGAACTTCTGCTTATCTTCCCCCCCGCCCCCAAGTATCCATTCATTAAATAGGTGTTCATTGGACCCGTAGTGTGTATGAGATACCATCTTACTTTCTAAGGGTCCAGGGATGAAGAAAATCTTGCCCTCTTGGATCCCACAGGCCAGGCATCACCTCCTCCACCTTCCTCAGCACTGCCGGCCATGCCCACAGCTGGCCATGTGTTTCGGACTCTTACAGTACAGGGTAGCCCAGAGCCATTTATCTGCTTGCATGTCTGTTTCCACCGCCGGCAGCCAGCTGCCTGGGGAACGGGCCACGCCTCTCCCCAGCAGCTGACGCTCACTAAGCTCATTGGTTCAGTGTCAAGGGCCAACATGCAATACAGCAAATGTTGTGCCCACACTTACTTGTGACAGAACAGTGAGTGAGAGTCACTCTGTGTCTTCACAGAACCTGCAGATAAGAGAGGACAGGCACTAAGCCAACAGCTGATGTGCTCCCCTGCTCTCTTCCTTACGTCTTGAGTAGCCACTGTCAGCCTTCGGGGTCCTGGGATAACTTTCGTGATACCCTGGTCCAGCCAGGACACACAGATGGAAAATACACTAACTTCTTCAGTCTCCATCACCATGGAAACTCCCTTCATAAAAGGGGGCAAGAGGCGAGGCTGTCTTGTCCAGGATCCTTTGGGCAAGCTTTACCATTCTTGCATTTGTTAACGTCGCTTGCAGCTTCAGCTCATGCTTTCAAGATGACGGGTTTCCCAGATTTTATGTTTCAGTGCCCTGGGTTTGCTCCTCTTCGGGGGGCAGAGCTGGGGTTGTGTGTGTGGATCACAGGATGGCCCAGGCTGCTTTCTGACATCCCGAGGGTGGGCACTGGCCTGTGGAGAGGGCGGAGAGAGGAGACGGAGGTGGTGCTGTGTGAACACGGGGCGCAGGGAGGGCGGAGCTGGGCCCCGGTGTATCGGACAATCCCGTGGGTGAATGGCAGATCCTGCAATCCATCCAGAAGGCCGGGGGTTTGCCCAAGGTCATGTGGAAGAGCAAAGATTTACCTCAGGCCTGCCAGTGATCTTTGGGGTGCTCTGCTCTTCCCACCTTCTGACCCAACAGACACCTTCACGTGCCCATTTCTCTGACTGCCCCTCATGCGTTTTTCTGTAATTAGGAGTGTCCTTGGTGCATTGGGAGCTATGAAATTCAGCCCACACTTCTTCAATGCCTGATGTTAATAATACCACCTTTACGGATCACCTGCAGTGCATGACTCTTTTCCTACTATGCCTTTTTTGTTATTGTTTATTCTTGGGAGAGAGACAAAGAGAGTATGAGTGGGGGAGAAGCAGAGAGAGAGGGAGACACAGAATCGGAAGCAGGCTCCAGGCTCTGAGCTGTCAGCACAGAGCCCGAAGGGGAGCTCGAACCCATGAGCCATGAGATCATGACTTGAGCTGAAGTTGGCCACTTGACCGACTGAGCCCCCCAGGCGCCCCCTAGTATATCTTGATTAATCCTCGGAACCATCTTAACAGGGTGGATGTCACCCTGCCCTGTTTATAGTTGAAGAAACCGAGGGCTAGGGGGCTAAATAATTCATGCAAAGCTACATAGCGCTCCGGGGGCAGCATTGGGATTGGAAGCCAATGATGTACCAGTAAACGCTTGATCACCTGCTTTCCAAGGGGAAACAGAGCAAGCCCTGAATTGCAGAGTTCACTGATCTCTGTGATGCCGTGACTTGCCGTGGACTGAATGTTGGCGTCGTCCTCAAAATCGTATGTGGAAGCCTTACCCCTACTGGGATGGTAGCGGGAGAGAAGGGCTTTGGGAGCTGATCACAGGATGACAAGAGCCCCCTCCCCATCTATGTGAGGACACCGTATAAAGACAGCCATCTAGGAGCCAGAAAGCTGATGCTCACCGGACACCAAATCTGTCTGCGGCTCGAACTTCCGGCTCCCGGGACTGTGAAGAAGAAGTTTGTGTGGTTTGTAAGCCACTCATCTGTGGTACTGCTAGAGCAGGCCGCACGGACGAAGACGTGGCTGAGTTCAAATGGGCATCAGGAGGCCAGTCAGCCTGCTCGCAAAATTGCTGGAAATGTAGCATTCTCGTGAGCCGGGATAAGCCAGCTCCAGCACAGTGGCGAGAGTCCCAGATCTAACAGCAAAGCCCGTGCTCTCCCTAAACCCAGCTTCTGTGCGCTGGGATGGGGGTAAGCCTCACAGTCAGGAAGAGGAGTCAGCGGGGAGCCCCTGCCCTCCGGGAAAGGAATGTTGTAAGAGAAATGGAAAGGGGAATGTGGTGGGCACCTACTGCAAAAAAAAAAAAAAAAAAAAAAAAAAAGGAAAGCAGAAAAGCATCCTCCCCTAGGATGGTGTTCTTGGGAAGCCTCAGTTTCCTCATCTGTAAAATGGGGACAATAGCTCCCTCCCTTCCCTGCTTTGTGAAGGCCAACGCAAGTGAGATCCGGAGGGTGAAAGCCCTGTGGAAATGATCATTTGCTGGGGAGATGTACCTTATTCTACCAGCTGTTCCTTTTGGTGAAAAGGTAAATATGACGCATGACTTGCAAATTCTCTGACCAGTGCCTGAGCGTGAAAACTGCCGGTGGAGGGGCGCCTGGGTGGCTCAGTTGGTTAAGCGTCCGACTTCAGCTCAGGTCGTGATCTCACGGTCTGTGGGTTTGAGCCCCGCATCAGGCTCTGTGCTGACAGCTCGCTCAGCACCTGGAGCCTGTTTCGGATTCTGTGTCTCCCTCTCTCTCTGACCCTCCCCTGTTCACACTATCTCTATTTCTCTCTCAAAAATAAATAAAACTTAAAGAAAGAAAGAAAGAAAGAGAGAAAGAAAGAGAGAGAGAAAGAAAAAGAAAGGAAGGAAGGAAAGAAGGAAAGAGAGAGAGAGAAAGAAAGAGAGGAAGGAAGGAAGGCAGGAAGGCAGGAAGGCAGGAAGGAAGGAAGGAAGGAAGGAAGGAAGGAAGGAAGGAAACTGCCGGTGGGAGGCGGTGAGCCCGGCTATAGCTGTAAGGACTGCGGACAAAGCTGGCGGCTGCCCAATGGCCCGGCCGGGGTGTGTTAAGCTCACGTCCCAAAGAGGCACAAACACCGCATGGGAACGTGATACATTTTAATGGGGAGTTGTCCCCTGCTGCAGTGCGCGTAATTAAACTGGAGGCTGTGGTGCTCTCGCGCCTCAAGGTTGGGCAAGTCACGTGGCCGCCTCCCTGAGTTCCTCTGCCAGCCGTGGCCCCCCCATCCCCCCATCCCACCCCAGGTCTTTGCCCTCCTAGGATAATCTCCTCTGGACACCTGCAGGCGCGCCCCGTCACTTCCTTCGCATCTCTGCCACTATGACCTATTTGAGTCTTTCTCTGACCGCCCAGTGTGAACGCCCGCGCTGGCTGTCCCTAACCCCCCAGCCCTCTTCCCTGCTTTATCTGCTGTGACACGTGTTTCCCCTTACAGCACAAAATGTATAGTACGTATTGATCTTGCTTACATTCTGTGTCTGCTTCACATACAGACAGACAGCGGAAGGCAGGCTGGCTCCGCGGGGCGGTGGGGGGTAGGGAGGGTCCCGTCTCCATTTTCACTGCTCTGTCCCCAGCGCTCAGAAGCATGTCTTGGCATCCAATAGATGCTTAGTAAGTACTAGTTGAATGGATGGACCGCATGAGTAGATGTCCCCTTCTCCCCGTGGAATTGTGCACCGAGAGCCGTAGGGGCGAGCTCCCTTGGGTTTCACCGACCCACCCTGACCTGGAAACCGAAACGAAAGGTGAACACGTTAGTCCTCTAAGCCCAACAGAAATTACTTTGCTGACCTGTGTGCTGGCTGAATGCGTGATGTCTCCACCCCCATGCTTCCGATCCAGAGTAAGTTCGTGAAGCAAGCGAAGGAAGGTGAGCTTTTCTATTCTGGCGGGTAATGGTGCTGGCGATTCTGATGGCGAACATTTATTCAGCGCTTGCTGGATACCTGGCCTGGTGCCACGTACGCTCACAGCAGCTCTCCGCGGTAGGTATTGTTATAGATGAGGAAACTGAGGCTCAGAGAAGCTGATTGACTGTGCAAGCCCCACAGTTAGCAGGGGGGAAGCCGGGGTTCACCCCCAACCTGTCTGACGCAAGAGGCTACACTTTCTTGAACATGGTGTGGCATTCATTTTTCTAGCAGATGCCATAAATGTTGCTTGAAGCCATGAAGGAATTTCCAAGGGAAAACAGACCTGCCTTTGGGATCTCATCCGCTAACTGGAAATGTGATGTTCTCCTCCTCCAGGCTGTACTTTTCTCAGCTGTGGACTGAAAGCCTAGGACTCTGTCCATTGGTTTTTCCTCAGTTTCCACAGGGGGTCCAGGAAATTCCTTAGGGTTCCCTGGGGCTGAAAGGGTTGAACAGGGAGGGTCCAGGTTCTACATTCTTATTCTTTATTTTTAAGTTTATTTATTTATTTTGAGGAAGAGAGGGAGTGAGCATGAGTAGGGGAGGGACAGAGAGAGGGGGAGAGAGACTCCTAAGCAGCCTCTGCAGTAACATCGTGGAGCTTGACGCGGGGCTCAGACTCACAGCCGTTTGAGTTCATGAGCTGAACTGAAACTAAGAGTCCCACGCTTGACCAACCAAGCCACCCAGGCACCCCTGCACTCCCTGTTCTTACGTGTTAGTGTTTTATCTTTGGTTTCACTTAAGGAAGGAGTTTTGCTGCTTGATCATGTGACAGCCAGGAGCCTAGGTTTTGTCTCCTGCTCTGTGAGTTAGCTTTGACCCCACCCACAGGCTGCTTTGTGGGCTGAGACCTGGGTCCAGGCACAGCCAGCTTTGATCAGCAGAGGGGCGTGACCCAGACTATTTGTTCAAGTTAATAAAAGAATGGGTTCAATGAAAATACACCCCAACTTTAAAACAAAGGTGGCACATTAGTGGTTAAAGAAGTGGGTTGTGTCCTGCACCCATGCTAACTACTGTGCCCCAGGCCAGTGACAGACACCCCAGGGGACAGGAAGGGACCCCTGTGCTTGCTTCCCACTCAGCGGGGTGCCCCTCGGTGCCCAAGAAGTGAAGTAAGTGCAGTCAGTAGAGACCAGAAAACAGTTGTGGTAAACGTCTGCTCTCCGGAAAGTATGTTTACTGATAAATGGTTGCTGGCACTTCTGCTGGGAGAGCAGTGCAGAGGCGACAGTAAATGACAGTATCAGTTTAGAAGCCACATTGCCCATAAAGAGCAGAGTGGGGATTTAGGAGGCCTTACATCCGAAATGGCAGTATTTTCTTAGAATGCCCATCATCAGAGACTGGGAGGGCCATTCTTCCCGCCCTTGGATCCGCAGCCAGACCTCTGCTCTGCATACCTTCTGGGGGACCATCATGTCTTCACATTCTCCTACAGCATAGCAGCCTGGTCCCTAGGACCCTGGAAGGTCAAGGTCGAGCCTCTTGGTCTCCCTTGTTCCCCACCACTACACCCCCTATGGAAGAAGAAGCTATGCCCGCAGCCACTGCCCTTTCTAAGACTCTGGCTGTGCCTCCCTGGGTACCAGCTTCCCAGATCTCTGTGGGCTATTTCCCCCCTCCCTGCTCCTGACCTGATCTCTGCTTGTGTTACTTCCCCTCTGCAAGACTGGACCTCATTCACCCTCTCTGCCTCCCAAGCCCCTTCCCTCCTGTAGATCATGGACCTTCTCCCCACACAAAAGAGAAAGGAAGGATGAAGCGGTTAGCTCGGTCTGTAGATCTGTGGATGACATGATAGAGACGTGATGGGCACAGCAACTTCCCTGGCATCGTGGGGCCAGTAAGGTGGAGTCTGTATTTTGATGCCGGTCCCTCTGACAAATGTGCAAGAAGGGATGTCAGGAAAGCTGCTGACTCCTAAGCCCAGTGTGTTTGCTAGATTGTTGATACGCTTTACTGCAAACTTATAAAAGCAGCTGCTGTTGGGAAGCCTCAATCCTTCCGAGCCATCCCTGCTGAGAGCCTCCTCTCTGAAGCAGAAATCCTTGTTCCTGAAGCATGTGGCTCGTGCTCACGCAGCCCTGCAAGTCTTCCGTCTGAGCATCTTGAGAGAGGGCCCCACAGCTTGTTCTTACAAGGGCGGCAGTGCCAGACCACGAGTTTCATGGAGCTCCGGGCTTTCTCTGCCAAGCTGTCCTCTTTTATTTATAAATAAATAAATATGCTATCTTTCGGTCTCTGACGTTAGTGTGTTTGCTCATTTCTTTGTAGACATTTTTCAGAATGTCTCAAGGACCTAAACCAGTATTGGGCATATGTAGGCACTTGATAATATATTGGTTATGTTGAATTGGATGTTTGCACCATCCAATGGCTTGGGGCATAGTAGATTCTCAAAGGATGGAAGAGAAAAGAGGGATGGATGTTAGGAAGGAAGAAGGAAGCCACCTGCCCTTCCCAGTGAGTCCTTGAGGATGGGGCCTAGCCCTTTTCATGTTTTTATCTATAGCCCCTAGCAGAATGAAACACACTTTGCATGCATGATAAATCACCCCCATACCATGCTGAGTTTAATATACAAAACATATGTGCCAGGGCAGTAGAATAAAGCACTTAAATGCTTCTTGCTCTCAGAAATCCTTTTCAGCTTTTATTTTTAATTATTTTCTCCCTAACTCATTACAGGATTGTATTTTTTGATCAGCAGGGCACGCACCTTTGATTTGCCACTATGGTTTCTGCAAGATAGGTCTGATGCCATTTGCTCACATGAAAGAGGGAAATGGGGTATTTGTAAGACATATTTCTACCAGGTTCGTGTTCCTCCAGGCTTTGGGCTGCCGTTTCCCTGCCCCCACGTCCCCCTTCTTCTGGCAGCAACGTGGCATTTTCCAAGGCACACTGCCGCCAGTAAACCGGTTGTTGAAATGCCCCTGCAAAGTGATCATCCACTTTCTAGATGATACATTGATTCTGTGAGGTCATGGAGAAGGAAGCTGGAAAGGCCTCGCGCTGCTTCCTCATGGACCCTCATAGCTGCATGGGGGCCATCTTTGTATCTGAGAACCATTTGCACGTGTGGTACAGACTTAACATTTTCATACCAGCTCAATTTCTTATGAAATTAATGTGATGTTCGAAGCTTGGCATTACCCCTCTAAGTAAAAACCTGGCTTCCGTTGTCTCAAATGGAAGGTGACCCTGAGACTATATACCAGGAAACATACACACTGTCATTAAATTCTAGCTAAGTGCTGTTGTCTGCCGAGGTTGTGAACTTGAGATCAGGTGTTCCGTTGTTTGACTGATGCGTAGTGGCAGAGTGGTGGGTGGAGACGGGCCAGCATCCGAGCCAGACTTTCTCCTTGTGATAATCAGGATGGAAATGCAATTGGAATGGGAGTGAGTGGGCTTCCTGTTCCACATTTGATGGCATTCAGTGCCGGCCAAAGGTACTGGGGTCATCTCAGTGGTAGCACCTGTGATCCATGGCCCATAGCCTCAGTGGCACTGGATGTTAAGAGCCTGCTCTGGGCCGGGTGCCACTCTGCAAGGGTCTTACTCTTTCTTTCCCCCCATCCCTCTCTCCTCTTTCTTCCATTCCTTTCCCTCCCTATGGTTTTGTCCCCAAAATTACTTAAAGCCACTAACACAAACTCTTAGAAATTCAACATAAGATGTGTTATTGGTAAGTGAGAAAATGAAAGGAAGGACTCCTATGGGGCACGCAGGGAGCGAAAGCGTAGCTAGGACTCCATCCGAGGGCAGATAAGCACCCCGCTTCTCTGCATGGAGTCGGGGTTGGGGCAATATTGCTCTTGCTCAGAACTGTCTGCAACACCCATGGGAATGGTGGCTACCAAGGCAGACATGCGTCTCCCTACACCCCATTCCAACCTCTTTAGAAGTAGCAGGCTCTCAGTCTGCTGGGACCTCAGTTGGTTTCTTTCCATGAGCATGTGGGCTTGAGAAATGGTCTTACTCTCAGGTTCTTGGTGCCAAGAGCCGTGCCAAGTCAGAAGGTACACATTCGGATGCCTACATGGGCAGTCACGTGAGAAATGAATGAAGGAATTGGTGTGGCTGGGGCATTAGGGAGTGGTGGCGAGTGTGGCAGGCAGAGAGCTCATCCTGCTGCTGGGCCTTGGCGCATTGTCACCTGTGAGAGTCATACAGGGCGGAGCTGGTAGGGGTGCCTGGGCTGTGTAGATCACCTGCTGTCCGGGGCTGACGCTCTGTCACCACTGGTCTTCCTCTTGACCACACCTCCCTATGATGCACAGGGATGGGTAGACTGACCTGTGGTTTCCACACTGAACTCTGTGGAGCCGTTTTGGTCCCTGGAGGGAGAGGGAGAATGTGCAATGGAGAGACTCCTCTGGCTGTGGTCCTTTGATCTCTTTCTCACCCCTCTATACCACTTTCTTCCGGGCATTTGTCACCATCAGAAATTATCCTGTTTATTTATCTGCTCTGCTGTCCATTTACTTCCTCCTCCAAAATGAATGCATCACGTCTCAGCCACTAGAACTTGATCACAAAGAATTCACTCCGGAAATATCATTAGAATGAATGAATAATTGGTTGAAAAGTCAACAGATTCCACTTTTCCAAAAGTTGTACCTCTTTTTTATTAATTTTTAAAAACATAGTTCATTGTCAAGTTGGTTTCCATGTGACTCCCAGTGCTCATCCCCACAAGTGCCCTCCTCCATGGGGTGAGGGGGAGGGGAGGGGGGATGATGGGCAAAAGTTGTACCTCTTAACTAGTTCACTTGTTCAGTTGCATTGATGGCCTTGAGGATGTTATCCTTTCGTTTGGAATCGATTTTGGATTTTTTATCTTTGGAATCGATTTGGACTTTCATCAGATGCCTTTTGAAGAATTATCACGATGTTCAGACGTTTGGTTTTCTTGACCTAGACGTGTGGTTAATTGTGTTAATAAACTTACCGACAGTGCATCATCCCACCTGGGAGAAGTTCCGCTGTTATGTTCCGCGGTAGAACATGGGTCCTTGTTTTCCAGAAAAACAAGAGTGACAGTAATAGCAGTGTCTAAAATACACTGCATTCTTGCTGCATGTCAGTTTCTCTTTAAGGTGGCTGACATGTGCTAGTTTGTGTCATCCTGAGCACTTCTCAGGATGGAGAACCTCACAAAGTCTAGGTATAATGAGGGCATGGTGCCCAACAGTGAGTAAATCCCAAAGTTAGCTGTATGATTATAAAACATTGCATCTCTGACTATTTGCTTCAAATATTCATTCCTAGAAGTGAGCAACACTGGGTTGAAAGATTTTTGGAAAATACTGTGAAATTACAGGTTTCTTTATTATTACTGTTGTTGTTTTTATTTTAGCGAGAGTACGTGCATGACTGAGAGAGGGGCAGAGGGAGAGGGGGAGTCCCAAGCAGGCTTGACGCCCAGCATGGAGCCTGACGCAGAGCTCGGTCCCGTAACCCTGGGATCATGACCTGAGCCTAGATCAAGAGTCGGACACACAGCCGACTGAGCTACCCAGGCGTCCCCCCCAGCCCCCGGAATTGCATTTCAGAATGTGCCCTCTTGATAAGCAATCTGCAGAAGGCCTCCTTCACCTCCTTCCCGGCGGAGAATTGGATGGTACGTTGTTTGAGTACGTGTCTTCGATTCCTGGTAAGACTGATCTTTTTTAGAAGATTATTGATCATTATTTCAGTAAAGGTTTTCTTTTTTTTTTATTCATTTTTTTATTTATTTCTAGGAGAGAGAGAGAGAGAGAGGGGGGCAGCGTGAGCAGGGGAGGGTCAGAGAGAGAGGGAGACAGAGACTCTGAAACAGGCTCCAGGCTCTGAGCTGGCAGTCAGCACAGAGCCCGACGGGAGGCCTGAACCCACAAACCACGAGATCATGACCTAAGCAAAAGTCAGACGCTTAACCGACTAAGCCACCCAGGCGCCCCTCAGTAAAGGTTTTCTGAATGAATATTTGAGTTCAGTCCTACAGGACAAGTTTAGAAGAAAGCATTGAAATTCACCCTGTGGGGGATGTCAGTTTGGCAAGAGCGGGGGGTAGCCCCACACTCCTACCCCAGCACGGCCAGCTCTGCGGTCCATGTTTATTCTGACAGTCCAGGGGGTGACAACATCGCACTCCATCCTAAAGAAGAGGCAAGGTTTCAGGGCAGAGGAAGGAGGAAGCCCTGGGCGGAGGGACAACGTGAGCATGGGTTCAAGAGCTTGGGTTTCACGGCATGTGCACACACCACGTCCTCACTTCATATTTAGGTGCAGTAGGTCACGTGGGAGACACAGTGGCAGATCTTGGCCTCAGGCTGGATTACCGTTCCTGCCGTGCACAGTGTTGGCACAGACATGGTCAATCCTGCTTCCCCTCCGAATTAAGCACTTCCGTATGAGGTGCAGCGAGAGGGAGAATCGGCCCAGGGCAGTCTGACAGTTTCCACTTTGCCCACACCCTCGAGGTCTGTACTGAGAGTAAGGAGATTTCTGACAAGCCGTGAGCCAGTCACAGGTTTCGTGGGTAGGTGTTAATCTTGGAGTGTGGAGCCTACGGAGAGCCTTTATGGGGCAGTGGAATTCAGATGGGTAGAGCGCGCTGCCCTTCTCTACCCCAGGCCCAGCTAAAGTCAGGGGCGTGCAGTGGGCGTCATTTTAATTATGGATGCAGGGTAGTTTATTTGTACAGAAAGAGCCCAAGTGAGGCAGACCTATGTGCATCAGCCGTGTGCGGAAAGGAGAAAGCCTAATAAGGTGTAGACAGGAGCCGTACGATGGGGACCTCTTTTAATGAATATATTAAGTGTTTGTCATTAGCATATCTTTGTTGCTATGTGACCGTGCACTCCTGAATATTTGAAAACCAATTACTAGCCTCTGCGGCTCTGAACTGGTGCCTCCGATCTCGCTTACATTATACATCGGCTCTACCTCCAGTCTTGCTTACGGTATAAACCAGCCCCTCAAACGCTCCGTTTCACCTCTCTGAACGACTGCATGTTCCAAATTAGTGGAGCCTGCTGTAATAAGATTTTAGTCCACTCCTTTAAATTAAATCTTCTCTTCACTCCTCTTTGGTTTCCCAACCTGACTAGGCTTCACGGTGCTATTAAGTTAGGTGACATCACCAGGGATGCCCCCCGGGGCTGGACTCCGGGGAAACATTGGCTGCCTCCGGACAGCTGTCCAGGTGTTTGTACATGCTGTTCCAAGCCCGCAAATCCCTCCTGTGCCATTTCTTTTGAGAGGTTCCCTTTTGTACCACGGAACCGTGCCTGTGGCTCATTGGTGAAGCCTTCCTTGGCTCTACCCGAATGATGCCTTTTTTGAAGTGAGTGCTTAAAAAAACTATTTGCTTTTACTGAGAAGCTGGAGTGCTCCCTCATTCCGATCATGAAAGTTGTGTGGCATCCTCTCCCCTCTGACCGAAAGGAAGCTCAGAGCTAAACCACGTTAGAGAGGCCGTGTGGAGCCATGAGAGTAGAGAACCCCCCGACGAGCAAGCCTGAATTTGAGTCCCAGGTCACTGGCTGCAGGACAATCTGTTGAGACTCAATGTATCATCTGTAAAATGGGACTAATGTCTAGTTCTTGGATTTTATTTTATTTATTCTTTATATTTTTTTATGTTTATTTTTTAGAGAGAGAGAGACAGAGCATGAATAGGGGAGGGGCAAAGACAGTGGGAGACACAGAATCCAAAGTAGGCTCCAGGGTCTGAGCTGTCAGCACAGAGCCCAGTGTGGAGCTTGAACCCACAAACGGCAAGAATACTATCTGAGCTCAAGTCTGAAGCTTAACCGACTGGGCCACCCAGGCGCCCCTAGTTCTTAGATTTTAAATGTATGTTAGTAAGTGACACAGTGCTTGAGCTCTTGACATGTTGACAAACATTCGATCTTCAGTGGTTGTGTTCATTTCCTGCCCTGTTTTGATCTGTATTTTCTTTGGTCTCCTTTTAAAGATTGTCTTGCTTTCTCCTCAACGTTAAAATTCCTCAGTCCCAGAGGCGCCTGGGTGGCTTAGTCGGTTAAGCGTCCGACTTTCGCTTAGGTCATGATCTCGCAGTTTGTGGGTTCGAGCCCCGCGTCGGGCTCTGTGCTGACTGCCAGCTCAGAGCCTAGAGCCTGTTTCAGAGTCTGTGTCTCCCTCTCTCTGACCCTCCCCTGCTCACGCTGTCTCTCTCTCTCTCCTAGAAATAAATTTTAAAAAATATTAAAAAAAAATTCCTCGGTCCCGAAGCTCTACTTTTATCGTTGTGTTTTCTGCATTTATGTGGTAAGCTACCTAAACGCACACGTGAAACTGGCCAAGATACACTGAAATAGCTATTCTGTTTTTGAAGGGGTTGAAATGGCCCCGCGCAGTTTGTGAGGGAGTCGTGGTACCCAGGGCCTCCCACGCTGCTGTTCTCCTCCGGGGCTGAGCCGATGATGGAGCAGCCCACAGGGATGCCGAGACAGATGGGCGAGTGCGGTTTTATTAATATATTGGCAGAAGCCCTGCGCCTCATTGCAGGATACTGCCAAATGCAGGTTTGCAAAGTTTGGCTTGGACTGGACTAGAGGCCAAAATGGGAACTTCTTCCTCCAGCTCATGGAGATGTGGGGATCCGTGAACTCAGATGTAGCTGCAGAAGTAGTAAGAGTCGTGGTGGGCAGACCCTGAGTGTACTTGCCCAGACAGTCCCTCTGGGCATCAGATCATTGAGGTGGCTTTACCAGCTATGGGTGCTGGGACCCCACTCAGCGGGTTTTCAGTTGACCAGGGCCCAGGCTTGAAAGGTGATTTTAAGACCAGGCAGGGTTGAAACTACGGAGCCCCTAGGCCCCTTAACACCAGGTGGTACATATTTGAATGGGAACAGGAAACAAAGGCCAGACCTTCTCTGGGACTCTGTGGATGGAGGAATAACCAGCAGGAAGATACACACGGTCTTGCTTTTTTTGAGACCCATCGGATGAATGTCAGGGTCTGACCAACTGGATGGAGCTTCCCTACTTTTGAAGGAGATGTGAGTGAATGGAGAGGAGAGAGACCAGCAGTGTCCTTTGAGATATCCTGGAGTGGGAGGGGTGTGAGCTCCCTGCTGTCCAGACAGGTGATGTTGCTCAAGGGGACACCTGTGTCTGAGGGTGAAGCCAGCACTCCTGCACCCCCACCCCCAGCCTTGGGAGATCTCAGTCCTGTGGGTTTCTACTGAGGAAGCTGTCAGCCTAGCATCTTGCTTGAGGGAAAGTTCTGTTTGATATCCACATGTGGCTTGATGATTGGGGTGCCAACTTGACCCTCCCAGCTAATTGTAGTCTGGTCTTAAAGTACGAGGAAGGGCGAGAAAAGGAAGCAAATTTCTCCTGTGTAGGACACTTTTGGGAGAAAACCAGCGTGGCTGCCATCTTCTTCTGTTGCTTAAGCTAACCAGCGGGGAACATGGAGCTGTCCCTAGATGTGGGGCTTACATTCCCCAAATGGAGGATCTGCAAGGTCCTGCACGCTAGCCACAGAGCTCTTTGTTCCTGTTTGTACCCCCAGTGTCTGTTACTTCAAGACTCTCCTCTGGGTAATTTAGCTCAGATTCAACTATTATTGTTCATCTTGGGAATGAACACCTGAGCTTGGTGCCAAATTAACTTAGCTGATGTTGACTTCAGCTTCCGGCTTTGTGGGTCATCATGGGACTGACTTATGTACTCTTCTCAGGCAAACACAGATCATTCTCCAGGAGGGCCACATGTTGGCTGCTAAACAAGTCTCACAAAATTAAGAAGATTGAAATCATATGAAATACTTTTACCATCCATGATGGTATGAAACCAGAAAGAATAATGGGAGACAAATTCACAATCAGATAGAAATTAAACAGCATGATCCCAGACAACCAGTGGGCCAAGAGAGAAACCAAAAAGGAAATTTAAAAAATATATTGAGACAAATGGGAATGGAAACACAACGAACACAGCAAAACTTCAGTGATGCAGCAAAGGCAGCTTAAAGGGGAATTTTATGGCAATAAATGTCTATGTTAAGAAAAAAGTGAGCCTCAAACCAATTTAACCTCAAGGAACTAAAAAAAGAACAAACTGAGCCCAAAGTTTGGCAGAAGGAAGGAAATAATAAAGATAAGAGCAGAAATAATTCAAATAGAGACCTAGAGAAACGATAGAAAATAGCCGTGGAACTTAGTTGTTTTTTGAAAAGATAAATAAAACTGACAAACCTTTAGCTAGACTAAGAAAAAAGAGAAACAACTCAAATAAATAAACTTATGAACAGAGTAGACATCACAACTGATACCACAAAAATACAAAGGATGCTAAGAGACTACTATGAACAGTTATACCTCAAAACACAGGATAACCTAGATGAAATGACTACATTTCTCAAAACATACAGACTACCAATCTGAAGCATGAAGAAATAGGGAGTCAAAACAGATCAGTGACAAGTAGAGAGGTGGAATCTGTCATCAAAAACCTCCCAGCAAATAAGAGCCCAAGACCACATGACTGCATTGGTGAATTCTATCATACACTTAAAAAAGAATTATGCCAATATTTCACAAACTCATCCAAAAAATGAAGAGGAGAAACACTTCTAAACTCTGATACTAATGCCAGGTAAGGACACTGCAAGAAAAGAAGATTCCAGGCCAGTATTTCTGATGAACATAGATGTAGAAGTCCTCAACAGAATATTAGGGAAAAATCCAACAGCACATTAGAAAGATCGTATACAGTGATCAAGTGGGATTTATCCTTTAGATGCAAGGATGGTTTAACCTCCACAGATCAATACATGTGATACATCACATTAACAGAATGAAGGATAACAATCATGATTATCTCAATGGATACAGAAAAAGCATTTGACAACATTCAGCATCCTTTCTTGATATAAAATCAGTAAGTCCAGTATAGAAGGAATGTACTCCAAATTAACAAAGCCCATATAGGACAAGCCCACAACTAACATCATACATAAAGGTCATAGAGTCTTTCCACCAAGATCATGAATAAGACAGGTATGTTCATTCTTTCCACCTTTATTCAACACAATATTGGAAATCCTAAGTAGAACAATTGAGAAGAGAAATAAAAGTCATCCAAATCAGAAAGGAAGTGAAATTGTCTCTGCATATGACATGACCCTATACATAGAAACCCTAAAAACCCCACAAAAACTGTCAGAATGAGTAAACAAAAGTTATAGGATACAAAGTCAACATACAAAATCAGATGCATTTCTATACAATGGCTCCAAACTATCCAAAAAAGAAATTAAGAGAATTATCCTATTTACGATAGCATCAAAAGGAATGAAATGCTTAGGAATGAATTTAATCAAGAAGGTGAAAGATGTGCACACTGAGAACTATAAAACATTGATGAAAGAAATTAAAGAAGTCATGAATAAATGCAAAGATAGCTCATGTTCATGGATTGGAAGACTTAATATTGTTAAAATGTCCATACCACCCAAAGTGACCTAAGAAATTCAGTGCAATCCCTACCAAAATTTCAATGGCAGGTTTTAAAAAAAATTTTTTTTACATTTATTTATTTTTGAGAGACACAGAGAGATAGAGCACAAATGAAGGAGGGCCAGAGAGAGAAGGAGACATAGAATCCGAAGCAGGCTCCAGGCTCTGAGCTGTCAGCCTGATGCGGGGCTCGAACCCACAAACTGAGAGATCATGACTTGAGCTGAAGTCGGACGCTTAACTGACTGAGCCACCTGGGCGCCCCTCAATGGCAGTTTTTACAGAAATAGAAAAATAATCCTAAACTTCATATGCAACCGCAAAAGACCTTTAATAGCCAGAGGTCTTGATCAAGAAGAACAAGACTGGAGGCATCATATTTTCTGACTTCAAACTATATTACAAAGCTGTAGTAATCAAAACAATATGGTGCAAGCACAAAAACAGACACAGAAACCAATGGAACAGAAAAAGCAACCTACAGAAAAGGGAAACAAAATTGTACACCACAGCATCGACAATAAGTTAATATCCAAAAATACATAAGGAACTCCTACAGCTAAATAGAAAAAAAAAATCTTATTTTAAAAATGGATAGAGGACCTGACTAGACATTTCTCCAAAGAGGACATACAGATTGCCAACAGGTATATGTAGAGACGCTCAGTGTTACTGACCATTAAGGAAATGCAAATGAAAATCACAATGAGACATCAAATCACACCTGTTAGGGTGTCTGTTTTTTTTAATGTTTATTTTTGAGAGACAGAGAGAGAGACAGAGCATGAGCAGGAGAGGGGCAGAGAGAGAAGGAGACACAGAATCCAAAGCAGGCTCTAGGCTCTGATCTGTTAGCAAAGAGCCCAGTGCAGGGCTCGAACCCACGAACAATGAGATCTTGACCTGAGCCGAAGTTGGACACTTAACCAACTGATCCACCCAGGTGCCCCTGGGATCTTTATTATTAAAAAAAAAAAAAAAAAAAAAAAAAAGACACCAAGCATTGGCCAGGGTGTGGAGAAACTCAAATATGGATGTTCCTGAAAAAATAAATTAAAATTTGAACTACCATATGATCCTATAATCTCACTTCTGGGTATTCAAAATAATTGAAATCAGAATCTTGAAGAGATATCTGCACCCCCATATTCTTTGCAGTGTTATTCTCAACAGTCAAAATATGGAAACAACCTAAATTGCATTGATGGAGGAATGGATAAAGAAAATGTGGCACCCATGTGCACACACATGCACACAGTGGAGTATCATTCAGCCTTTACGAGGAAAACCTGATGTTGGTGACAACATGGATAGACCTGGAAAACATTATTATGAATAAACCAAACACAGAAGATCAAGTATGTGTGTTCTCACTCACATGTAGAATCTAAAAGTCAAACTCATAGAAGCAGAGGGTAGAATGGTGGTGCCAGAGGCTGGGCCAGGGGGAAATGGATAGGTAATGATCAAAGTGGATAGAATTTCACCTTTGCAAGATAAATAAGTGCTGGAGATCCACTACATAATAAAGCGCCTATAGCTGCACATACTGTGTTGTAGACTTAAAATTGGCTGCAGGGGTAGATCTTATGTTAAATGCTCTAAATACATCATCATCATCATCGTCATCATCATCATCATCATCATCACTGTCATTGTCCTCATCATCATCATTGGAATAGAAAGAAACTTTGGGAGGTGGTGGGTATGGGTATGTTCTTGATGGTGGAGATGATATCACAGGTGTATACTTATCCACATACTTATCCAGTTGGGTACATTAAGTATGTACAGCTTTTTAAATGTCAATCACACCTCAATAAAGTGATTAATAAAACACACATTAGCTTGTTTTTAGCCTCACCTTAGCATGCCCCCTACTTGAAACCGTGCTTTGGTTTAGAATTATGGAAAGGGCTTGGCCTTTTGGCAGTTGGGAAATATGAAATGGCATCCTAGCTCTACTACAAATCAGTGTGGCCTCAGGTAAGTAATTCAACCTCTCTGGCTTCAATTGCACTTTTCCCTAAACAGATGAAGCTATTGTTGTGATGAATAATTAGATAATTTATATACAGTGCATCCAACCTCAGACAGGGGTGTTTCACAACTCATAATCACCCCGTCTTCCCCAGATGCATCTCTTTAGATGATCTTGTAATGCTTTTTTTCTCCTGAATGATTCAATTACCAGGATTTTCGTCTCTGACCATTTCTCGCTCAGTCTTTCATTTAACAGTTTGCACACTCTATTCCCTCTGCCTGGAATGTTGATCCGTCTCTTCCCACCGCGCTTGCACTGGCCGAACGTGTCTCCTCTCGAAAGGCAGCGCGTCACCCATTTCCCAATCCCACCTCCCACGTGTTCTCCCTACACACGTTTGCCACCTCCTTGCAGCACTTACCACTGTTGTGACTTTACACGGACTTGGGTCATGCTTAGATTAGTGCCTGCGTCAGTAGGCCACTACTGTAGGCTCAGTGCCTAACACACTGCTGGGATACAGTAAATAGTCTGTAATTCTTCACTGCAACCTACAAATTCTGTGTTTTCATTTCTAATTTTTGTATGCATAGCCAAATCTTGTTGCTCGTCACCCAAATTTGAGATCATTCTTGTCCATTCTGTCTGCCCACCCCCCAACTCCCAGTTTCCTTATGCATCACCTCCAAGGGCTGCCACCTACCACTTTCTTCAGAGGGCGGTCTTTGTCCTGGAGTTATTTTGCCAGTTATATTGCCGGTTTGCAGAGCCAGAAGTGCCTGGGAGCTCACACGGCCCTCCCTGGTGGCCCTGTGGCCGTGACTGGTGGTCCCAGGAGTGCCCTGGGACTGAATGCCCTGCTCCCTAGCACTGAGGTATGACGTGCCCTTCAGAGCTTCCCATGGGATCAGGCTGGGACTGTACTTGCCCGATGTCACCTTGCCTCCCTGACCTGCTGATCTTCCTCGGAGTGCTCCTTAATGACTCACTTGCGAATGAATCCTTATCTCAGGGTCTGTGTCTGGAAAAGCCTAATGAAGACGAATGTGTATCTGAAAGAGTAGAGTCACGGGTAGAAACTTAGAACTTGAGAACTGGACCGAGCCCTGGATGTTAACCAGTTAAGATTCCCATAATTCACCTCTTTGGACATCTTATTGAACGTGTGTCCTGGGCTGGGACTCTGATGGGCTGCAGATGGGTAAGTTGAGGCCTAGAGAGGGGATGTGGGGCACAGAGCACAGGAGTGGTAGTGGGAGGACAAGAATCTGAGTCTCCTGGTTCCTGGGAGAAATACAGTCCTTGGCTCTAAGTTCTTCCTCCTCCTTTATGAAATCTGGTGGCTGTAGATGGGGGTGGGGCTCTCAAGATTCCCCTCCTCCCTCACTCTCTCCAAAGGCAAGGCAGTGTCCAGGGCGCACACGGAGACGTGGAGGAGGAAGGGTGTTGCCCATGGTCCCAACTGGACTGTGTTGTCGGTGTCTAGAGCCTTAAGGGCTTCTCTGGCTTGAGGGCTTCTCTGGCTGGCCGCCCTCTGCCTCCGTGGGCTTTGCCAATGGCAGGGGTGATTTCATCTTAGTTGAGTTGTAATTTCAGAGGTTTGAGTGTGGAGAGATGGATGTGACCGTGGGGGACCCAGGGGCAGAGATGGCAGTAGACTGTGTGTGTCTGGGGTGGCTCGAATCCTAGGGAAGCCTGGGATTATATAGACCCCTCATCGTCCACCTTGGGCATTGGGGAAAATCCCTCTTGACTTAGAGGAATTCCCTCCTGCTTGCTCTCACCTCCCTTCTCTCACCACGAGAAGATACTGAGATACAGGTTACGGTGGGGTTTGGGGCAAAGGCTTAATTCAGGCCGCATAGGTTGTCTCTGCCTAGGTCAAAAGGAATATTCTTGGCCCCAGGTGGCTCAGCTGTGTCCAGGCTGTGAGGGACCAAGCCTTGCCCACTGGGGGTGAGATCAAAAGTATTATTAAACCAAATGATTTGTTCTGGAGTGTCCCTTCTGCTACTGTCTTCTCAAGTCTGTGATAGCGATACAGAGCTATTCGAGATTCTGGACAAATGTCTTCTCAGGCCATCGTGCCCAGCAAAAGAATAGAAAAACAAATCCCTTATATTCCAATGAAAGCTCTGACCTCTTGTAGTAATTCACTGGAATCTTCCTTTTGATCCTCACATTTTCTCAACAAAAGGATAGCCTAGCTATAGGGCAGGCAGTGGCTTTCCAGGTGAGTATATTTTCAGGAATATCCTATTGAATGTGCACTTCCAGTGCCCCCTGACCCCTGTGCTCCGTCACAGAGCTGCCACGCTCCTTGGACACAATGATGTGGTCATTGGTTTATGGTGGTTATCGCAAGGAGAGATCACCACAGTTCTCCAGCCCTGAACTAATAACAGAGGCATATCTTCTCCCAACACAGTAATTATGTCTCCCTGGTGGTAGCTGGTGGTCTGGCGAGGAAGAGCCCTGGCAGATGGAGGGGCTGGAGAATGGCGGCCTTGGTAATTGAAATGGTTGACAGTGAGTCATACACACACAAGCAGAGTGGGAGCAGCTGTGGAGGGGGTAGGAAAAGGCCCATCTGTGGAGCATTTTCATAAACCCAGATCTGTTTCTGCAGAAATAAGGCAGCATGAGCCAGATCCCTTCTGCACCTAGATGGACAGGGACACGTATGAAGGGGAGACTGAGTTCCGGGGTCTTGGAAAGTACCGGGTTGGGGTGGGCCCGGAGCACCTCTCTCTTTGTTCACTGGCTGTCTTCTCTCCCTCCTCTCTGTTTCCACAGGTTCTTCTGCTCTTTGCTCCTTAATTATCTTTAAAAATTTCCCACTCTGGCCAGCTACTACCTGGGCCAACATGCGATTGCAGACTCAACTCGTTCTTGATTTCAAACTGTTTTAGATGTTTCTGGTTTTCAGTCTGGGTATGGTCAGCCGACTGTGGCTCATAGGCCAAAACTAGAGTGCCTCCCGTTTTTGTAAATAAAGTTTTATTGGAATACAGCCATGTTCACTTATTTATGTATTGCATATGGCTCCTCTCACATGACAAAGGTGAAGTTAGGCAGTCAGAACAGAGACCGGATGGCTGCAGAGCCTGAAATAATTAGCCTATGGCACCTAATCTGACTCTTCTCATCCTGCTTCTGTCTCCTTTCTTCAGCTTCCTGGAGGATTAAAGCCCTATTGATTATTCCCAGGCCTGCGACCCAACCACCCAGCCACTTATCCCAGCCCAGGCTGGTGGGAGTACTCCCAGGAGGGAAACAGACCTGTTATTTTTTTCTAGTCAATAGCAAAGGGCTGGTCTTAGCTGCCTGAAGCACTGATAGAGGGTCAAAGTCTACATAGAAAGAGGGAAAGAGGATTGTGACCACTTTTAGCTGCCTATTCTGGGAGTTTGAAGAGGGAGCCATGTGACCTTTGTCATATATTTGTTGTCCGTCACCTGGACATTTCCTTTCCTTTCCTCTCCCCTTCTTCTCTTATCCCCAATTCCTTTAATGTATACTTATTCACAAAGAATGCCTTTTGATTTGCTCTTATGATACAGGCACTCATGTATTAGTCAGGAGGGGCTAGGCCCTGCTGCAGTAACAAACAACTCCCAAATCTCAGTGGCTTAAAACAGCAAAGCCCTCTTGGTTATTATGCTATAGTAATCCATCCTGGCCTAGTAGGAGGTCCTGGACATCACAGTGACCCAGGTCTGTAGGTCAATGGCACATCTTGAGCATTGTCCATGTTGGGGCCAGAGAGAAAGAGCTCAGCCCAGAAGTGACATACACCCATTTCTGCTGATAGCTCAGAATTATAGGGCTCCATTCAACCACAAGGAGATCAGAAAATGTACTTCTACCACATGCCTAGAAAGGAAGGAGGAGCAGATACTGTTCAGCAGAATGACACCAAACACAGGTGATACAGA
Source organism: Crocuta crocuta (assembly GCF_008692635.1). Lineage (NCBI taxonomy): Eukaryota > Metazoa > Chordata > Mammalia > Carnivora > Hyaenidae > Crocuta > Crocuta crocuta. Next base: position 5,401,417 of record NW_027551568.1, on the reverse strand, counting down.
GATAAATACGAACAAACCACAGTCTGTGCCCAGGAGGAGAACCAAGTTTCATATGTGACTTACTGAGTTTTTACTACAGACACAACACTCTGTAGTCGTTAGGACATCTGATCGTCACACCAGCCAGGGGAAGTTTTCTTGCTCACAGGTGCTAAAAAGGAGTCCCAGCAAGATGAAATGACTTGATTAGAGTCGCTCAGCTCATAGATCTTGAAGGCATAATCTTAACTTCAAAGGGAGAGCTGTGTCCGTGATGGCAAAGGACACCCGGTCTCACTATTATAGCTCTGGCTTTGGATTTCCACCTGTGGTGTCCCAGCCGCTGGCCACTGAGGTGGGGCCGGGGGAACGGTCCACGTAGGAGCTCACTGATCATGCTGGGTAAAGATGAGAGAGCCGAATCCTGGCTTGACTCACCTAAATCATTCCCTCTGGTAAACATCATTTTCTTCAATGTCGGATAAATCATCGTAATGCTTCACAGACATCCTTCATTAAATTCCATTTTTAGAAACCACTTCCTCCCCTCTGTGAGAACTGCTCCTGACTCCCAATTGCCTTCAGGAAAAAAAAAATCTCAATGTCTTTGTTTGGATTTCAAAATCCTGCTCAGTGGGGGCCCTCCTCCCCCTCACAGCCCCTCCTTCTTGTTCAGGGTACTACATTTCCATTCCAGCCTCCACCCTTCAGTGCTTCTTAGATGTAGAAGTTCAGGGCAGAAAGGTGCAAGACTGGACTAAGACACTAATGGTAGGATAGATGGAGAGAGAGAGAGAGAGATCGAGAGACCACGTATGAGGAAGTAGAGTGTATATTTCTTGACTGGGACAACCGGCAATTGAAATTCTGAAGACAGTGAAGAGAATGACAGGTGCATGAGCGTGAGCTCATGAGGTTTCATCTTCGCCTTATTTCTCTGTCCCAAGGAGGCAGGGACCCACCTTTCCTTCCCCTTGTCTCTTGTGTACATACTTGGCACATAATTCACCATGTCACTCGATAGATAGTTGTTGAAGTGAAGTGATTTGATTAGGATGAAATGACCACGACCATAGTAGCCGCAGTCTGTGCCGAACACCTACTCTGCACTAATCTCCCTGCCAGATCCCTCATCTACATCATCTTACCTAATTACCACACCCCCTGAGGCATGTATAACACCCCCGGTCTGCATATGAGAAAATAGTTTGGAAACTTCCTTCTCCAAAGAAACTGAATCAGGATGTGACCCCACAGCTGTCTCCTTCCAAAACCCGGACCATTGCCTCTGTGCTGCTATCTCTCCCAGGACAATATGTTTCTTGCTGCTCATGCAAGGAATTTAGGTCAAATATGTGAATTTTTAGAGGCCAACTCCCTGGTTTGCATGTAACAGCAAAATTCCTAGAAGGCTTAAATTATGCACCACGGAAGCAGTTCCATTAGAAAGTTAAAATGTCAAACACACACCCACAGCTCAGCACATATGCAATCTAGCAGCCATTTCCTTGAAAATAGCATCTTGTTACAAAGGCATAATGTCGCAGACTGAATCTCCAGCCTACATATGCAAATTTGGGTGCACTTGAGGAAAGGAACGGAGTCTGGTTAGGGCCAATGACCCTGTGAGGACTCGGGGACCCCTCCTTCCATAGCTGTAGGGCGTGTGGTGCCGGGAAAGGGGCCTATTTCATGAGGGCAGCTCAGTAGTGGGAAATAAGGGGGTCCCCCCCGGATTGCCATTTCCTTCATCTCAGGATGGGGAGCAGCGGTGAGCTGGACTTTGTTTCCTCATCTGTCAAGTGGATATATAGTTGTACCTACTGAATTGGATTGTTGCTCAGATTGAGTAAATACATATGACATGCTCAGGACAATGAGCAAGCACTCAGTGCACATTATCTGTTTACCATCGTCACCGTCACCATCACCATCGTCACAGTGCAGAAAGCTCACCGTGGGATGAGCACTGACTCTGGAGTCAAATGCCTACTCTGTCATTGATTAGCTGTGAGACCTTAGACAAGCCATTCGTGCTTTCTGAATCTCTCTTTTCCTCAATCAACATGCATCGATCTAGGACTTGCTAAATATCAGGTACATTGCTGAGTGCTTTCCATGTATTTGGCAGTTTCCAACAATACCATGAAATAGAGAACCAGCCCTGTCTTGTGGAGACAGAGGTTCAGTCCTAGTCAGTAAGTAGTGGAGCCGGGTTCGAGCCCAGGTATTTCTGTTTCCAAAACCTGTACTCCTCCCCGCCACCAGGGAGCCTTCCCTACCCCAGAGAGTTCTTAAGAGGTCTAAACAAGATCTGAAATTGTGAGACACCTGTTACAGGTGTGGACTGTAGTGGGTGTTCAACACGGTAGTAGGAGCACTTTTATCATTATGGCTATCAGCTGCTTTCCTTCCCCTCCCCCTCTCCCCTCCGTCTTTTCTTTTACCCCCTCCCCCTTTTCCTCTTTCTCCTCCTCCTCCTCTTCCTCCTTGCTACCATCATCAGGCTTTCCTAGGATGCCCTTGACCCACTGTGCATGCCTCGCCCCTCCTCGTGCTCTCTAGTCTTGTCCTGGTCTGTGCTGTTCTTTCTACTACCCCATCTTTTCCCGTTCACACCTTAGCCGGAGCACCTTTCCTCCAGACCACAAATACTCCCTTTCCCCAGAAGCCGTACTTGTCCTGCCTGAACTGTGGCACATTTGCATTCTTAACGTGTGTGTGTTATGAACTCCACTGGTGGGTTTATTGATTTGTCAGTCATGCCCTTACTAGACCTCAGGCTTCAGGAAGGCAGGGACCATGTGGGAAGTTCATGGTCACGTCCCCAGCCCAGTCGGAGGTACTGCAGGCATTCGGCAGCAGTAAGTAGGCATTTCATGCATTCGTATACCTTAGAACGCCATTGATCCCCACTGTGCAAAAGTGTATTCTACCAGGAGGTATTCCCGGTCAAGTAAGTTCTAGAAGTGCTTCTTATATCCCCATTCCTGAAGAGCCACGTGAATAGTGACATGCCAAAGGCCCTGAGACGTCCCACGGTAAGGAAACCCACTTTCGTTTTCCAACCTAGGGAACTGACTTGCCCATGAATCTCTGTTCCACAAATGCCCATTACTCAGCAGACCTTTTCCTTGTACATGTTGTAAGAAATTAAGAAAATAAGGCTTTTTGGATCCAGTGCTAATGGAAAGGATTGGTAATTCTGGCAGAGGGAGAAAGAGAGGGCTTCCTTCAACCTCAGCTTTCTGGAAGTAGAGCTGTCCTGTGGAAAGATTAAGATCAGCGCCCATCAGAAGTGGCCTCATCAACAGTGGAATGACCAGAAGAATTACCTCCCCTTCAGTGATAGAGGTCAAACCACGGGGGTCACAGGAGGAATGCGGGAGGATCAGGGGACCTTGCGACCCTGGCTTGTGAGGCTTAGTCAGGGCAGAGAGGGAGGTGGAGATAGAGCACACTGTTTCTTTGCTTGTTTGTTTCGAGGGAAGGAGATTCTGCTCAATACAGACTTCTACCTGCCTGGCTTCTCTTGTGTTAATTCACTTCCTCTGCCTAACGACCCCATCAGCCCTTTCCAGGGAGAAATAAACAAAAACAAATGAGCACACCATCTCTGTGTCACCGTTTAAAATGCAAGTCTGCGCTTCGGAAAGTAAACAGACTTGCGTTTTCAGCAGTGAATCAGGCAAGCTCTAAAATAATCAGACGGCACGTCTCCACGATTTTTTTAGTTCACTGAGTGGGGCTTTTAAAGTCCATTTTATAAACCGCCGGGTGCTTGTTATCTGCCACGTTCTTTCTTCTTCCCGACGACCTTGGGGGTTCATGTTACT